>NC_064244.1:8233708-8547042 GCF_003254725.2 Canis lupus dingo | reverse complement strand
TTGCTGGCATCTGGATTTTCAAAAAGGCATGTGGACTTCCACTGGGGCAACTCAGGAAAAATGTATGCCCTGACATGCTATAAATACAGATGAATTTTTTAAAAGAGCCAATTCGAAGTGAAGGCTGCCTGGCTATAGCCCCTCACCTAACACTGGTGCATAAAATGAAATATTTAGGGTTCAGAAATCAGCATTTCGGCAGTAGCAAATGTGTGGTGTCTCTAAGCCCTTATTTGGAAGTTTTTCCATACTTTTGAAAACATACTTGACGCCTAATTTCTTTGATGGCTGCTCAATAGACACCATGAGACGCTAGCTGAGCTGCCCCCTCCCTAGCTTTCCTCTTGCTTGCAACGCTTTCATCCAGGGCTTGAATTGTGTTGTCAAAGTTTAGTAGACGAAAGAGGAGGGGGCATGAGAATGGGGGAGGAGGGTGTCTTGAAAAGTCTTGGAAATCGGTATATTTTGCAGGTGTAGAATGTGCCTAATAACCATGGCTAGTGCGCGCTCCCCAATGGCGAGGGTATGACAGGGACAGCTGGCTGAGTTTTCAGTGTGAAAACACCCCCTCGGTGGACCAAACACAACGACACTGACCTTTCTGTGGGGGGAACCAAGATGTGCCTTTGACTGAATTAGCCATAAAGACGTCTTGCTATGACTTTTGTTCCCCACGAAAGCAAAGAAATATTGCGTTTAATATGAGTGGTACCGTTCACAGCTTTTCCGTGCCCCTTAAGAAATATTACAGTGCTGATTTACTGGGCCTCTTCTACGGAGTTGGCCCCAAGGCTGGGGGTGGAGGGGTGGGGACGGAGTGGCAGGGACAGAGGAGGCGAGGAGGCGGCGGTGGAGGCAGCGCACCAAGTTAGTTGCCTGTTGCCTACTTCCAAAGTTCTCTCTTTGCAGCGGCAAATTTATCAATCTTTTCATGTGACAATACTTCGAAATATATCATTGTCATCCGGAGTTGTCTGATAGATGATCTACAGGCGCACCAGCCTTTTCCAAGGTCAAGTTGAAGATTCTTGTTTGCTGTTTAACTGGGTTGTTTAAAAACTCAGAACAATGCCTGGCTGTTAAATTTTCACTTGTTCTCATGGGGCATTCGAAAGCAAGTCTTTCCTATTGACCAGTGCGGGGACGTTTCATCCTCCCGAGCTGAGCTTCTGAACTCAGCAACCAGGGCTTGGCAATGAAATCAAGAGGAGAAGAAATGAGATTTAACCTTAGCTCTTGCAGACGCCAGGGAGATTAAGCCATCTTTCACGTCTCCTCCAAGTGTGTACTAATTTTTCTCTGCGTGTCGCGGGCTGGTTATAGCCACACGCATCTCATTCAGCTTTCTTTCTGCCTTTATTCTAGTGGGAAGCTGCAAATACACTCCCCTAAAGTAGAAGCGCAAAAGAAATTGTGGCCACTCTGGTCTTTGTCAGCACAGAACCTGTTGCTTTAAGGGCGCTTTAAAATAAAGTCAGCCTCTAAATCGTCATGTTTTATGGACATATTTATTTATGTTTTTAATGGAAATGCTGGCTTCACAGTTTTCTTCTATATCTGCGATGATTGATTTTTTTTTATTCAGCCAACTTTTATTTACCTTGCAAAAATGTTCTGGACCAATGTGATAAATTACAGATATGCAAATTTCTTTGAATGGTGTTGTAAGTGTGTCTAGCTGGAGCTGAATAACTCCTTGCAAGTCAGTCTGTGCGCACTCAGGACCCCAGGGAGCTGATCAAAGCACCCATTCTCTTTCATCCCCGGTATTCTCCTCCAAACTATTTCGATACAATATGTTTCCATGATGCACTTAATGTGCTAGGGACATAGAACTCATTACAACCTAGCTAGTTCTGCCGACCTCTTTGTTCCGAGGCAGAAAGTCAAAGAAAAAAGGAAAAGCCTTGCCAGTTGCCAGCTTTCTGAAATGCTAAAGCATGCGTCATTTTTCACCAGGTCTCGTCTTGATATCCTCAAAAGACAAACTATGAAACCGGCCTCGGCCCTTTCTGGCATTAATTACACTGCTGTCCAGCCGATCTGTTTTTCCTATTATATGCATTTCTCAGCAGGGATTTTTTTTTTTTTTTGCAAGACTAATGCAGCTGCAAGTTAAACTATGAATGCATTTTTTTATCACTATGGAAAAAATAAGGGGAAAGCCTGCAAAACACACAACTGAACTTTTTAAAGGCTTCTGGCAGATAACAGATTAGGAGCAAATTTGGGAGGTTTTTGCAATTTATGTAAACCTGAAATTGACTAAGAGCCTCAGGCGTTTCCAATGCGCCCTCGGGGTTCTGTGGAGACACTCCCTGTGCCATTTGAAATTCTGCTTTGTACTCAGATAAATCTGGAAGGTGAAACCCTTCAAGGGTTCTGTTAAAATTCCGCAGTGAAGCAGTCTGTCCTGCACCCAACGAGGTGGCTGCTTCCAAGGAATTTCTGTCCAGGATAAGAGTACAGAGAATATAAATTCTATTTCATTTCCCCCCCGTTTCTTGTAGGGTTGATTGGTTGGTGGAAATGGCTGGCAGCCAGTTCTGGGAAAGATTCCAGACCTGACTCCGATTAACCCTCTCTGGTGAAACTCTGCTGGAAACCAACTCACCAGCAATTGCCATTAATCTACTTACTAATTAAGCCAATTCATTTCTAAAGGAGAAAAATTCCTTTCTTTAGCCAAACTGATGGGAGGAAATTTGAAAGAAGCGCCAAACTGTGTAACTGTAATTCAGCCAAGGACTGCGAAAACAAGGTGTTGATATATAGCAGCAGATTTAAAACAAGTTTCTAGGGCAACACTCCTTTGGAGACGGTGGCATATAGTGCATAGTAGATGAAGCTCGAATAATGCTCTCCGGCGCTATGCCACCCCGTGTACTTGTGTTGAAAATAACAAGTCCCTCTCCAATTAAATCTTGTGCCTTTTACGCACAAATAAATTGCCTCTCTAGCTTTCTTTCACACCAGAGTATATCAGCTTTATGTGACAGTTACCACAGATATATTTCTTGACACTTAATAAATAGCTTTAGAAATTTGTAATCCACAGTCTACATTTCTGAAACTGGGCTACGGACAGGGCCTAACTTGTAGTTAGGGGACCAGAAAGGACCAAGCTAACCATTACGCACGTAAGAAAGCAAGCTGGCCTTTCACAAAAGGTACCTGACATTCTGGAAAGAATAGATATGTGAATCTTGACCTTGATACTTACCAGGAAGCAAAACTCCAAGGGGTTTCCCACTTCAGGAAGAAGAGCTTTTAAGCTTTTAAGACAGGGCTAGGAGCCCAGGATCTATATAAGATAAAAGTGGATCTCCCTAGGGGGAATTTGAAATCCCTTGGAACCAGGCGTTAAGGCTCGCCTTCATGGGGATTACTGGCAGGCAAGGAGGCAGCAAATCAGTTTGACTTTGTATTCCAGGGAGAAGAGGGATGAGAGAGGGAGTGAAAGTTTAGTGCCTCAAACCTTTTAATTGAAGTCAGCCCCTCCCCACCCTAAGGCTTTTGGGGCGTGCTGCAGAGCCCAGGAAAGCACCATGGATTTGGCAGCCCCTGGGAGTCCGTGTGTCCGGCTCATCCAGCAAGAGTGAGCACCTGCCTGAAGGGCTTGGAGAGAGAGGTGCTCACCGGTGGGCTCATGTATTCTCACTTCAAGCGTGGGTCTCAAGTGAGTCTACATCATCCAGGGGAACAGAACAGCTATGTTAGAAACGCCTTGGAGGTAGTATCCCTTGTTAGGGAGGCAGGCCTTAGGACAGGATGGGGAGGGCCCGCTCTGTGGTCCCGTTCTGCACCACCCAGTGCCCTGGCCCACTACTCAGGAGCATCGATATCGTCCTCTGGGGTTATCTGGAGTATCGATGACTTCTCCAAAGGCTCCTCTTCCAGTGTTCCTGACAACCTCCCTAAAAATATGGAAAAACTATTAGACATGAACTTTGTTTTACTTGCTATACACAAACCACTTCCCACTCCTCACACCGAGCTCTTTGCCTCATTTTTAGTGGGTCCTCCCAGCTCTGGCCCCAGCTGGGGGCCCCTTCAATGACGGGAAGGAGGGGTGAGGGAATTGGGGGGGGGGCAGGCGAGGTCCGGTGGTCAGATGCTCCTTGGCCTTCAAAATAGCTTGCTTCAACCATGTTTTCCTCTGAGACAGTTTTCCTGGTGCTCTAGACTGTGGAAATGGTCTTAGGAGCCTGTGACCCAGGCCAGTAAATTACCTTCTGCTGAGAGTCCCCTTCCTAGAATTAGGAGCAATTGTAAGAGAATTCAAAAAGGCAGGGATTGTCTTGGTTCGGGGGTCCAAGGATCTAACTAAGATTTAAATTTCCATTTGCATTTTCAGTCTTTCCTTCATATGAGATAGAAAAGTATGCACGAAAGAAAAGAAAACCACACTGGCGGGGTGGGGGGTTGGTGAAGTGGGTTCTGAAGTTGGGGAGTGGGGAGGTTCCCCCCTCCCACATTCGGGCTGGGCTCCCTGCTCCGTAGGGAGGGACATTTACCTGGTGTGTAAATTGTGAGGAGAGCGTTGGGGGTCTGAGACTGGAAAGCCACAACATGGGATGTGATGTTCCAGCTTTGAAGGGGAACAAAGGCCCCGAGCTAATCCCAGTGAAAGCCAGGAGCGTGGACAAGGCAACAAAGAATTGCAGCCTGTGGTCACCGGTAGGTGTCAATGTGGACACTTACAGCCGGGGCAGTGGGAGAGGGGAACACAGAGACAGGCTGTCATTCCAAGGCTTAACATGAACAAAGATAAAAACGTGACAACTTCGCCTTTCAATAGTTGGGAGGTTCAAAGTGGAGTGCTAGGGAGTCTATCTGGGTCAAGTCTTTTCTGAAGCAGGGCCTTTCTTTTTTTCTAGTAGAGTATCGGCCAGGCAAGTTCTGAGGCCCTTTTCCCAAGGTAACTTTTCTTACTAAAAGAAGAATTCTTCTAAACAATGTCCCAATTCCACCCACTTGCCTAAGGCGAAGAGATGGAGCTTTCAAGATTCCTAGACATGTATAAAAGGTGGTGTTTTCTGCACCCCAGAGCTCCAAGTGGCTGCGTTAAGTCTTTGTGAACTTGAACAGCCTACCTTAACCTTTTGGTTAAAGTTCATGTATTCTTTTACACATTTAATGAAAAGAAATAACACTTCCTTTTTATGCAACTGTGCATACATGTCGATGAGTCTAGGGGTGAGATATTTAGAAAGTATTCATCTGACAAAGAAATTTACATTGTGTGCTGTTGACGGAGTCCCGGACACCTGGTAGAGTTAGTATGCCCATGATTTCAGACTCACTATTAGAAATCAGCAGAGAAGGCATTTGCCAACAGATGGATCTCCCCTATAATCTTGGAAGGATAATTGGAATCTGCTGCTAACGCAACTGATTAGCAAAGACTATCTTAGAGAATTAATATAGGGAATTATAACAAATTATGTTTATCCTAAGAACTCAAGAAATGTTGTTTTCTTTGAATTCTGCTACCAAAACCGAAATATAAGTTTAAAAATCATAATGTAATAAAATTCTGATTTTCTTTAGTTGAAATAAGTCTCCTAAATAATAAAAAAAAAAGGATGTAAATATCCTTAAAAGACTAATGACATTTCACAGGTAATGCAATTTAGAAAGAAACACTTCCATGTTTTCTTTTCCAACAATGTGCATTTTTGTAAACTGCTATAAATTGCAATTCAAAAGCACTGATCTCGCCATCCCCAATCATTTTTTATACTGATCAAATGAATGCAGATACTCCCATTTGGGAGGGGCGACATGACATTTCACTTGGCAGTTCTAAACAGGTCACAGACCTTTCACAGACCCTAAGGCAGTGGGAGGGAGCTCTTTACTAAACCGTGTAACCAAATCAAACCAATGGTTACCCCTTTTCAAAACCATTGGAATGGTTTGCACAATGCTATTCACATAGCAGCACAGAAACTGAAAGGATGGTCATCCAATGGAAATTTCTTTCCTTTTGTTTAAACTTGCAGAGCTCAAAAAAAGTAATACTTTGAAGGAAAACGATTACATTTACTATGATAGAAATCATAGGAAATGCACACTGCGTGTTTATTGGCATAACACGGCATAGCTGTAGTCACCCATTGGTATGTATATATATGCACATGTATGTATGTATATGTATGTATATTTATTGGAGATGTTGCTTTGTTTGAAACCTTAGGCACAAAGACACAACATGGCTGCCCTGGAGATGACCTATTGCTTTCAAGTTGCTTGAACACATCAGAATTTCTATTGTTAAGGTTGATTAATTGAAACTGATAAGTTACCATGAATAAAGATTGTTTTTCTGTTTAATGTGGTGGGCCTGATTTGGTAAATGCCTCATTCATGTAGCTTTGCAGTGCAGCATATGGGCAAGAGTCATTCAGTATCACAAACATATACAATTTATTATGCTTGTATGGGCACAACTAAAAGGCCTTTTTATTTTAATGACAAAGTTTCAATGAAAAATTCCATTTAAAGAGTCACTAGTAACATGAAGTGTGATTCTGTAAACTATACTAAGAGTTTCTTTGAGTTTCTATGAGTCGTTTTAAAAATATGATATTTAAGTACAGTAAAAAAAAAGATGCATATGCCCAACTTATACCATAACATTAGTCATTGGGAATACAGCAGAATTTATCTTAAATTTAGCAGGCATATGAAAGGAAAGCACTTTATTATCTGATGCCACCTGTGTGCTATGCTGTCAATAAAGTTACCATAAATGTTTCATTGAGATGCCACCAATGGTAGCTCACACTGCCCAGTTTATAACAAAATGCAAATGGGGTTAGGAAATAACATGCCAACCTCTTGACATCTTTTTTTTTTATCTTAATGAATAAAATCAGAAGACGATATTTACAAATAATTTAGGGATTATCAGATGAAAAGCCAGTGGATTTAGTAAGTTTTCCACAATTTAAGTACTGTTCTTAAAATCTGGTGTTACTTTTTGAAGTGTTAACCAAATCAAGACTATTGGGAGTATTTACTGATAAAGGTAAGGTTTCTAATTTTTTCATAATGATGTTGTACAGAAACTTTTTTTTCTCTTTTTCATTTAGGCTGCTCATGTAATCATCATGAAAGAGTACTAAAAAAATCTGAAAGACATGCAAATGAACTTCAGGAATGACTGTATCAAACCATCAAAGAGATAGTTACCATATTCAGCTTTTAATGTCTTATCAAATAAATTCTCTGGTCATTCATGTCCATGAAACAGTTCAAGTTCACCCAACATTTCTCAATTAGATTAGATGGGTAATCTCAGTTCAGCTCTTCTGGAGAGTAATAAACCACATTGGTCACAGTTGACCACCGCTAGTATGTGTTTCATAAAGGACTGGATGTCCATTGGAAAGCTAATCCGTGCACCGTCACTTGTAAAATTCCCTCCTGCATTTGGAAGTGATAATCTGTATCTAATTTTTAAAGAAAAATTTACTCTCCTTTCACTCTTCTGAGGCCAATTTCTTTTCTGGACCTGAATAGAGATCATTGGTGCAACAGTACCAAATAGCTTTGGTATGTGTATAACAAAAACCCACCTCTTTGTAGAACATAACAAATTATGCAATGTTCACAGATGCACTTCCCATTGTGCCTTTTGTGAGAAAATGAAGACCCAACTCTGTTCCCCACCCCCCTCTTTATGAAAGGCTAGGCTGCCAATGCAATCTGTCCTAATCCTAGAGAAAAATAAATACACGTAATATGGCAGTTTTAGGGAGTTATTTTTAAAGTGATTTTCATTTGGGCTTTTGGTCTATGTTATTTGCACAAGTTTGAATTTGAAGTTGCAAACAGCTATTTATTCCTACAAATGGGCCAAAGCCCTTGGGCCCTAAGGATTAATATGTTAACTGCTTCTGTCATCCATCTCTGGAGTTTGGATCTTTCATAGAAATGCTTGTTTTCACACAAGTTACTGCTTAAATTGATTGGTTACTAAGGAAATTTAGTGAGTTTTCAATGATAATTTTTAAAACATACATACTAAAAAAAGATTTTACATGTTGTTTCTGTAGTTTGGCTTTTGATTCTCCTACTCCCCTAGCCTTTTGGGGCTGTAATTGACAGCCAGGACTGTGTAAATTTAAGGTGGACAGCATGAGGACTTGATTACATCTATTGTAAAATGAGTACCGAAGTAAATTTAATTAACATCCATCCTCTCATAGATTTTTTTTTAAAGTAAAGTTTTTCTCCTTGTGATGAGAACTTTTAAGATCTACTCTCTTAACAACTTTCAAATATAGGGCACAGTGAGGTTAACAACTATTCTTATGTTTTCTACATTACATCTCCAGTGGCTCTTGGTCTCATAATTGGGAGTCTATATCTTTTGACCATCTTTCTCTGAGTCTCACTCCCTCTTTTGGAGAGGAGAGGCTATACACAGATAAACCTGAGTAGCAAGGTAGCAATTTCTGCAGAAGTGCTGACAGGTGTAGAGAGGTGTTCCCACCCTATCTAGCCAGACCACCTTAAATCCTGGTGTTTCTTTTATTGGATATATGACTTTGAATGTGGATCTTAGAATATAAAAGCACACTAAGAAGACCCTCTGCATCCTGAGTGCCTAACCCAGGACTTCGCTTAGGGTAGGTCTTCATAACATCTGTGCAGTGGACGAATGGATGAAGTAAGGAAAGCCATATAGGTAGGCAGTGTTCACGGCCCTCACAGTTCCCTGACATTGACTATGGTCTTGGTCATCAGGCTTGCTTTGACTACTGGGACAGAAGCAACTGTGATGTCAGCAGAGACTTGAACACCCCCGTGCTCTCTTTTGCTGCTCTTGAGAACCCTGAGACCACCATGATCACAAGAGTGGGTTTGCCTGGTCAGTGATGAGAGCTACAAGATCTGGTTACGCTGTCACCCCAGCAGAGAGCCAGTGACGCAATCGATGGCCAACTAACCACAGAAGATGAGTGAGTGCAGCAAAACCAGACAGAAGACCTGCCACCTTGGTGAAGGCTTCTATCAAGGCACTGAAGCATGGAATAGCATGACATATCGGGGGCAGTAAGTCATTTGTTATGACTAGATTAGAGAGCCCAAGTAGGGGAGAGGCAACTATTACAAAAGATGGTAAACTGTATGGTAAACTGTGAACTTGATTTTATCCTGAAAGCCATGGATATCTACTGAAGGAGTAAGCAGGGGAAAACAAAGTGTATTGAAGTGAACCAAAAATAAAGTCTTTAGTGACTCCAACACTTCATACTCAGAGTATGGGCAGAACTGGGTAACCAGGAGAGGTTGAGAAGGATGCTCTGGGAAGTAGGAGAACTAGAACAGGTTGGTGACTCACAAATCAAAAGGAGAGCATCTTAAGAATGAAGGAAGGCTCATTAGTAATGACAGGCTGGGGTGCAGCCAAGTGAGAGACCTGGACACCGCATTTGAATGACTCTGATGACCTGGGTAAGAGCTGCGTCAGGGAGAGCTGAAGTCAGAAGGTAAGTGGAGTAAACAGGAGAAGGAGAGAGAAGGAGAGAGACAGGGAGAGAGCAGGTCCCGATTGCTCTCTGGAGGGCTAACGGTCAAGGTAGGAGGACCAGAAGGCGCTTGCTTGAAGAGAAAGGGAAGGAAAGAATAAGAAAAGGAGGTGAGGACATGTTTACAGGAAGAGGGCACTGGAGCATGGTGGTGCCCTTCAGTCTGAGGACAAATGGGGATTTTGTGAGTTAAGTAACCTAAGTTCATAACTGTAGAAGTCTGAGTGGACTTCAGATTCAGTTTTATTAAACATCCTTTGATCACTTACTGATGGCCAGGAAAGTGACAGGCAAATTTATGCACAATTTATACGCAGGTCTATTCACATTTGAATCCTTAGTGCTAGAATGCAGTTTGAAGCTTGGAAGAAGCACCTTTCTAATCAATCAGGGGGAAATATCTCCTTTATGGTGAAAATTAGTGGCAGAACATGTAATATAAAGTGGAAACATAAGGTCACTGAACTTATGTGGGACAGTGGCTGTCCATCTATTTAATGTGGAAGTTAATAAATTGCTATTCTGTATTAGCTTCCTAGGGCTGCTCTCCCAAAATAACATAAAGTAGATGGCTTAAAAAGACAAATGTTAATTCTCCTCACAGTTCTGGAGGCTGAAAGTCCAAAATCATGGTGTTGACAATACCATGCTCCCTCTCTGACTCTGAAGAGCATCTTTCCCTTCTCCCTAACTTTTGGTGGTGCCCATTGATCCTTCATGTTCCTTGGGTTGAAGCTACATCATTCCATTCTTTGTCTGTCATCACATAGCATTCTCTCTGTGTGTCTGTGTCCAAACTTCCTTCTTCTTAGGACACTAGTCAAAATGGATTAATGACCTAACGGCCCCATCTTGATGGTATCTGCAAAACCCCTATTCTCCAAATAAGGTATATTCACAGGAACTGTGGGTGAAGGTTTCAACATCTTTTTGGGACAGGGGATACAGTTCAACCCAAAATGCAATCTACTCTGGAGAAGGTAACTCATTACCTATTTCACAGGTGGAACATCTTTACTAAGATGCAACAGAGATTTAAAAAATGTTTTATTAGAAAACATAAAGAAATAAAAGGCAGCTAAACAGGTAAGGAAGAACAAAAACTCTCACTAATTATAGATGCTGTGATGCTATATATAGAAAACTCTAAAAACTCTGCCAAAAAACTATTAGGACTGTTAAATGAATTCAGTAAGGTCAGAGGATACAAAAATCAATGTACAGAAATCCATTGCATTCCTATAACTAATAATGAAGCAGTAGAAAGTTAAATTAAGAAAACTATCCCATTTACAATTACCCTCAAAATAATAAAATATCTAGGAATAAACTTAACCAAAGAGATAAAACACCTGTACTCTGAAAACTGTAAAACACTGACAAAAGACATTCAAGAGGACACAAAGAAATGGAAAGACATTAAATGCTCATGAGTTGGAAGAAAAAATATTGTTAAAATATCTATGCTACCCAAAGCAATCTACAGATTTAAAGCAACCACTACCAAAATCTTGAAATAGCCTTTCTCACAGAACTAGAACAATTCTAAAATTTACATGGAACCACACATGGTCAAAGCAATCTTGAAAAAGAAAATTGGTCAAAGCAATCTTGAAAAAGAAAAATAAAACTGGAGGATCACAATTTCAGATTTCAAGTTATAGTACAAAGTGGTAGTATAAGACAATATGGTACAGGCATAAAAATAAATCAATGGAATAGAACAGAAAACCCAGAAATAAATCCACAACTATATGATCAATTTATCTTTGACAAAGAAGGAAAGAATATTCAATGGGAAAAGGACAGTCTCTTTCACAAATGGTGTTGGGAAAACTGGACAACAACATGAAAAGAAATGAAACTGGACCACTTTCTTACACCATACACAAAAATAAACTTAAAATGGATTAAAGACCTAAATGTGAGACCTGAAACCATACAAATTCTAGAATAGAGCACAGGCTGTAATTTTTCTGACATTAGCCATACCAACATTTTTCTAGCTATGTCCCCTGAGGCAGAGAAAATACAAGCAAAAACAAACTACTAGGACTAAATCAAATTAAAAGTCTCTGTCCAGCAAAGGAAATAATCAGCAAAACTAAAAGGCAATCTATAGAAGGGGAGAAGATATCTGCAAATGACATATCTGATAAAGGGTTAGTATCCAAAATGCATACAGACCTGATACAACTTGACATCCAAAAAACATCCCAATTAAAAAATGGGTAGAAGACATGAAAGAAATTTCTTCAAAGACCTACAGATGGCCAACAGACACATGAGAAGATGTTCAACATCACCAATCATCAGGGAAATGCAAATCAAAACTACAATGAGATATCATCTCACACCTGTCAGAATGGCTAAAACAACACAAGAAACAACAGGTGGTGGCAAGGATGTGAAGAAAGGGGAACCCTTACGCACTGTTGGGAATGTAAACTGGTACAGTCATTGTGTAAAACAGTATGAAGTTTCCTCAATAAGTTAAAAATAAAACTACCTTATGATCTAGTAATTGCACTACTGAGTCTTTACCCCCAAAATACAAAAACTCTAATTCAAAGGAATTCAAAGGTACCTGCACCCCTATGTTTATTGTAGCATTATTTATAATAGCCCAACAGTAGAAGCAGCCCAAGTGTCCACTGACTGGTGAGTGGGTAAAGATGTGATATATATACATAATATATATACACATTATATATATATATCTACATATATATGTATATATACCTATATATATATATATATATATATATATATATATATATACCTACCTATATATATATATATAGGTAGGTATATATGTAGGTATATATATATATATATATATACACATAAACACACAATGGAATATTACTTAGCCATAAAGAGAATGAAATCTTGCCATTTACAACAAAATGGATGGAGCTAGAGAGTAAAATGCTAAGTGAAATAAGTCAGTCAGAGAAAGACAAATACCATATGATGTCACTCATATGTAGATTTTTTTAAAAACTTTTTTTAAATGTAAGCTCTCCACCCAATGTGGGGCCAAACTCCTGACCCTAAGATCAAGAGTCACATGTTCAGGATCTACATACTGAACCAGCCAGGTATCCCTCATATGTGGAATTTAAGAAACAAAACAAAGGAACAAAGGGGAAAAAAAAAGACAAACCAAGAAATAGACTCAACTATAGAGAACAAATAGATGGTTACCAGAGGGGAGGTTGGTGGGGGAATGGGTGAAATAGGGGATGGGATCTAAAGCGTACACTTATTATGATGAAAATAAAATAAAATAAATAAAATGTTAAAAATGATAGATATTTAATTCACACTTTCGATGCATAAGACAGTGATGACTGTGGCCATTATTTACAAGGCAAATTGTTCTCAGAATGGATTATATATATAGGCTGAAATAAAATGAAAGAAACATGAAGAATAGTGGTTTGAACATTTAGGACTTTTTTGGCGAGGGGAGAAGGGAGTAAAATGGCATAGTGAGTCCATAATTTACAACACCACATGGACATGGTAGATAAAATTTTAAAGGAAAAACTGAAAAGACTTACTGGGCAAATAAAATAAACATTTCTCTGGTAAAGAATGTAAAGCAATGAATCAGGTTGTCATGGATGGGATTGTCTCTCTGAAAGATGTTAGAGTCCTAACTCCTGGGACCTGTGAATGTGACCTTATGGTCACACATAAGGAAAATAGGGTCTGTGGAGATGATAAGTTAAGGTGAAATCATCAGGGTGGACCCTAATGCACTCTGTCAGTGTCCTTATAAAGAGAAATTTGGACACAGATGAAAACACCCACAGAGGGGAGACAATGCGAAGACACAGCAAAAATGCCATTTATAAGCCAAGGAACGCTCCAGGCTACCAGAAGCTCAGAAAGTAGCATGGAACAGGTTCCCTCTCACAGCTGTCAGAAGAAGCCACCCCTGCCAACAGCTCACTTTTAAACTTCTGGCCTCCGAACTGTGAGACAATACATTGCTGTGGTTGAAATCATCCAGTTTGCGGTACTTTGTTACCACAAACCTAGGAAATTAACACATCAGTGGAAGGCACAGGCCCATTGGATCTAGCAGCAGGAATTCACACTGACAATCAGGAATAAAGCTCTTTTTTTGGTAACAGAAGTCAAATGTGTTCCATGTTGGCTTAAAGAAGAAACTTACTTCTTAAGGCAGTAGCTTGAATTAAAGGAAACTGAAAGAAAAAAAAAAAAAGGAAAAATAGTTTCTAATCTAGGGCTATGACATTACAGAAAGCTATGGGACTAAGGAGTCTCAAAGGCAAAAACTTACCTCACACAGAGGAACAGAGCCAAGCCATCTGAAGGCTTGGAGGCTTCAAGACCCAAATGGAACAAGCAACCCTGAAAATTAGAAGGACTAGCTGTGGATTGGGAGTGGGACTGGCCCAGGTGTAAGCATTCACAGAATTCTACTGGGTGTGTGTGTGGGGGGGGCGGGGAGTGGGGGGTGGGGAATGGAGAGAAAGAAAGAAAAAAAAGAAGAGAGACAAAGAGAGAAAGAAATTGAGCCTGAAAACCAAAGTTCCAAAATACACAAAGTGCTTGTAAAGACAACAGCAAGATAAGCTATGAGACTATGAATTCACTCCAGATAAATTTTAGTGTGCAAAATAGTCTTACAAAAACTTTGAAATATGTGTGTATACCAAAGAAATAATTAATAATATCCATTAAAAATGTATGATACAAAACAGGCCAGAATAAAATAAGAACTAGTGGCTATGAAAAAGAACCAATTTAAAAAGTCACTAAAATTAGTAAAACGTAGGACAAATTGGGCACAGCTGAAGAGAAAATTAGCAAATTATTAGACTATTGAGGAATCCACTCATATGTACAATCGAGAAAGAAACATAAAAATTAAGGTATTTAGATTAGATCCATAGAGAAGAGATAGGTACTTTCAAAGAAAATAATGTAGAGAAGGTTGCATAAGCAATCTTTGAAAAGATGGTAGTTGAGAAATTTCTAGACATACAGTAAGATACTAATCATCAGATACAAATTGTACTCTGAATACTGGTAAATATAAATGCACCATTAAGTATACTGTAGTAAAATGACAGATCATGAAGAGTAAAGACTAAACTTTAAAAGCTACCAAAAAAGGGCACCCATGTGGCTCAGTCAGTTAAGCGTCTGATCCTTGGTTTCAGCTCAAGTCACGATCTCAGGGTTGTGAGATTGAGCCCTGTGTGTCAAGCTCCTCACTCGGCACAGAGTCTACTTCAGTGTCTCTCCCTTATTCTCTGCCCCTCCCCCCAATCTCTTTCTCTCTCAAATAAATAAATAAATCTTTAAAAATAAATAAATAAATGCTACCAAGAAGAAAATATAAAATGATCACAAATGATTGACGAATTGACAACAGACTCCACATAACCCTGAGCAGAGACCCAAAGGCAATGGTATAAATAGCAAAGAGTGAAGGAAAAAACAACTGAAAATTTCATATCTCATTCAACTACCATCAAGAGTGAGGTGAAAATTAAGAAAAACGGAATTTACCCTCAATAGGCCTTCACTAAACAAATTATTGCAGTGTTAATAATTTTTAACAAACATATACAAAACATACACATATACATAAATGTATACATTAAAACAAAATAAATAGAGCTTATAATTTTTTGACACCAACCATAGCAACATTTTTCTAGATATGTCTCCCTAAGGCAAGGGAAATGAGCAAAAATAAACTACAGGGACTATACCAAAATAAAAAGCTTTTGCATAGTGAAGGAAACCATCAATGAATACAAAGGCAACCTACTGAATGGGAGAAGGTATTTCCCTTCTCCCATTCAAATGATAAATCCAATAAGGGGTTAATATCCAAAATACATAAAGAACTTACACAATTCAACACTAAAAAAACCCCAAATAATCTGATTAAAAATGGGCAGAGAAACTGAGTACACATTTTTCCAAAGAAGACATACAGATGGCCAACTGACACGTGAAAATATGTTCAACTACACTAATCTTCAATCAAAACTACAATGAGATACCATCTCACATATGTCAGAATGGCTAAAATCAAAATGACTAGAAATAACAAATATTGGTGAGGATGTAGAGAAAAAGGAACCTGGTACACAGTTCATAGAAATCGTTGGTGAAGCCACTACGGAAAACAGTATGGAGGCTCCTCAAAATATTAAGAATACAGCTACCATATGATCCAGTAATTCCACTACTGGGTATTTACCAAAGAAAATGAAAACACTACTGGGTATTTTCCAAAGAAAATAAAAGTACTAATTCAAAAAGATATATGCACCCCTATGTTTATCACAGCATTATTTAGATACCCAAGATATGGAAGCAACCCAAGCATCCGTTGATGGATGGATAAAGAAGATGTGGTGTATAAACACAATGGAATATTACTCAGTCACAAAAAAGAATGAGATCTTGCCTTTTGTGACAACAAAATGCCTAGAAGGCATTATGGTAAGTGAAATAAGGCAGATAAAGACAAAATTATTTCACTTACATGTGGAATCTAAAAACCAAAATAAAGGAATAAACAAACAAAAAGCAGAGAGACCTATAAATACAAAGAACAAACTGATGGTTGCTAGAGGTGAGGAAGGTGAGGAAATTAGTAAAATGGGTGAAGGGGAGTGGCAAGTCCTGGCTTCCAGTTATGGAAAGAATAAGTCACAGAGATAAAAGTACAGCATAGAGAATATAATTAATGGTATTGCAGTGGTGACACTTCAGGATTTCCTATTAAGAGAGAAACAAGAGTACCACTGACTGCTCTGTTCAGCATCATAGTGACAATCCTAGCCAGTGCAATAAGAAAAGTAAAAACAGGGACACCTGGGGTGGCTCAGCAGTTAAGTGTCTGCTTTCCGCTCAGGGCATTATCCTGGAGTCCTGGGATGGAGTCCCATGTCAGGTTCCCTGCATGGAGCCTGCTCCTCCCTCTGCCTGTGTCTCTGCCTCTCTCTCTCATAAATAAATAAAATCTTTTGGGAAAAAGAAAAGAAAAAATAAGTGGTATATAAAGATTGGAAGACATACTTTAAATATTATAGATGATATGATTGTCTAAATAAGTGATGAGACTTTCAGACTAGCTATTAGAATCAGTAGAGTTCAGCAAGTTTGCTGGAAGCAGGATGAAAATACAGAATCCAAGACTCAACAGTGATAAACATTTAGAATACATCAAAGAAATCAAACTATCAAGAGTTTTTTCATGGATCTTGAAATGGTAAACCCAAAATTCATAGGAAAAAGTAAAAAAACAAGAAAGGCTGGGACAATTTTGAAGAACAAGATAGAGGGAATTGTTGAACCACATATCAAGTTTTATATTAAAGCCAAGGTTATTAAAACTCTGGTATTGTGGCACCTGGGTGGCTCAGTTGGTTAAGCGTCTACCTTAGGCTCAGGTCATGATCTCAGAGTCCTGGGATTGAGTCTCACGTGTGGCTCCCTGCTTAGCTGGGAGTCTGCTTCTCTTTCTCTCTCTACTTCTCACCTCTGCTCATGCACTGTCTCTCAAATAAATAAATAAAATCTTTTCAAAAAACCCTTTGGTATTAGAACAAAAAGGACAAATAATTCAACTGCACAGAATGGAGAGCCTAGAAAGTTCCCCTACTTGCAGGGAAACTTGTCAGAGGCAGCATTACAAATCATGGGGTTGGGGAGCCAGATAATGCTGATAGGGTAATCTGCTATTCTGTTGGAATAAAGAAATTGGGGTCCAAAATAATTTCATCTACAAAAATAAATTCTGCTGCTTTAAAGCATCTAAGAGTGAAAAACAAATTGGTAATATTTTTAGAAGACTATGTAGGGCTAACTTTATACATTTAGACTAAGAAAGTTAATCTAAAATAGATAATAAAGAACAATTCATAAATTAAAAGATTGAAAAATAAAATCACATAAAATTAAAAAATATTTTGGTTGGACAAAAAACATCAAAAGTAAAGTTGAAAGACACGCTATAGACAGTGACAAGATATTTGTGAAACATGTGACTGACAAAGGGCTAATAGCCAGAATTTATAAAGACTCCGGGACACCTGCACCCCGATGTTTCTAGCAGCAATGTCCACAATAGCCAAACTGTGGAAGGAGCCTCGGTGTCCATCGAAAGATGAATGGATAAAGAAGATGTGGTTTATGTATACAATGGAATATTCCTCAGCCATTAGAAATGACCAATACCCACCATTTGCTCCAACGTGGATGGAACTGGAGGGTATGATGCTGAGTGAAGTAAGTCAATGGGAGAAGGACAAACATGATATGATCTCATTCATTTGGGGAATATAAATAATAGTGAAAGGGAATGGAAGGGAAGGGAGAAGAAATGGGTAGGAAATATCAGAAAGGGAGACAGAACATGAAGACTCCTAACTCTGGGAAACGAACTAGGGGTAGTGGAAGGGGAGCAGGGCGGGGGGTGGGGGTGACTGGGTGGTGGGCACTGAGGGGTCACTTGATGGGATGAGCACTGGGTGTTGTTCTGTATGTTGGCAAATTGAACACCAATAAAAAATAAATTTATTATTTAAGAAAAAAAAAAGACTCCCACTAATGGGGCAGCCCAGGTGGCTCAGCGGTTTAGGGCGTGGTCCTGGAGACCTGGAATCGAGCCCCGCATCAGGCTCCCTGCATGGAGCCTGCTTCTCCCTCTGCCGGTGTCTCTGCCTCTCTCTCTCTCTCTGTGTCTCTCATGAATAAAAAAAAAAAAAAAAAAAAAAGACTCCCACTAATGAATTTTAAAAAGGAAAAACAACCAAATAATATAAAAATAGTCAACTACTAAAAGCAAGAAATTCACAGAAGAGGAAGCCAAAATGGTAAATAAACTAACAAAAATATTCTCTCTGGTTACCAGGGAATTTCAAATTAAAAAATGGGAGATAATTTCACATCCATTAGAGCAGAAAAATTAAAGAGTTGACAATCTCAAGGGTAAGAATACAGAACAATGCAAACCCAGAAACCTCTCACATAAGTATAAACTAGCATAACCATTGAGTAGCACAATTTGACAGTATCACATAAAGTTAAAGATGTATATACTCTTCAGCTAAGCAATCCCGTTTCTAGGAATTTACTGTCTCAGCCTTATGACTATGAAAATGTACAGGGATGTTTATAGCAGTGGTGTTTACAATGACAACAAATTGAAAATCTTCTAAATTCCCATTAGCAGGAAAATGAATGTATTGTAGACTATCATACAATGGAATATACTATACAACAGGTAAAATAAATGAACCAAGTTATAGCACAATACTGTAATTAGATTTTAAAAATATAACATTCATAGGGAAAAAAGAATCTATACATTCCACTATCATTTATATAATCATTGAAAACATGTCAAATGATGATATATATAGTCATATATATGCAGAAATATTATAAAATATACAAGGTGATTATATATGTCAAACGACTATATGGTCTATATATATGGTCATATATATATGCAGAAATATTCTAGAATATGCAAAATAACTATATATAGCATATATATGCAGAAATATTATAAAATATGCAAAAACAGATATGCAGAGATATTATAAAATACACAGAATCAGGGCAGTGGTTTCCTCTGGGGAGGGAAGAGAAGAAATACTGTCAGGGAGCTTCAACTCAACCTTCACTGTTTTATTTCTTCTATGAATCAAACATGGCAAAATCTAACAGAGCCAAGTGTAATGTAATCCTGTTTTCTCAGTATTTGAATTATAACACAATAAAAATCAAAATAGTTTCTGCATTAAATATGTGTATGGAGAAATTGGATCTTTCCTCAATTCATTCCTACTGAGAGGAAAACACAAATCATAAGATTATTTTATAATTTTTTTGTAACCTCTATCTTACACTGTGTAGAATTTAATTGCGGACAACTCACTTTTTTCCACGGCCTACTTTTTTCTATGTGCTTGTTTCTTTTAAGATGGGAAACCGACATTAAAGAAGTTGTGCTTGCCAGGAACATACTCAGCTGAAGACTGGAGTCCACTGATACTCTGATACACTAATGCAAATACCTGCTTTTAATTTATTCCCTCAGTTTCCAAACTTGGGTTCCTCCGGTTGAACATAATATTCACGTGGTATCTTTCGCATTCAAAGATGTCGTGTCTATCTCCTTAAGGGCGCACATGATATGCCCACAGATTTGCATGAATCTACACACTGTATGTTACAACACTTCGAAAACATGTCAAATTAAATTAAATTAAACATGTTCTGCAATAGAACCATTCCTAAGTTTAAAAAGTAATACCCACCATCTCTGTCCTAATTAAACCCTTTCTCAGTATTTTGTTATCCCCATAAAGGCTTACATGGTTTAGAAGGCCTCTTAACTAACAGGGCAGCAACTAGGCAGGGAAGGTTTGGGATCTGGAGAGGCTGGCTGGACTCGCCTCGTGGTCTGACAAATGAACAATGAAGCACCCCCGAATGCATTCTTGGGGCCACCAGGCTGGCTCAGTGGTTGAGTGTCTGCCTTTGGCGCAGGTGGTGATCCCAGGGTCCTAGGATCAAATCCTGCATCGGCTCCCCGTGGGGAGCCTGCTTCTTCCTCTGCCTATGTCTCTGCCTCTCTGTGTCTCTCATGAATAAATAAAATCTTTTTTTTAAAAAAAGAATGCATTCTTGTCTCGTGTTTTATGCCTTGAAGAGCTCTAAGAATCAGTTTGGGGCATAATTAGCAATGTGTTTAGTGGCATTTATTAAATGAAACATTACCCGCATATACTTAAAAGCATCACTAGACTTAAATTACCCTAAGACAGTCCTGATATCAAATTAATAAAGTACTTCTTAAAATACACATATGTCTTAACCCTCTTTTCTACTCAATTTTTATGATCTCACAAATTCACAGTCATTTGCCTGCTTACTTATGTCAAAGATTGACACTGTGTTTTCAAAGGAGAGATTACCTTTCATTTTCTTTTTTTCATTTTTTAATCTCTCTGACCCATGGACAGAGTCCTAGTTAGATAGAGAACTTCTGATTTTTGTGGTTAATTCTCTAACCCAACTGGTCATTTTGACTCTTTTCTTAAAGATTTTATTTCTTCATGAGAGACACACAGAGGCTGAGACATAGGCAGAGAGAAAAGCAGGTTCCCTGTAGGGAGCCCGGTGCAGGATTCGATGCCAGGACCAGGATCGCGCCCTGAGCTGAAGGCAGATGCTCATCTGCTGAGCCACCCAGGTGTCCTGACTCTTTTCTATGTCACTGAGAATTCATTGTATTTGGAAAGTTGTTTTAAGAGATGTACCACTGACCTTCCAGGCCTTCATTACCATGTAATACCCTAAATTCCATGACTCAAGGAGAAAATAATCTCTAGAATATAGGTAGGAAGAATCAGAAAAATTCACGAGGATAGGTAGTTGAGAATCAGCCCAAATCTCAAAGGCAAGGATGTCATCTATAAATTAAAAATACACTGTTTGAATAATAGGTAATTGGTAATAGGTATTTGGTAATTTCCCTGACAATAGGGAAATAGTAGAGAAGTTGGTGGCCGTGATATCTTAACACTTACAGACCCCTTAATATATTATGTTTAGTAAATTAGCTTAGTCCTGGTACTTAACTCATATTTATGGATTAATGCTTTCTTCTAACATTTTTAATAGGCATCAATTACATGCTAAATAATGTTATATATTGCTTATACTCATACGTAGAAAACGTGGCAATATTATAAAATGTGCATTTGAATATAAATTTGAAAACTGTACTAAATTATATTAATTATAGTTAAAATCTAGAAATAATTTGTAAAATAATGCCTACACTATTCCTGAAATTTCTTTTACTTTTTATCTTTTAAGTTGCAATTTCTAAGTGATTTTAAAAATTATTTTTGCATTAAAAACAGGGACAACTGAACTCCACTGTCAGTATTTATTTTTACAAGTTGGTGGGAAACACACTTAAAAAAAAAAAAACACTTTTCAAGTCCGGAGCTTCAAAGGGTGAAAAAAAAGCTTTTTTACTTATTTCAAATATATTACGATTGTTACACTAGTCTTTAAAAGCCTTTAAAATCACCTCTTCAATGTTTCTTCCCCAAAAATCTCAGAGAATGAACAAAACAATGTAATCTACGTTTAAATTTGGGTTTCTTCTGTGCTTCAGATATTTATGTTTGAGCTTTCTCTTACTGACAAAGCCACTTAAAGGGTCAGTGTTACTTTGAGGTTTTATCTATGAGATTCGTGTCTTTGGGGCTCATTAAGAACATTTCCAAAGATTACAATGTCAATAGCACCTAATTACTGGACTGTGAGAAAGGTCTTCTTGAGTACATAAAATCTGTGGCAGTGCACAGTACACAATGGGTAGCTCAGATCCCAAATTTTATCACAGTTAAGTAGCAAACAAATTAATAATGTTACCTGGGTTCTCTTGGGATCATTACTACTGCGTAAAAACTGCTTTGAAATTTTGCAGATCGTATCATACCTCATTTTTTATTCCCTTATATTAACAAGGATATATTTATCTCTCTCTCTTTTTAAGCTATTTATCTCTTTTTCTACATTTCATTAGTGAATCTGTCGTTCCCTCTAGAATTTTTGGATTAAAACTTGCAAAATAACAAAAAGTCATTTTCAATCTGCTTAGAAAAGATGGATCACCTGATATAACATTGTTTTAAACTATACTTTATGTTTTATTTCACTGTTTTCAAAATACCTACTGTATAGGGATCCCTGGGTGGCGCAGCGGTTTAGTGCCTGCCTTTGGCCCAGGGCACGATCCTGGAGACCCAGGATCGAATCCTACATTGGGGTCCCGGTGCATGGAGCCTGCTTCTCCCTCTGCCTATGTCTCTGCCTCTCTCTCTCTCTCTCTGTGACTATCATAAATAAAAAAAATACCTACTGTATATTTTGATACTAATGATCAATTTAATTCTTATGCTTATGTTGGTAGAAAAATAATTATTGAAGAACCAGAGGAGAGACTGGTTCTTTTAAATCATTAGGCCAGTCTACTGCTGAGGACATTAGGACCCTGGTGTGGTGGGCTAAGTGATAGGTTTGCAGACTTCATTTGGGGGACTTGGGGAAAGCATGATCAATAGCTCAGAGAAATAGGGGTTAGCTAGGCACATAACATAATCCTCATCACAAAGCTATGAGGTGGGGTCACCATTCCCATTTTCCACAGCAGAGGGACCTGAGATGATGTCAGTAAGTAAGTGGTTGGAGCTAGGATGAGAAGTGAAGTCTGTCAGCCTCCATGGCCTCTCTGCTATATCTCATATATTCCCATTGCATGTGGTGGAGAATGGGGCGATTGGTCATGCATTGACTTGAGACAAGTCAATATAATTAAATGGTGACAAGCCAGGGCCCTGAAGCCACTCTGTCTGGGCTTGAATCCAGCGGCATCACCTATTTGTGGTATAACTCTGGTAGCCTAGTCAACTCTGTCTAGTAAACTCTCTATCTCTGTAGGTTGACTGGGGGAAGGCAAGAGTGCCAACCTCCTAGGGTTTTGTGAGGATTAAAGCTAAAACATGAAAGACATTTACAATAGTACCTAAGTCCACTAAATGTTAACTATACCTAAATTTTAGAAGAACCTTGTAGTGTGAAAGTATAACTGAGGAAACTCTTAGGTTCTTTGGTGTAACACTGAGGATCCTGTTGACAGGGAGGCTAAATATTCAGTAAGTATTTAAAATATTAATATTCTATTTACATAGTCTAAAAAAGGGAACTCAATACAAGGGTGACTTTAAAGAGTTTGATTCAGGGTCCATCACCAGATAGGTTACAGTAATACCTCATGCTATAGAAAATAATTATTTGTCTATAAACCAGGTACATACTAACCATGTGGCTAAACACCTCTTTGATAATGTACTTGTGAATTAGTGCTTTAAAATAGTAATAATGAATCAAACTATTTCCTAGGGTCCCGAAGGGGGTACTCAAGCAACTGAAGGATCTGAAAAACTTGGAATGACCTGTTTTATGAAGACACTTTGGCCCTTTGGATGTCTAGTGTGAATATCATCCAGTAGCCATAATCTGTGTGCTAATGAAAGTCAGTTACTCCTCGACTTAGCAAATTGTAATTCAGCTTTCTTCCTGGCATTCATGTATTCATTTCTATTCATTACAAATAGAAAATTTATTTCTAGTAAATTTTGGATTAACTGGAACTTAACCAGAAAATTCTGTTCACTGGATTATTTCCCCACATTATCTTTAAGGAGAACAACATGACATATCAAAGTTGTATCAGAGATTTAGTAAAGAAATTTCAGAGTTTTGTCCCAAGGCATGTGGTGTGACCATTGTCATATACATCTCCTCTGCAATGCAGATTAATATTCAGAATAATAGATCTTTGTGGAGTACTGCAGGATTATGGATCATAAAAAAGCATTTACATTTGACTTTACCTAGTACGGCAAAGGAGCAGACTAATGAATCATAGGAGGATTTTCAGTAGATAAGGTAGAAATAACTCTATCTTTTGCATTTTCAGGGTGGAGGCAAAGAAATGACGTTTGTTTCAGCTGGGGCTGCCTTTTACTCCAGGTGGCCACCAAGGTTCATGTGTACCATTTCAAATGGACATTTGAAAAACAGTTTGGTTGCCTGTGGGCAATCAATTTTGGATGCAAAATCCTCAATTGAATCTTTTGGGGTATGGGATGCTGCTGTTAATGAAACTCTGTAATTAAAATGTCAGGCCAGCCACAGGTTCCAAATTCAACAATCTAGATTTTTATGAGAAATCATGAGAGTCTCTCTTCTCTTAATTCATTACGATGTTTTAGAAGTAACTTACCTGTGTAAGTAGAATTTCCAATAACTCAAAAGATCTAGTCTTCTTTCTCTAACCTTATTTAATTGTTGATACCATTAAAAGGTAGCCACTCTGCAATCTGGCACTGTGTTATAGAGTCTGGGCATTACTATTTTCTAAATGGCAGCCCTATGATTGTTGGAAGATTTCTCTGTACCTGGGGCAGGCACCTTCAGAATAGATATTACCTATAATGTGAGCACTACAGAAAAAGCCTCTCTGTTGCATGGAAGCCCAGAAGAAAGGTTCCTCTCTGCTGAAGTAGAATAGTTTTCAAAAAGTAGAGTTTACAGGTGTCTGGCTGGCTCAGTTGGTTAAGTGTCTGCCTTTGGCTCAGGTCATGATCTTGGGGTCCTGGGATTGAGCCCTACATCAGGCTTCCTGCTCAGGGGGGAGTCTGCTTCTCCTTCTGCCTTTGCCCCTCCCCTCACTCATGCTCGCTCTCTCTCTTTCTTCTCTGTCTCAAATAGATAAATACAAACTTTTTCTAAAAAGTAGAATTTAAAATTAGGGCCCAGGATTTAAACTCTTTTTTTTTTTAAAAGATTTATTTATTTATTCATTAGAGACACAGAAAGGGAGGCAGACACATGGGCAGAGGGAGAAGCAGGCTTCCTGCGGAGAGCCAGATGTGGGACTCGATTCCTGGACCCACGATCACACCTTAAGCCGAAGGCAGGCGCTCAACTGCTGAGCCACCTAAGCATCCCAAGGATTTAAACTCTTATCACATACTTCTCACTTGCGTAAATATTTATTGTAAAATTCTACCTTTAAAAATTCCCAGATATGAAAAACAGAAATTACTGACTCTGGCTATCATCATTAATAAGAATTCAAACTAATAATATCAGGGCAGTCCTTGTGGCTTAGCGATTTAGCGCCGCCTTCAGCCCAGGGCGTGATCCTGGAGACCCGGGATCGAGTCCCACGTTGGGCTTCCTGGATGGGGCCTGCTTCTCCCTCTGCCTGTGTCTCTGCCTCTGTGTGTGTGTGTCTCCCATGAATAAGTAAATAAATAATCTTAAAAAAAAACCACACTAATAATATCATATATTTTGTTCATCTAACTTGTTTAATGGAGAAAAGGAAGCATGGTGGCTATCTCCTGAAGATTTATAGAAGCTTATGGACAAAACATACTTTCATTTCCAAAAGAATCCAGTTTAAAGCCCTGTAAGGACCGATGGCAGATAAAATATGTGAGCAATAGTCAAATTTTTCTTCTAGTTATTAAAATGGACAAATGGGAATTCAACAGGAGTTTCAGGATTGTTGGCAGTTTGACTAATAAAATAGAAAAGGATCCCAATTGAGATAGTTTCTAGTTTTGAAATATGATTAAATTCATTTTCAATTAGCAGGCGCCAATATTCAGAAATGCATATTAGCATTCTTTTATTCAGCACACCTACATATTAGTTTTATAAACTGTCTGAAAAAAAGCCATGCATTCACCTAGAATTCCAAATGCCTCAGGATAACAAATATGAGGAGAGGTCAATCTAGACCAAGTACCCCTTCTGTGTGTAAGCCTTTTTCCCCAACAATAAAGATTCTTACCTTTTGATAAAGAGGGGGAAAATGTCTGATCACTGACTGCATCCAGGTCCTTATCTATCTGCAGGTAAACCAAAAAGTTTCATTACTGAGGTTGAATAATAGCAACTAATTAAATGTTTAAGAAAGAAAAAATAGGGATCCCTGGGTGGCGCAGCGGTTTAGCGCCTGCCTTTGGCCCAGGGCGTGATCCTGGAGATCCGGAATCGAATCCCACATGGGGCTCCCGGTGCATGGAGCCTACTTCTCTCTCTGCCTGTGTCTCTGCCTCTCTCTCTCTCACTGTGTGCCTATCATAAGTAAATAAAAATTTTTAAAATAAAAAAAAAAGAAAGAAAGAAAAAATAATCTACCTACCAAAGGTGTATGATCACTTCCAGAAGATGTAGAACCTGTCATCGAGTTCAATTTAGACTGCACGAATAAAGGCTTCAATTTCTGAAAGGCATAGAAGGTATGGATTTTGTTATCAAGAGGAAGTATTATCAAATCAAATGGATGTAGGATGTTCTTCAGTCCTTAATTAACCAAGACATGAAAACTAAGCTCTTAATTTATTTGCTTAAATAGGGCTGGGGAAATCATTTCCTTGAAATCCATGGAATAGATGGACCTCTTCCTCATTTGGGCTACTTTGATAGAAAATTCAGAAAATGTTTTCTTCAATGGCTGTTCTGACTCTACTTCCTTTTTTTTCTTTTCTTTTTTTAAAATTTGAGTACAATTGACATACAGTCTTACATTAATTTCAGATGTATAACTTAGAGATTTGACTAGTTTCCTCATTATGCTCTGCTTACCCCAAGTATAGTTATCTTCTGTCCCTTGACTCTCTTTCCTTTTGATGATCTCTACTCCAGTCTACGGCCATACCACCCTGAATGCGCCCGATCTCGTCTGATCTCGGAAGCTAAGCAGGGTCGGGCCTGGTTAGTACTTGGAAGGGAGATCTCTACTCCATTTGGGATTTACAACTTGTAACTGACCAGGTATCACAGGGTTGTATCCCTATCACCTCCTTGCTCCAGGAAGCTGTGGCAGGATTGATCCTAATTCCTGGGAACTGAATGGTGAAAAGCCAAAAGTATATCTTCCAGGAGGTCAGGAGCAGTAGCATGCAAGCAGAATTGTTCCCAGTATCATATATTGCAAAGTAAACTACAACAACAAACATGTGCAGGTGAAAAGGATGAAAGGTACACTAAGCATGTTAAATCAAAAAGAGCTCTCAGGTCCATGGATGAATAGTGGCGATTTATACCAAGTTTTCCCTATTCAGGGCTTCTCTCTTGAATTGTGTGATATATACATGCATGCACACGGGGCTGTTTGTGTGTATTTTTCTATTTTCCATAGCCACTCCCACTCTTTGTTACCACCCCAAAGAAACGATTTAAATATTTTATGTGTATCTTTTATTTGGATATGTTCTTGCAAAAATACATACTTTTGTGCATGCTTTTTAATTTATGCTAGGGGTGTTATGTGCTATCCTATTTTGTTGATTCTAAGGCAAAGCCTTCTGGTATTTAATATCCCTAAAATTGGGTGGCATCCTGTAATAGATGGAGTGTTACAGTATAATTGGCAGCACTTTTCTCTTTTAGAGACATAAAACCTTGAACCAATGTTAAGCACATCTTAGATTCAAAGTGAAGCACAGTATTCCTTGTGTGTTCCCACTTCTTTTGCTAAGCACTAAGTATTTTTTACTAAGTATTATGTTTTCAGGATCCATCCATTCTGCTATGTACACCTAAAAATCTAGTACCGTACAGTACATAGTACTACGTATACTGCAGGCATGTATCTGCCTCATTTTGTCTCTTTCCTCTTCAAAGGCAATCCAAGCTGTACTATCATATTACCAGTATCACTTCATAGCTTCCTAACCTGCTTCTTTCTCCCTAAGCCCTCTGTAGATGCTAGAATTGTACTTTTAAAATGTTAAGTGAGATCATCTTATTCCTCTGCTCAAAGCTCTGAAAGGGTCCCAATTTTACAGGGTTAAAAAAATCAAAGGCCTATGATTCCTTTGACCACATTTTTGGTATTTTCTCTCCTTTTTTTTTTTAAAGATTTTTATTTATTTATGAGAGACACAGAGAGAGAGAGAGAAGCAGAGGCACAGGCAGAGGGAGAAGCAGGTTCCATGCAGGGAGCCTGATGCGGGACTCCGGGATCATGCCCTGGGCGGAAGGCAGGCGCTAAACCGCTGAGCCACCCAGGGATCTCTCCTCTGGTATTTTCTCTCTTTGCTTTCTCTCCTTCACTTTGCTCCAGGCACATTGGATATTTTGCTTTCCAAGCATGTAAGGCACATTTCCATATTAGAGTCTTCCAATGGCCTTTTCCTTGCCTAGAAAATTCTTCTCCCAGATAGCCATATGGGTCCTTCCCTCAGTACCTTCAACTCTTTCATGAAAATGGTAAAAGAAGCCAGTGTTAAATGTATGACTTCTAGGAATTTAAGTTTTTAATGTCCTTCGTCATTTCATATGTTCAAGTAGTGAGTGTAGGAGGAAGTGTAACCTCCATGGCAGGACTGAAAATGGTAAAATCATGGTAAAATTTGGATCAGAAATAGGTGCTGTGCATATACAATCTGCCTTCCAATTGTAAGTATGAAAGACATATTTAAGCAATACACAAGAGAATGCAGTTGATAATATTAGGTTTCAATATGTCTCATCCTGTCAAGGATGAGAAAAGAATAAATAAAACAGGGACTATGAAAAAAAACTATAGAATCATTTAAATAGTATCCTGGAATCAGAAGAAGTACATAGTTTTAAATAGGTGTATTATGAGATCTAGAGGAAAACTTCATGGAGATTTTGAGCCCCAAAGAAGAGTACAAGAATAAATGGCCTCTAGGAAATATAGGCAGAAGTCTCTGGAAAAGAATAAGGTAAGATAAAATGGAAAGGAATTATGGATATGTTATGGAAAGATGACTGGTGATTAAAACACAAGGGGAATGTTTAAATCCAAATAAGACTTCCTCTTTTAATACTCTTAAATGTAGACAAAAGCTGATGAAAAAAAATCAAGAATATGCATGTCTAAGACTAAGGGAAGATGGAAACCTAAGTCTTCCATCCTAAGTCCTTCCATCCTGGAGCTACCATTCACTTTGAAGGTATTCATCAAACTTAATGAATGAATGCACGAGTTGTCAAAGGGTCCTATGACTCTGGAGCCCAAGACCCACCTAACGTGTAGTAACAAATGTCTACCCCGCTATACATTTGGGACAACAAGACTATAACCACAGTAAGGGTTAATTGCAACTTCAAGTAAGGCTCTCCCAAGCAGTTTGCAAGGAAAATGTCCAAGGTTGGGCCCTTAGTTAAAGAAGAAAAAATCTCTCCTGAGAATTCCTAATCAATAACTAGTCCATGTTGTCTATAAGCTGAATTCACCTGTGGTCTAAAACACCATAAGCTAAAAGCATTTAGTTTAATATACTTCTATAGTGATGGTGCTCATGGCAATGGACAGAAGCACATTAAAATCTTTTATGTAAGAATTCCTCTTCAGTTCAGGCTTCAATTTTTTTTGTAAAGGAAAAGTGAACAGCTCATCATCAAAATCATCAAAAATCTTTACATACATCATGAGTGGCTGCAGTAGAAACAAAAGATAGTGGAATTAGACCCTCTAATCCTCAGATACAGGAATTTTCAGTCATAGTATATAAAATGGGTGTGTATAATATATTTTAAGAAATGAAAAACAAAGCTTGATGATGAATAAATAGTAAACATATTTGAAAAAAGAACCAAACAAAATTTATTTGTGCATTGCTTAAAAATAATAAATATAAAAAGTGAAATTAAAATTTGGGTGACAATTTTATTTTTATTTATTTTTTAAAAAGATTTTATTTATTTATTCATAGGGATGCAGAGAGAGTGAGAGAGGCAGAGACACAGGCAGAGGGAGAAGTAGGCTCCATGCCTGGAGCCCGACGCGGGACTCGATCCAGGGTCTCCAGGATCAGGCCCTGGGCTGCTAGCGGCGCTAAACCGCTGCACCACCGGGCCTGCCCTGGGTGACAATTTTAACAAAAAAAGACATATTTGAAAAATACTTAATATAATCTTTATTTTTTTTTTTTTTTTTATTTATGATAGGCACACAGTGAGAGAGAGAGAGGCAGAGACACAGGCAGAGGGAGAAGCAGGCTCCATGCACCGGGAGCCCGACGTGGGATTCGATCCCGGGTCTCCAGGATCGCGCCCTGGGCCAAAGGCAGGCGCCAAACCGCTGCGCCACCCAGAGATCCCTGAAAAATACTTAATAAAGTTAAAGATAGAATGGAATATACTATTTAGAATGCAGCTCAGAGACAAAGTTGGGCCAAATATAAAAGAAAAATATGGACTATAGAGGACAGAAGGACAAAGTATAGTTTCAAAAGAAATAGTAGGGCTAAGGCAAAATATCAATAGTGACTGAAAACTTTTCAGAACTAACAAATGAAACCAATCTTCACTTTCAAGAAGTACAATGAATTTCAAGCAGAATAAACAAAAGAAATCTACAACTAGACACATCATGGTAAAATTGCAGAACATTAAAGAAAAAGAGTTTTAAAAGTGGTTAGAGACAAAAAGGCAATTAACATTAAGGAAACCACAGTAAAAAAAGAGAAAAATTCCCTACTAACAACGGAAACTAAGAGAGAATGGAATGATACACTCCATGTGCAAAGAGAAAGTACCATCAACCCAAAACTTTATACTTAGCAAAAATATCTTTCAACAACAGCAGAAATAGACATTTTTTTTCATGAAATAAAAACTGAAGAGTGTTACCCACCAGCAAATCCCCACAAAGGAAATTCTAATGAATGCACTTCACACATAAGGAAAGAGGTCGGGAGATGAAAGGTCTGGGATGCAAGAAGGAGTTGTGAATAAAGAAAGTGGTAAATATATAAGTAAACTCAAACATTAACCAAGTAAACCTATAATAATAATATGCTGTGGGGATAAAGGAAACCAGATAGAACTAAAATATATGACATCACAGCCTAATAGACTGACAGTGGATGGTGATTTCAATTTAATTGCTTAAAGAAATCTTACTGTTCAGGAGGATGATAAAGGTATAAAACCTTGGGTTTTCCTGATAAAGTTTATAACTTTCTAAAGGACATATGAGAACAAATTAGCCAATTCACAAGAATGCAAGAAAGAGAAAAACATAGAAAAGAAGGACAAATACAAAATACAAAATAAGATAGAAATAAGCGCAAATGAATTAATGACCACAATACATTTAAATAGAAAAAAATGCTCCAGTTAAAAGACAGAAATTTGTCAATCTGGATTAAGAACAAATTCTAACACTAGCTATGTACTGCTTAAAAGAGTCACAACTAAAGCATAAGCATATAAAGGATTGAAAGTGATAGAACAGAAAAAAAACACATGAAAATAAGAACCTACAAAAAGGTAGGCAGCTATAGTAATGTAAAGCCAAACAGACTTCAAGGCAAAAAGCATTTGTAGAGATAAAGAGGGTCATAAAATAACAGTAAAATGTTCAATTTATCAGAGGGGACATAATAATTCTAAAGTAGTAAGCATCTAATAACACATCTTCAAATTATATAAAGCAACATTGATACAAATTACATGAAGAAATATGCAACTCACCCATTAGAATAGAGTAGCATAAAAATATTAGGTACCTAATATTAAATTAAACAACAATTTTATTAAACTGTGGAGAAAATTATAAAACTCTACTGAAATCAAATCTAGACAAAAGAAATAGCATGCTTATGGATTAGAAGACTCAGTACTGTAAAGATGTCAACTGTAGCCAAATTGATGTGATTTAATGAACTTCTAATCAAAATCCCAATTTAATTTTTTTGTTTTTTATGTTTCTGCTTTTTTCTGTGAATATTAACAATTTGATTCTAAACTTTATATGGAAATGCAAAGATCAACACCAAGGTAAGGGTATTTGCCTTATCATAAAAAGACATAATAAAGGTAGATATATTAAATTTGTGTCATATTAGTACAAGAATAGACAAATGGAACAGTAGAACAGATTAGAGAGACGGAAACAGGCTGTTACATATATGAACCCTTAATATAATATACATAACAGGTAGAATTAGGTATCCAGGGAAAAGATGGACTTTTTAATAAATGATGCTAGTTCAGTTGATTTTCCGTATTAAAAGAAGATGAAATCAGACTCTACCTTCCTATACACTATCAATTCTAGAGGGATTAAGCCTCTAAACATGAAAGGCAAAGGAAAATATTTAAAAATCATAAAGAATATATTTGTGACAAAAGGTTAGGTAAGGTATTCTTAAACAAGGTAGAAACAATGTGAAGGCAAAAAGGAAAGTATTAGTAATTAAATTAACATCAAGATTAAGAGCATTTATTTATGAAAAGATAACAAAATACCATCCAAAACTGAAAGAAGACATTTTGCAATGCATATAATTGACAAAGGGTTAGTTTCCAAATTGTATAAAGAATTCCTTAATTTTTTCATTCATAATAAACTTGTTTAAAGTTTTTATTTTAAATTTTATTAAAATTTAATTAAATTTTGGGATCCCTGGGTGGCGCAGCGATTTGGCGCCTGCCTTTGGCCCAGGGCGCGATCCTGGAGACCCGGGATCGAATCCCACGTCAGGCTCCCGGTGCATGGAGCCTCCTTCTCCCTCTGCCTATGTCTCTGCCTCACTCTCTCTCTCTCTATGACTCATAAATAAATAAAAAAATTAAAAAAAATTTAATTAAATTTAAATTTTAAAATTATATTTTACATTTAGTTACAATACAGTGTAACATAATATTTTTAAAATTCAATTTATTTAAACTTAAAAAAATCAAAACAGTTCATTCATTTCTCCCACCCTCCACCCCCTGGCTCTTGCAACCACAAGTCTGTCCTCTGTATCTCTAAGCTTGGTATTCGTTTGTCTATATTCTCTACATATAAGAGAGATCACATGATATTTGTCTTTCTCTGTCTGACTTATTTCACTTAGCATGATGCCCTTAAGGCACCTTAAGGACTTAAGGTCCATCCACGTTATTGCAAATGGTAATTTTCATTCTCTTTCAGGGCAGAACAATATTTCTATCTATCTATCTATCTATCTATCTATCTATCTATCTATCTATTCATCCCAAGTAGTCCCACTTATTTATTTTTGTTTTTGTTGCTTTTGCTTTTGGGGTCAGATCCAAAAAGTCATGGCCAAGAACTATGTCAAAGAGCTTAACACATATCTTTTCTTCTAGGAATTTTATGGTTTCAGGTCTTATGTTCAAGTGTTTAATGTATTTCAAGTTAATTTTTGTGTATGGTGTAGGATAGTGGTCCAGTTTCATCCTTTGGCATGTGGCTATTCAATTTGCCAATACCATTTATTGAAGAGACTGTCCATTCCCCATTGTATATATATATACTCCTCTGTCATAAATTAATTTACCACCTATGCATGGGTTTATTTCTGGGCTCTCTATCCTGTTTTATTGATTTATGGGTCTGTTTTTATGCCAATACCATACTGTTTTAATTACTATGGTCTTGTACGGTAGTTTGAAATCAAGGAGCATAATGCTTTCTACTTTTCTTCTTTTTCTTTGGCTATGTGGGGTCTTTTGTAGTGACATACAAATAAGAGGATTGCTTGTTCTATTTATGTGAAAAATACCATTGGAATTTTGTTAGCAATAGCATTGAATCTGTATATTTCTTTTGGAAGTATGGACATTTTTATGATATTTATTCTTCCAGTCTGTGAATATGGAATATCTTTCCATTTATTTATATCTCCATCAATTTATTTCACTGATATCTTGCAGTTTGCAATATGCAGGTCTTCCATATCCTTGGTCAGATTTAGTCCTAAATATTTTATTCTTTTTGATGCAATTGTAAATAGGATTGTTTTCTTAATTTCTCTTTCTGATCATTACAATAAGGTAGCATAACAGATTTTTGTGTACTGATTTTGTATCCTGCAATTTTTATTAGTTTTAACAGTTTTTTTAATGGAGTTTTTAGGGTTTTCCATATACAATATCAAGCCATCTGCAACTAGAGTTTTACTTTTTCCTTTACAATTTGTTTGTCCTTTATTTCTTTTTCTTGCCTATTGCCCTGGCTAGGACTTCCAATACTATGTTGAATAAAATGGGAAGAGTGGACATACTGGTCTTGTTCCTAATCTTAGTGAAAAAGCTTTCAGCTTTTTCATCATTGAATATGTTAGCTGTAGGCTTATCATATATGCCTTTTATTATTTTGAGGTACATTCCCTCTATACCTGCTTTGTTGAGAGTTTTTATCAAAAATCATTACTGATTCTCAAAAAGGAATGCTTTTTTCTGCATCTATTGAGATGGTCTTATGAGGTTTATCCTTGTGATGTATCACATTGATTGATTTGAGGATGTTATGCCATCCTGGCATTCCTGGCATAAATCCCACTGATCATGGTGAATGATCCTGTTAATTACTGAATTTAGTTTGCTAATATTTTGCTGAGAATTTTTGCATCTATTCCAGGTTTAATGAAAATAGCTTATAAATATCCACTGGAGGAAAATAAGCCAAAGTAATGAGCAAAAAGCAAATACTAAACTGGCTTCAGTCAGGGCAAGGCATAGCAGCAAAGATAATGTTCCTTTCACAAAAAAAAGAAAGACACTATAAGACATGGTCCAGTTTATAAGAAATAAATCAAAATAAAGAACTAAAGAAGTGTAGAAATCATGATTTGTTAAAAATATTTATTTATTTGAGAGAGAGAGAGTGCAGAATATGAGATACAGTGAAGGCCGCAGAAAACATAATCTGCCACAGGAAAAAAAAGAGCTAAATTGATCTTCATTAAAATTAAAAATTTCTAAATTTTTTTTAAATTTCTGACCTTTGAAAGGCACTGTTCTGAAAATGGAAGGACAAACTACAGAGTGAGAATAAATATTTGCAACATGTATATGACAAAAGACTTGTATCCAGAATATATAACAAAATGCTATAATGCAATAAGAATTAAAAACAAACAAAAATGGGAGTAAGGGGTAATGGGGAGTTAATGTTTAATGGATATGAAGTTTCATTTTATTTATTTATTTTAAAAGATTTATTTGTTTATTTTAGACGGGGGAGGGGCAGTGGAAGAGGGAAAGAGAGAGTCTCAAGCAGACTCCCCACTGAGTGCAGAGACCGCCATGAGGCTCCATCTCACAATGCTGAGATCAGGACCTGAGCTGAAATCAAGAGTTGGACGATTAACCGACTGAGCCTCCCAGGCACCCCAGAGTTTCATCTTTGTGAAATAAAATGGGTTCTGGAGATTGGTTTCATAACAATGTGAATGTACTTAACATTATTAACCTGCACACTTAAAAATGGTTCAGATGGTAAATTTTAAGTCATGTGCCACAATTATTTTAAAAGATCTGAATAGTCCCTTTAAGAAAAAAGATCTAAAATTAGCCAATAAGCTCATCAAAAAATATCAACATCATTAATTACTAGGGAATGCAAGTTAAAACTTCAGTGAGACATGATTTTAGGATGGCTCAACTTTAAAAACTGACAGGATCAAGTTGGGGAAGATATGGAGCACAGGAATTCTCAAATATTGCTGGTGGTATACTCTGGAATATAAACTCAAAAATACATATCCCCACGTCCCAGCTACTCCAGTCCTACCTGAAAGTTACAAAAATATATTTCCAGAAATTACTAGCATAAGAATGTTTGTAGCACCTTCTCCTCCCCTCCCTGAAACAGCCTCTAACTAGAAACAGCCCAGGAGTCCATCAAGAGAAGAACAGATAAACAAATTATTGCTTCTTCATACAATAGAATGTTGCTCAGCAATACAAAGAAACAATTGCTAGGGATACACACAATAACCTGGATCAATTTTAAAAGCACTATGCTGAGTAAAACAAGACAGACATAAAAGAATACTTACTCTGTGATTCCATCTATACATGTCTTAAGAACAGGCAAAACTAATTTGCAGTGATAGAAATCAGTAGTTTTTGTCTGGCGAACAGATGTGACTAGTGTATTGTCTGGAAAGGGACACCAGGGAGCTTTTAGGGAGGATGGCAATGTCCTATCCTTTCATTTAGGTGATTGCTACACAGGGCAAACACTTCAAACGATACACTTAATATTTGTGAGCTTGCCCGTATGTATATATCGATAGGAAATACTAAACATTTTCTTTCATAGCATTTATTCAATTATGTAATTTAAAGTTTGATATTTCCTTATTAATACCTATGTTCTCTACTTGGGAAGTCAGGTGCTATTCTAATCTCTGTGAGTTAAACAGTTTACAAGAGAGACTAGTCTGTGCTCTCATGACATTTATAGTCTATAAAGGAAGGAGCTCTATTTGTCATGTGCACTATCTCATTCCCGGCACGGAGCATGGTGCTTGGTACATGTTGACACTAAATAAATATTTGTGAAGTGGATGAGTGGCTATACTGTGTAGGGAACCAAGGAAAAATGTTAGTTACCCAAAACTCATTCACTCATCACTCTCTCTTTCCCTCCTCTTTCTCCCAGCCCCTGTCTATTTTTCTTCAATATTTGCTATCCACTCTGATGAGTGTCTTGAGTGCCTGTATGCTGTATGGACATACAGATAAGGATCATGAGCCTGGAATCCCAGAAAAGTAATGGCACATGGACATATTCTAGGCTGGATGGAGCACTAGCCCTCCTCCACAAGAAGGTAGATTGAGGGCAGGACAGAGATTTTTCTCAAGAAAAGGACTGGATCTGTTAATGGGCCTGGACCGGTGTAACTTTGAGATTTTAGAATTCCGTTTCATAAAACCTCACCAATTCACATTTGGACCAGACCATTATGTCAGGTAATCCTAAAATAAAGCCCGATTTTTGAGTTAGCACATCATTCTCATGGGCCCACCAATATTTTATTTGTCCAGCTGATTAAATATCTGAAATGAGGATTACTCCAATTGAAACTGTAACCTTCAGTTGAAAGAGGAAAAACCAAAAGGAGGAAAAAAAAAAAGAGAGACTATATATTCTTATCTATGTAGACCAGTCTGGGGACATTTCAGAGGAGTCAATTATTAAAAGCTCAAAAAGTTTCCGATTACCAGGTAAATTTAGTAAAAAATCAGAAATAATTTAATGCTATCTTGCCAACATTCTTAGTTCTTTCACGTCCTGCAGCAACTTAAATTTAGAAAATAAAATCTTAAAGTAAAAAAGGTTGAAAAAAATTTTAAGAGTGATTTTAGATTGGACACCTCCTAAAGCAAGAGTCTGTATTTTGTGTTTCTCATGCTCTTTCCCACAAACCTGATTTGCCCCAGAATACTTAGCATCATGACAGGTGCTCAATAGCATTTACAACACACTAATTTTCTTACTATTTGAAATTTACTGGATACATTTCTACACTGGACATCATTTAGTTTTACAATCATAGCTCCCAAATAAAAAATTAATTAAATAGGTTAAGAAATAGTCTATTTTAAAATTGGGCTTCATCTACAAGTGACTTCTAGTATGAAAAATAAATGACTTGGTACTAGGAAAAGATTCTTTTACCTCCTTTTTCCCTTTTGGAAGTGACTGGATACTTGGACCTTGAGCTTTGGATATTTCCTTACATTACATCCACACCCAGAAGTAGTCAGACTGACAAATGCTTTCCAGCTAGGTTCACCCCTTCTATGAATTTTTTGCTTGTCTCTATTATAGTTCAACCATATTGCATTGAAAGAATTTGTTTACATATTTATATCTCATATCAGACTGAGCTCTTTGGGTTCAGGCACTCGGTCTTACATCCTTAGTATCTAGCAGAATGACTGTTGTGTACTATCTCCAGAGTCTGTAAGGATAGGGGTTCAATGAATGTGAAATAAGAACAGAAAGAAATGTACAAATATCATCAAAGAGACAGTGTCTAAACATTATATGTACTTACAATATAATTGAAGGATGTATCAGCAAGTACTGCAAACTGACGAAATAATGTGTGCCTAGTAAACATCTCATTTTTAAGGACATGAAAGCTGAAATAAAAGAAACAGTGAAATTCAAATGTATAGAAATCATAGGATAAAGCAGATTAATATTACATTCCTGTGGTTAGGTACCACAATTTTCATTGTGAAAGGAATACAAGTAAAAAATTTTAAATAGTAGTATGAATTTGTTACTTCTTTCATTCTTAGTTATTTTTTAAAGGTTTTATTTTAAGCAATTTCCACATCCAACATGGGGCTTGAACTTACAACGCTGAGATCAAGAGTCACATGATCTAGACTGAGCCAGCCAGGCGCCCTTACTTTTTCATTTTTATTTTTTTTTTAAGATTTTATTTCTTTATTCATGAGAGAGAGAGAGAGAGAGAGGCAGGCAATGGCACAGGCAGAGGGAGAAGCAGGTTCCCCACTGAGCAGGGAGCCAGACATCTGGCTTGATCCCAGGACCCTGAGACCATGACCTGACCCAAAGTCAGATGCTTAATGGACTGAGGCACTCAGGTGCTCCTCAAACTGTAGTTTTAAAAATATTTCCCCCTAAAATAAACCTGGGCATCTTTCAGAAATGGCTGCTTCTAGATCTAAGGCAATAAATGTCCATAATAAAAGTTGAGCCTGGGACACTTTATTATTAAGGAAACCATCAAGGATCATGACAAAAGAACACACTAGTCAACCCTGAGAGGGCTCCCATTGACTTAAGATTTGAGAAATTGAGCATCAAAAATAATGATTATAATGTAATGAAACACAACATATATGTTAAAAATTGGGGAAATTCTCCACCTATCCAGATTGCAAATGATGCAAAGTAGGAGATTCATTCTCTGAAAAGCATGTTCTGGAGACAAAGCTGAAATTATGCTGGACAACCTTTGACTAGCCATGAGGAAGGAACAAAATAAGTCACAGTATTCAGTCACACGGAGGGGTCTTAGAAGAGACTGGGTGTGTCTCATGGATGGAAACTGCAGCAAGGTACCACTGCCTAGGGTGACTAGACAAAAAGACAGACAATCACAAATGTTGGATAGTATATAGAGAAATGGGAATCCTCATCCATTGTCTGTATAATTGTAAAATGGTGCAGCCACTTTGGAAAGCAGTTTTACAGTTCTTCAAAATGTTAAACATAGAATTATATATGACCTAGTAATTTCTTCCTTCCATAGGTGTATGCCTAGGAGAATTGAAAACACATATTCACACCAAAACTTGTACATGACTATTAATAGCAGCAGTATATATAGTAGCCCCAAAGTGGAAATAAGTAAAATGTTGAAACTCTGAAGAATGGGTAAACAAAATGTAGCCTATCCATGCAGTGGAATCTTATTTGGCAACTAATAGTAATGAAATACTGATACATTTCTACAACACAGATAAACTTGAAAACATTATGCCAAGTGAAAGAAGCCAGTCACAAAAGGTCACATATGGTATGATTCCATGTATATGAAATGTCCAGAACAGGCAAACACATAGGGATAGGAAGTAGATCAGTGGTTGCCAGGGATTGGGGGAAGGGGGGATATAGCGCAACTGCTAATGGATATGTAGTTCTTTTTTGGGTGGATGAAAATGCCCTGATTTAGAGAGTAGTAATTGTTGTTCAACTCTGTGAATACATTAAAAACCGCCCTTTAAAAGAGTGGTATGTAAACTATATGTCAATAAAGTTGTTTACAATAACTATTCTGTGTGTGAAAAAAATGGAAGCTTATGAAAAAGAAGGCAGAAAAAAGCAGAGCAATGATGATTTTAATATGACTATGATGAAGAAAATAAAGCAAAAGATGGGTAAAATAGATTTTAAAAAGATGGCAAATTTCAGCAGAGAACTGGAGTCTATTTAAAAAAATGAGTGGTCATCTTAGAACTGAAACAATCATATATGATTTTAAGAACTCAGTACATGGGCTGAATAGTGGAATGGATACAGCAGGCCACAGGATTATTAATCTCAAAGGTAGATCAATAAATATAGAAATAAAGTAAAGCTTAGAGAGAAAAACAGGAAAAACCAGACAGGAGTGTAAAAAACATGTAGGTTGTAGTCAAAAGGAAAAAACTTACATATAATTAAAATCCTAGAAGAGGAGAGGCTGATAGCTGATATGTCTTGACATCTACATTGGAGGCTAGTACTCGATGCATTGGCATCATGAACACGTGTAGGGGAATAACTACTAGCACAGAATTTTATACTCAGAGAAAATATTCTTCAATAATGGGGACACCTGGGTTGCTCAGCAGTTAAAGCGTCTGCCTTTGGCTCAGGGTGTGATCCTGGAGTCCTGGGATTGAGTCCCATATTGGGCTCCCTACGTGGAGCCTGCTTCTCCCTCTGCCTGTGTCTCTCTCTGTCTCTTTCTCTATGTCTCTCATGAATAAATAGATAAAATCTTAAAAAAATAATGAAGGTAAAATAAAGACACTTTCCTATCAAGAAAAGCTGATAGAATTATTTGTAGGCAAACCTGCATTGAAAGAAAAACTAAAGAGAGCTGTTCAGACAGGAGGAAGATGATCCCAAGTGGAAAGATTGAAAACAAGAAGAAATAAAGAGCTCCCAGAGTAAAAATGTGGGTTAAAGTAAGTGAATACTGACTACACCAAACAATAATTGTAATGTTCGATGGTGTTAAAAATTTATACAGAATCAAAATGAAAATGCAGGTGGGGGCTAAATGGAGTTAAAATAGTCTAAGGTTCTAGAATTCCTTCATTTTTCTTTTTCATTGAAGTATAATTGACATACACTATCCTATTGGTTTCAGGTGTACAACATAATGATTCTAAGGTTCTAGAATTCTTGGGCAAGTATTAAATAGAAACTTGTAGAAGACTGGTAAGCAAAGGATGGGGGTTAAAATTTCAAAAAGAGAAAAGAATGAATAACAAGTCAATAGAAGGAAATATGGATTAAAAATATGTTGATTAGTCCAAAAGAAGGTGAAAAGGAGAGAAGAAGAAACAGGTTGGCCAAATAGCAAAAAATGTGTTAATTGGTAGATACAAACCAAGAATACCAGTAATCGCACTAAAAGTAAATGAAGTAGGCCAATTAAATAAATAAGACTGGGAGAACAGATTAAATATAAAAATAGGTTGAAAGAAAAAAGCTGGAAAAACCGCACCATGCAATCTTAATCAAAGAAGAATGATGCAGTTATATTAATATTAGATGAAGTAGACATTAAGCCAGGAAGGACTTTTACAGAGGGGAATGACTCATTGTGATACATAAAAATGATAACTTCATAGGAAGATAACAGGATCTAAATTTGTAAGTTTCCAGTAATGTAGCCATAAAATACTTAAAGGAAAAATTGACAGAAGTAAAAGAGAAATAGATAAATCTATAAGCATAACTGAAGATTTAATACCACTATCTTAATATTTGCAACTGTAGCAAAAATGTAAGTACATAAGAGATATAAAAAAAACACAATGGATAAATTGGACCTGATTGAAATATATAAAACGTTGCATCCATTGATATAATTCCTCTTCTTTAGAAGGGTACATGGATCATTTTTCAAAATCAACAATATGCTGAACATAAAACAAGTATCAAAAATCTTAACAGATTGAAATAATTCAGAGTAGGTTCTTTGAGCACAGTAGAATTAATCTAGAAACACAACTAGACAATCCTTAACATTTGTTTATTTAGAAGTGAAATAAAACATCACTTCTAAATAACCCATAGATAAAAGATGAAATAAAATAGAATTTAGAAAACATTTTATACTGAATGATAGTATGTAGCACGTCACATTTTGTGGGATTCAACTCCAGCAATGCTTGGAGAACAATACATAGTCTAAAATGTATATAGTAGAAGAAAAAAGTCTGAAAACCAATGATCTCAGCTTTCTTTTTAGGAAGAATAGCAAATCATACACAAAGAAAAGTAGAAGGAAGAAAATAATAAAGATAAGAACAGAAACTAATGAAAACAAATATATGAGAGAAATTCAACAAAGGAAAAATGATTTCTTTGGAATAAATAATAATACTGACCAACTTCTAACAAGACTGATCAATAAAACAGAAGAGAACACAAATTTTCAAAGTGAAAAAGGGACCATCTTTAGATCTTACAGATAATTTAAGTATATAATATGAGGATATTATGAACAACTTTAAGTCAATCAATTTGACAATTTAGTGAAAAGGTAAAATCCCTTTTTATTTTTTTAGATTTATTTATTTATTTTAGAAAGAGAAAGAGAGAGAGCACACGTGCACATGTGTGAGTAGGAGGAGGGGCAGGAGAGAATCTTCAAGCAGACTTCTTGCTGAGCAGGGAGCCAACACAGGGCTCGATCTTATGAGCTATGAGATCATGAAATGAGCTGAAACCAAGACTTGGATGCTTAACTGACTGAGACACCCAGATACCCCAGTAAGATTCCTTTAAAAGGACAACATGAAATATGAAATCTACTAGAAGTAGAAAATCAAAATAACTCAATGTCTATTTAATAAATTGCACGTTATTTAAAAACCTTCCTCCGCCAATGGCCAGTACACATGCGAAAATATGTTTATCATCACTCACAATCAAAGAAATGTAAATCCAAACTACAATGAGATATCACCTCACACCTGTCAGAATGGTTAAAATCAACAACACAAGAAACAACAGTTCTGGTGAGGATGGAGAAAAAGGAACATTTGTGCATTGTTGGTGAGAATGCAAACTGGTGTAGTCACTGTGGAAAACAGTTGGAGGTTCCTCAAAAAGTTAAAAGAAGAACTACCTCAGGATCCAATAATCATACTACTGGATATTTACCCAAAGAATACAAAAGCATTCAGTTGAAAGAATACATGCATCCCTATGTTTATAGCAACATTATTTACCATAGCCAAGACATGGAAACAGACTAAGCATCCATTGATTGATGAATGGATAAAAAAGATGTGGTATAAACACACACTGGAATATTATTTGGCCATGAAAAATGAAATCTTGCCATTTGCAATGACATGGATGGAGCTAGAGTATATCATGCTAAGTGAAATAAGTCAGAGAATAAGTCAGTCAAATACCTATGATCTCATTCATATGTGTATTTTAAGAAACAAAACAGACAAGCCAAGGGAAAAAAGAGAAAGACAAACCAAGAAACAGACTTTTTTAAAAGAGATTTTTATTTATTCATGAGAGACACACAGAGAGAGGCAGAGACATAGAGGGAGAAGCAGACTCCTCACAGGGAGCCTAATGTGGGACTTGACCCCAGGGTCATGCCCTGAGCCAAAGGCAGATGCTCAACCACTGAGCCAACCAGGCATCGCCCGAGAAACAGATTCTTAACTAGAGAGAACAAACAGATGATTCCCAGAGGGGAGGAGGATGGGGGGGGGGGATGATGGGTTAAACAGGTGATGGGGATTAAAGAGGGCGGTTGTGATAAGCACCAGGTGATGTATGGAAGTGATGAATCACTAGGTTGTACAACTGAGATTAACACCAGCACTAACACGGTATGTTAACTAGCTGAGATCAAGAACTTAAAAAATTTAAAACCTTCCCCAAGAGAATGATAAACATTAACTTTAGGATAGATTACATTGGAGGAAGAAGGGGCACAAGGCCCTGGATGGGCACACAATGGCTGCTAATCCTTTATCTTGTGGTGAGAACACATGTGTTCACCATACTGTTATCGTTATACTATACTGATGTATCTTAAGTATTCTTCTGTAATATATTAAATGTTGAACCAAAAAAGAATTAAGAGTAACATGTTTTTTTAGGGTCAGAAAGACCTATGTCCATTCCTGAGATCTGCCACTCATTAGCTATGTGAATTCTGACAAATTATTTAACTTCTTTGAACTTCAGTTTCCTCATAAGTGGGGTTAGCAATTTTGTTTTGAGAGAGAGAGAGAGAGAGAGAGAGAGAGAGAGCAAGCAGGGTGGGGGAGAGGCAGAGGGCAAGGGAGAGAGAGGATCCTCAAGCATACTGCATGCTCGGGGTTCCATCTCACAACCCCAAGGAGCATGACCTGAGCTGGAATCAAGAGTTGGATGCTTAAGCGACTGAGCCACCCAGGCACCCAGGAGTTACTCTTTTTAACTATCACCTACAGTCCCAATAAGGATTTGACATATGCAAAGTGATTAGCATTGTCTCTGACACTATGTAGTAAACTAAAACATTAATTGTATACATTCAACACACACATAACACATTAACACACAATGTTAGTTGTTAAACTGCCATTTTGAATGTAGTGAATGGCATGCCCACTGTGTCGTTTGCCCCCATGGGCAGATTTCTATGAGAGGTGATATGAATCTCTCCAGCCCTGAAGGGAAACTGGTGACTTTTTTAGCTGAAGAGATAAATTGTACAACTGATTCCTTGTTCCTTTAGATGCTGCATGTTATCGCCCTTGTCAATACAAAGCATCAACCAGAGTTACAATAGTGGTAACCGATTCCTGACTTTTCCTCTGCCCCCAATTCAACTAGAACATGTTGGATACATATTTGTTAAATGAATGAAGAAATGAGCAGATAAATGAATTCAGTACTGTACACTGAATATGCAGGCAAAAGGCTCTGGTGATTCTGGCCTGGCTTCTTATGTGTTTGTCTTGTCTTGAAAATATTCTCATGAAGTTCTTCTCTTCCCTTCAGTCCCCGCAAAGGCAGACACCACGTCCTCCCCCACCAACAAAATATTCCACTTTGACCCACTCTGGATTGGTGTGGAAATGGACCCAGAGGGGCTGAGAAGTGGAAAGTATAGAGTACTCTTTCTTTCTGACCATATTCCTGCTGTACATCTAGATGCTAGTCCTGCATAAGAGGAAGGGGCTTCACATCTTGTGTTTTTAAAAAAGATTTTGTTTATTCATGAGAAACACACACACACAGAGGCAGAGACATAGGCAGAGGGAGAAGCAGGCTCCCTGGGGAGCCTGGGAGCCTGGGAGCCTGATGTAGGATCAATCCTAGGACCCCTGAATCATGATCCAAGTCAAAGGCAGATGCTCAACCACTGAACAACCCAGGTGCCCCTCACTTCCTGGTTTTGCTGGGATTTTTCCTTCTTAGCTTAAGAAGTGTGCAACTGTCAGTGATGTACCGTGGTGCTCACCCTGGCACTTCAGTTGATAATTTCCTGCTCCCCAGGCCAGTCTGTGGCCACCATCCAGTGGGCCAGAGATACACATGCTGCCATGGCATCTGAATCTCAGCCTTGATGGGAGAACTCTTCCAAATTTTGTTCCTGCCATAAATACTTTTCCTCACCCCTAGATGCAGACTCTTCTTCCTACATTGTTATCCTTCTATCCTTTAGAGTTCTCTTTACCTCTTTTCACAGTTAACCACCTTCTATTAGTTAATACTCCTTGATATTAAAATTTCCCTGTTGAGGTCTGTCCTGACGGAACCCTTACTCATTCACCCAACATGCTCTATTTTTCTCTACCCACATTGACTCTTAGCTGATCCCATTTAGTCTCATGGGTTTAAGTATCACCTATACTTAATGCATCTCAAACTTATGCATGTAGCCTAAACTTTCTTCTGAATTTCAGACTCTCATGGTCATGAATGCCTATTTGATGTCTACTTTCAGGTGATTAATAGATATCTTAAATGGATATAAAAAATTGAACTGATTTCCCTCTGAAACATGCTTGCCTATCTCAGTGGGAGGCAACTCCCTCTTTCCTGTCCCTTAGGTAAGACCCTGGCATCCATCCTTGATGTCTTTCTCTTTTACCTTAGATGCAATGTTTCAACAATCCTATTGAGCTTACTTTTATTTTATTTTTTTAAATTTTTTAAAAATTTTTAAAAATTTTTAAATTTTTTTAAAATAATAAATTTATTTTTTATTGGTGTTCAATTTGCCAACATACAGAATAACACCCAGTGCTCATCCCGTCAAGTGCCCCCCTCAGTGCCCGTCACCCATTCACCCCCACCCTCCACCCTCACCCTCCACCCTCCACCCTCCACCCTCCACCCTCCTCCCCTTCCACCACCCCTAGTTCATTTTTTTTTTTTTTTTTTATTTATGATAGTAACAGAGGGAGAGAGAGAGAGGCAGAGACACAGGCAGAGGGAGAAGCAGGCTCCATGCACCGGGAGCCCGACGTGGGATTCGATCCGGGGTCTCCAGGATCGCGCCCTGGGCCAAAGGCAGGCGCCAAACCGCGGCGCCACCCAGGGATCCCCCACCACCCCTAGTTCATTTCCCAGAATTAGGAGTCTTCATGTTCTGTCTCCCTTTCTGATATTTCCTACCCATTTCTTCTCCCTTCCCTTCTATTCCCTTTCACTATTATTTATATTCCCCAAATGAATGAGACCATATAATGTTTGTCCTTCTCCGATTGACTTATTTCACTCAGCATAATACCCTCCAGTTCAACAATCCTATTGAGCTTACTTTTAAAATAGACCCAAATTTTAATCATTCCTCAACTTCTACTGCCCCCATCCCAGACAAATTACCATTGTGTTGTGCCTGAGAATTGGGTTATTATTTCCAGAGCTCCTAATTTTTTCCCCAGCTTTTTCTTGGGCTTCTCTGTGGCCTATACTCAACACAGAGATCAGAGTAACGTTTTGAAGACAGAAAACCAGATTGGGTTTCTCCTCATTGGCAAAGATACTCAGATGCAGTTTTAGGGCACAAATTTATCATTCTGAATATTGATAAATAAAGGGAGTCAAACATTTATCTTGCCTTCTTTGTATAAACTATATTTTAGGGTAACCAAATGGTGGAATTTTTTTCTCTAATAGAATTTTAGCTGATAAATTCTGAAGGAAAGATAGAATATCACCAATTTGCAGCCCTTAATGAAATATTGGATCATAGTTTACAGTTAAATTATGTAGAGAAAGGTCAGTGGCGAAGCTTAAAATGTATGGATTAGGCTAACACTTGAATAGAATAACATTATTGAAAAAAACCACATTATGTTCCTGATGATGTGATGCAATAGGAATTTCATAGTACTTCCAATGAAGTAGTCTTGCCTAAAATATTGAACCTGAGTCTAATTAAGCACCCAGTATTAAACATCAGTTTGTAGAAAATACAGTGATAGAATAGGCAAATGATGCCACACACACACACACACACACACACACACACACACTTAACCAAATCCATAATATGAGACATCCTATTTAACAAATGGGCATATTTATCTAGCAAATCAATGGATTGGAAAGTGGGACCATTATTACAGGGAAAAAAAACTATTTAAGACACATAACACCCAAATGCAGTGGTTCAACTGGATCCTGATTTATTTATTTATTTATTTATTTATTTATTTATTTATTTATTTATTTATTTTTGGATCCTGATTTAAATAAACAACTTTAAAAGATTCTTTTGAGATAATCAAGAAACTTGAATATATGATTTGGTGGTCATTGAATAATACCAAAGAACTTCTGTTACTAACTGTATTAGGTGTCATAATGTCACAGCAGCCATTAAGAGAGAAAATTTTCTTATTAAAAAAAAAAAGCTAGCTATTTCCATATCAAAGTGAAATTCCAAATCTTCTACTTCATTGACTCCTTACACAGCTTGCCCCTCCTTACTCCACTCCAGCTACCTGGTTTCTTCACAGTCCTTGAAACATAGGAAAGCTCCCACCTCAGAGCCTTTGTATCTGCTGCTGTTCCCTCTGCCTGGAATGCTCCTCCAGACAACCACATCGTTGGCTCCGTCATTCACTTCAGGTTTCCACTCAAATACCACCTTACTAGAAACACCTTTTCTGACCACCATCTGTAAACTAGCAACCCCTGCCTTGTACTGCAGGGGCACAATGTATCCTATGTCAATCTGACATATTATATATTTACTTGTTTATTATGTTTTCTTCCAATAGGAGGTAAGTTCTGTGAGGGTAGAGATTTGGTTATTTTGTTTACTGCTCTATCTCCAGAATCTACAAAGGTGAAACAGTAACTTTAATGGGCTCCTGTTGGGAGTGTAAGTGTTATAGCCTCTCTGGAGAACAATAGAGCCTGTTTTACTGGACTAAGGTGACCATGTCATTTATCATCCAATTCAGGATGATAAATCTGCAAATAGAAGGAAATGCTATTGAGAATGGTACTAGGAAACCAGCTTAAACCAGAATCAGCCCAGGAAAATTAAAATGTTTGGTCATCGCAACAGAATCCAACCATCCTACTCCATATGTACGAAAAGAACTCCTGCCGAACCTTGAGAGGAAATAGGATAAGAGGGTGCTGGCAAAAACCTGGCTGACCACCAGAAATGGAATAGATTAGTAACACGACATAAAGACATACTATGGAATACTATGCAGTGCTCAGAAAAATAACTGACTGGATACAGAGCAGTATGGATGGAAATTTTTTAAATAGTGTGATCTATTTCCTGCACATCTTGGTTGCTTCTGAGTTTGGCAGTTATGAATAAAGCTGCCACCAGCATCCCTGTCTGCTTGGCTTTTGATTCCAATTCCCCTCACCTCCCATGCTGGGAAACTGTGTCTTGGATCACCATCAGCTGAACACTCTGAACTTCATGAGTCAACCCCTCACCCCACACCATCCCCTCACCTGCCAAGGCCTAGCTTTTGAGAAGACTTAAGAAAGCTTAATTGAGAAGAAGGCACAAACTCCCCCCCCCCCCAAAAAAAAAAAAAAAAACACCTGAGTGGGGCACCTGGGTGGCTCAGTGGTTGAGCATCTGCCTTTGGCTCAGGCTGTGATCCCGGGGTCCTGGGATCCAGTCCTGCATCGGGCTCCCTGTGGGGAGCCTGCTTCTCCCTCTGCCTGTGTCTCTGTCTCTCTGTCTCTCTGTCTCTCTCTGTCTCTCATGAATAAATAAACAAATAAAATCTTAAAAAAAAAAGAGTGTCCCAAACTCCAGAATTATTCTGATTTGGCCTTAGTACTTCTTGTGAAACTTGAATTTCATAGACAATGAAAATGAATGTGTTGCATGGCCAGAAGAGACAACAAGCGACCAAGGGTGACTCTTCTTTTTCCCTCCACACTACACTCTGACATGGTCTGAGAACAAGGACATAAGAGTCTAACCCGCCAGGGGTGAAACTAACAGGACCGGGAAGTGCAGGTGTACCGGGGAGCACAGATGTACTGGGGAGCCCAGGTGTACCAGGGAGTGCAGGTGTACTGGGAAAGGTCCTAGGACTCCTGGACTTGCAAGGCAAGCCAGACGCCTGAGAAGGGAGGAGTGCGGAGAGAAGAGGAAAGAAGGAACAGCCTAGGGTTCCCGTTTACCTAACTTTCCCTGCCTCCCAAATCCAAGAATGAGGGGGTTTCTAAGTTTCAAAGTGAGGAGAAGAGGGAGGGAATTAGAGCACAGGGAGCGTGCTGACTTGGACTGGGGCTGAATATAAATCATGAATCATCTGAGAAATGGTTGGATTAGACTTTTACCTTGAATGGCCAAGGTGAAGTTTTTCCTCTACGAGAAAAAATGATGGGTTCTGATCCCTGTTACAATGAATCCAAATGGCCATTCTAGCCATAGAGATCTGGGACTGTACAGTTCATCTCCATCCCACACTGTGATGCACTACTCTGGACATGCACACTCTCTAGGTTATACATCATCTTGCACGAAACTTGGCAATGCCACCTCACCTGACAGATGACAGTCGATTAACTGAGGCACACAGAGAAAACATGTAATCATACTTCTTGCTATTCCAAATATTTAAATATCAATGTAAAGTCTGCATAGACCAAAATGATGAATATGACTGTCAACATCTTGATTAATAGCAAATCAACCTGTAGTAAAGCTGAGACATTCTTGTCCATGGTCATTGAAATATGGGATGAATCTCATGGGGACAGATCCAAGGTAAATATTAAGATCAAAGTGAACCCCACTGGGGCTCCTGGGTGACTCAGTCAGTTAAGCATCTGCCTTTGGCTCAGGTCATGATCTCCAGGTCCTGGAATCCAGCCCCACATTGAGCCCCACATTGGTTCCCAGCTCAAGGCGAGGAGGGGGAGGGGTGGGGAGGGTGGGGCATGGTGTCTGCTTGTCCCTCTCTCTGCCCCTCCCCCATTCATTCTCCCCACTTCAAACAAATGCAATCTTTAAGAAAAAACAAAATTAACAAAGTGAACCCCACAGAAATAAGCAAGGAAAAGATGTGAAGCACAAGCAGGAACTCAGCACAGAACATTTTACCTCAAGGAGGAGATCTTTCCCTGGCCATCTGGTGGTATTTCTGCTATCTTGTGGATTCTCCATGTACCACCTGGGACTATTTCAGGATGATGTCTGCAGTTCTGCAGCAATGTATAGATTTTTGTTTTTTTCTCCTCTCTCTCATACACACTCACAGTAATAGTGTGCCTTATGAAGTGCTGTGCAAATGTAGGGCATTACCATCGTATGAAGCCCTGTGTGAGTCTCATGCTTGACCTATGACATCAGACCACCACTGAATCCATCCTGTCTCAAATGCTCCTTGACTGTAAGAAAATTTTGCAAAGGAAATTCCAACATATGATAAAGACAGGAGAATCTGGGTGACATTATGGCAGGAAACAAGAGAATAGAATGTAGATGTTTTATATTAACAATGTTAGGACAAGGAAAAAAATAGGCTTTTTCTCTACTTGGTGTTGCTTTTATAGTGTCACTTACTTCACTTTTAACAAGACGAAGGTTACATAGGGAAGATAAAATGATTATGTGAGTAAAAGATCTGAGAATTAAGAAATCGGGAGCTGTGTTGTCTGTAAAAAAGGTAGAGGACACAGGATATAAAACAATTTTACAAAGAAGATATAGACCAGTTAAATATTGTCATGTGCAAATGAACAGGAAACTGTTTTAATAGCCCTGCGAAGGAAGATGACTATCGAGGTTCAATTAAATCAGGTATCAAGAAGAGTCTGTCTCTCCCATTAATCCTTTAAAATTGAAATATGGAGGGACGCCTGGGTGGCTCAGCAGTTGAGTGTCTGCCTTCAGCCCAGGGCGTGATCCTGGGTCCAGGATCCAGGTCCACATCAGGCTCCCTGTGAGGAGCCTGCTTCTCCCTCTGCCTGTGTCTCTGCTTCTCTCTTTGTCTCTCATGAATAGATAAATAAAATCTTTTTTAAAAAATTTGAAATATGGAGATAACGAATGAAATAGAATCTTGAATTATTTTTCCTTTGAAGTGACTTCAAAAACTCTTCTATTATAGGCCAGTTATTTTGCACTTCTTGTTAAAAGTGCATACTGGCATTTTATATTGATTAACATGTACAGAAGAATGCAAAGCTCCCAAATTCCTTCAAAGATGATTAGTCACATTTCTATAAACAGAACTTGTATCTATCACCACATACCTATTCTTGAGAATGTAGAATTTCTTTTCCCAGTTTTTGCTTATCCGATCTGACTCTTTTTTATATCTGTAATAAAGTTATAGATGGTTAAATGTCGTATTAGCTACAAATGAACAATTATGCTTCATTATCACCAGTACCTTTCTGTCTTCTTTCTCTCGTTTTCTAAATTAGCCTTTAGTATTTGTATTTGCTCCTCCAAAATACGTTTGTCTTCAGTCTTTCAATAGAAAACACATCACAAAGTGAATTACATGAGTATACTGCTTCTCCATAAATCTGTGAAGTTCTATTAAATAACATGCATATTCTACTTATCAAAAATAATTTGAGGGAATTGTGAGTTACATTTACTTGCAAATCCCCATGAATTGCAAGAATTAAAGATCCCATCCTCCATGTCCTGTAAGTGATTCATTTAAAGGCAGCCAACTTTAGGCAATATTACAAAGTAATCAAAACTTACCTTCATCACTCTTCCCCCTACCAGGTATCCCTTTTCCTATATCTTGTTTTCCCTCTCTTATTGTGACTTCTCTCCATGCTCATTTTAGGCAGGAGCTCCTCCAGTTACTCTTTTTTTCCTTTTCTTTCTTTCTTTCTTTCTTTCTTTCTTTCTTTCTTTCTTTCTTTCTTTCTTTCTTTCTTTCTTTCTTTCCCAAAACTATTCTCAGGAAAGGACCTGACCAAACCAATCACATTAGAGCTTCTGTCATCCATTTCTCAGTATTGTTTATATTTCACAAGAGGACAAAATTTGGCAAAAGGAATTAATCTCTAATAGTGGAATTGTAGGCATTGAATGAATGAGAGAGATTTCTTTGGCTCCAGTTGGGATGTACCCCAGAATCAGACTCCAGTGGGAATCAGGCCCTTTGTCTCCTCAGAAGACTGACTCTCAGTGTAGCTTTCAAAGTCATTCCCACTTCTTAAGAACAGCCAGCATCAATATAAACAATAAGCATATTAATAATAATGGTCACATTAGTCTTTATTATTATACCTTAGCCACTGATAATTTTACTTTCTTTTCTTCATGCACCGCAACTGGTTTTTCATGCCTCACCTGCCATGAAAATAAACCAAAGTAAATATAGCATTCCAAATCAATGCATACAGATGTGGTTTTCTGCAGCTTAGAGACAGGCAACTGAGCCTTAAAATATGCCAGCCATAGTCCCACAGGGGTCTTCTCTGCCTTTTCTAATTTATAAAGCCCAGTGCTTTTATACATTGCATTTGTAACTGAATAATCACAGCCCATTAAAACCAACTTTCCCACTACCATCTTTTTAAGTGCATTTCCCTGCACTTATATGTTGGCCAAATTTTACTATTATACTTTTTTAAAAAATGAAGTAGGCAGTTATCACTTAGTGAAGTAACAAATTTTAAGAAAGTTTATTTTAAATGATATAATGACTTTCCACTACTGTATCTCTCTGATAAGAACAGAAGGCAGTGAGAAAGCATACTAAATATAAAAATCTGCTTGGTTAGCTACCTCTGTGTTCTTACACAAAAGACAGAAAAAGGTACTCCTTATTACTACCATTATGTCTCTGGTGGGTTCTGTGACCCCAAAGGCCCTGCATCTGTTGCCTATCTTGGTGAGGTGGGCTCTACCCAGAAGGGCTTGGAGCCCCATCTGGGAACAAGAGCTAGAGTGTTCTACAGAATAAAGTAAAAGGAACTTAGAGCTAGCTCCCCCTGAGTAATTAGAAGTAAGGACTGGGGAAAGAGAGAGAGAGAGAGAGAGAGAGAGAGAGAGAGAGAGAATGGCTGGGCAAGACCACAGACTGGAGGTGCTAATGTGTGGTGAAGCCTCAGGTGACTGGTGTCCAGGGGTGATGTCCACTATTCAATTTGAAATAGCATCTCGGTGATGTAAACTGTGCCTGTCACTTACCTTCTTCAAACTCCTCAAATTTACAGGGGTCCCGTGAGTAGTTGGGTCATTTAAGTAGAAATTGCAGAACTGTACTGAATTCAAGGTCTTATTAAACAAAGTGGGAGCTGGGGTGGCAAGCAGCACATAATGAAACTCTGAAACTGACTTAGTTCGATGGAGGAGGGAGCCAGACAAAGCAACGACCACCACAAGATGCCATGGACATCTGCAGAGAACACAGGACATGCTCTCTAGGTTGCCACAAAGCATGGAATGTGCATTTGAACCAATCTTATTTATATCTGAAGGAATAGAGAGAACCTAGTGGACATCAGCTGCCACAAATAAAAATAAAGTTTGAAGTAACAGCCATAAAAGCTATAGTTTATTGAGTGCCTACTATATGCCAGGCACTTCACACTGTTTATTTCTGAACACTAAGCTACTGACTTCTTCATTCATATTCCATTAATTTTTTAAAAAGATTTTATGCATTTATTTGAGAGCGAGTGAGCACACGCATGCGCAAGCAGGGGGAGAGGCGGGGTGGGGAGGGAGAGGGGGAGAATTTCAAGTAGACTCAATGCTGGGCACGGAGCCCCTATTAGGGGCTCAACCCTACTACCCTGAGATCAGGACCCGGCCAAAATCAAGAGTCGGCGCTCAACTGACTGAGCCACCCAGGTGCCCCTCCTATTACTTTAGATTTTTCATGATAGATCATGCATGCATGTATTTTTTTAAATGAACTGCAAATAGCATACATAAACCTGAAACTCTCACTTCCCAGAAGCTAAGATTTGGTTTGCTCATTGTGTTTCGTTTTCATTTTTCTCATCATTATTATAAATATATAACAGCCTTTTTTGATTTGGGCTTCTTCACGAATAGAGATGAAGCATTTAAAGCATTCACATTACCTTCCACCTTCTCTCTCTCCCTCACATGCCTAGGTGTTTTTTAATTTGCAAATGTTTAGCTTATATCATAGTTGCCTTTATTATCATTTCAAAATATGTCAACATCTGTATTTTGACTTAACTCCCTGCTGTGAAAAATGGGAAATTTATTTAGTCTTCTTTTCTCCCCAACACTCCTCTCTCTCAACCTCCCAGTTTTTGGAAGGAATGCTACTTTTACAATGTTAAAGTCTATAGGATTGTTCTCAAACTATAATTAAGTGCCCCAAACTTTATCTACACTGATTCTAAAAAGTGAAATGTGTTTTTGTAAATATTATTTACTATAGGACCAAGTAGTGTACTTGGCTTCATAGGGACAGAAATGTAAAACTGTAACTAAGCTTTGCCACTGAAAGGAGGCTCTTCCCAGTACTGGTCTAATGTGACAACTTTTAATTTTTGTAGCTCCCCTTACTTCTGAGTCACACTGACTTTCTCCTTCTTGTGTCCATATCATCCTGCATATTGGATTCTTTCTGTGTTTGGTTAAAGTATTTCTTGAGTAATTTCTTTTTGACAAGTTCCAAGTATAATAAACTTTCCGAGTTTTTCCATATTCAAAAATATCTTTATTTTTCTTACATACTCACTTGAGACTTCAGTTGGATATAAGAATTAGGATTCAAGAATTTTTCCTTTTGAAAACTTTGCTTTATTTTCCTGCAGCAATCAGTAATGCTGATGAGAAAAGTAGTTTCCTTGGTTTTGTTCTGTTATAGATAAAGTGTCTTCGTCACTTTTTAATTCTTAGAGACCTAAAATTTCACCAGGATGTACCTGCTATTTTCATCAATTCTAAGACATATTCTGTGTCCCACCCAGTGTTTTAACAGCTTTGAAATTGAGATGGCTTACAACTGGTGTGCACATCACAATTCAATAGGCTGCAGTTTTGCCTTGCTAGTGGTACACAAAATTAAAATGTCTTACCACCATTGGCATCTGAGATTTGATAAAGTACAATAGATACTCTGCTTTTCTTTTGAATCCTGCTCAGCACTTGATGGGCCCTTCCATCTGACTTTTAAGGTCTCTTTGCTTTAGTTTATGGAAATTTTCTTTTATTTACTTTCATTGTACCTGTCTTGCTTCCTGAAAACTCTATTAGAAAGGTATTAGACCTCTTGCTTGGATCCATCCTCCATATTTTAACTTTTCTCATAATTTCTGTCTGCCATTTTGCACTATTTTCTAAGTGACATTGTTCACTTAGTCTTCCAAATTATTTTTTAAAAAGATTTTATTTATTTATTTGAGAGAGAAAAAGAGCGAGCACACACAAGTGGTGGCAGGGGCAGAGTCCCAACCCAACGTGGGACTCAATCTCACAACCCTGAGATCATGACCAGGGCCGAAATCAATAGTCAGACACTTAACCAACTAAGCCACACAGGGCTCTTCCAGGTTATTAATTGGGTTTTCAGCTGTGTCAATTCTATTATTCAGCCATTGCTGTCTTCTTGTTGTTGTTGCTGTTATTGTTACTTCCAAGAAATTATTCCTTCCCTGAGACAGTTCCTTTCTCACAGCTGTCTGTCCTTCCTTAATGGAGAAGTTTCTCATGAATGTTTCCCAAAATATATTTATGTTAAAAATGTCTTTTAAGTTCTTGCCTGTCCCCTGAGTTAACCATTTCCTATAGAGCCAATGCTGTTTGTTCTCTTTCTTTTTTCACTCACTAAATATTTGCTGAATTCCTACTGTGTGATGGGAAACTTCTAGGAACCGAAGATACAATAAAAAGCAGAACAGGGCTGAAGTAGAAGGCACATATTTGAGATGCATTATAAAAGAGGTAGAACTTAGGGCATTCTTTGAATAAGAAGGAAACTGCTCATAATTGCTTATTTGGGCAACTAGATGGACAATGGAACCATTCACTAAGAAAAGAAAAAATAATTGGAATAGGGCAATTTTGTGTGCTAGCATTATTTTCTTATTTAATGAAAAATAATTTGGTAAGTTCAGATTCAAATACTTTGAGTTTGAGAAACCCATGGCACATTCAAATGAGGACATATAGGGACGCCTGGGTGGTTCAGTGTTTGAACGTTTGGCTTCAGCTCAGGGTGTGATCCTGGGTCCTGGGACGAAGTCCCACATCGGGCCCCCTGCAAGGAGCCTGCTTCTCCCTCTGCCTATGTCTCTGCCCCTCTCTCCGTGTCTCTCATGAGTAAATCAATAAAAATAAAAAACAAAAAAAAAAAATAAAAAAAAAATAAAAAACAAACAAAGGAGGACATTTAATAGGCAAGCTTGGAATCTGGAATTTGGGCATGGGGTTCATCCTAGAGATATAATTTGGAGTCACCAATAATTTGGCTGAAGCTGAAGACTTGGAGAAGGCCATTCATAAAGTTTAGAGAGAGAGAAAAGCAGAAGGTCTGGGATAGAAGCCTGTGTGCAGGGGTGACTGACCTGCAGTTCTGACTTATTCTTCACTGACAGGGACTTCCCAAACCTGGACTCTAACCTGCTGCTGTTACCTTAGTTCTCTAAACTCTTAACTCTCACTCCATCAGTCCTCACAGTCCTGGAGGGCCCTATGGTGGCCTTAGAACTACCCAGATAAATGTTCCTTTAATTGTTGACACACTGTCTCAAACTCCCTACAAGAAACCACCAACTACTGCTACCAACACTGTGACTCAGTCTTCTCAAAGCCCATGTGACAGGAAGCTAGACCAATAACAGCAATTTAATTAAAACAACAAAAGCCTTTGTTATTATTAGCCCTCCTTGGATTCAAAAAAGTGAGGAACATCACAGTGGCATATACACTTTTTAGAATCTTCCCAACCTATTTGTTCTCAAAGAGCACAATCCACTCGAACAGCCTTTCTTCCCCAGGCAGAAGGAGAGTGAGTTGACTGTCATTTGGTCAATAATGGACCAAGGAAATCACCTGTGTGGTTCAGTGGTTGAGAGTCTGCCTTTGGCTCAGGTCGTGATCCCAGGGTCCTGGGATCAAGTCCTGCATTGGGCTCCCCACAGGGAGCCTGCTTCTCCCTCTGCCTATGTCTCTGCCTCTCTCTGTGTGTCTGTCATGAATAAATAAATAAAATCTTAAAAAAAAAAAAGAATTCCAAGCTTTGGAGGACACCTGACAGTAGGCCATTGGGGAAAGAATTAACCCAAATTATAAAAAGTAATCCATAAAAAGTCAGGAAAACAATTTGGTAAAACAAAATAAGTTCCCATGTAGAAAGACATTTGTATTTATTTACTTCACTATATTCAAAGTCATATCCACAACTGAAAATTTATTAAAAAGACTCTGTGTTTAAATTCAGATATAGTAAACATGAGTTTCAATTTTTCAAGGCTCCCTTTTCCTGCCTCTCATATAATGATCAACTCTGTAATAACTAAAGATAAGACTGTTGCTAAAGCATATCTTCTCTAAAGCAAATAATTATTCAATCTCTCCAAAAGACAATATTTCTACAATGACGAAGATAGCTTCTCTTTTCATTAAAAAAAAAAAAAACACCATATGTAGACTAGAGTGTTTGCTCTCCAGTTTAAGTTGAACTTTCAACTTTACTACAGCATGTTAGATTGAATCCTGGCTTTGTCCACATTAAACTGTCATTTTGTTTTGTCAGCTGCTGGCATTCCACTTTCTCTGGAATATGCATGCTGGTCTTTATGTGGCTACTTCATTGACAGGTGCAAAGATTGGACAGCTAAACAATACATAGAGGTGAAAATGAATGATTATATTAATATAAAAGTAGATAACTTCCAAAGTAGGAAAATGTAAATTGAATAATTATGAAAATAACCAAAAATTGTGATTAGAAAGAATTTATTATAAGTAGTTCTTGGTTTCTTTTGAATTTGTGCACATAACCAAAAAAAACCATAAAATTAAGAAATAAGGTTCATTTATAACAAAGGTTATAATGCTAGTTTGTTTTCCATTTTAAGCACTGAAACATGTTAAAAATATGTTAATCTTCTAAATTAGGAATCAATAGCCAAGGTCTATAATAACAGAACACATGCAATTATGTTTATTAATCGCCATAAGACTAACCATATTCCTGACCATATCCACTTTCTCCTTTTCTTGTCAATGAAAGAATCATTACATTCTCCTCTTTCTCATAATTTCCACAAATTTCCCTCTTCTCAAACTTTGGCCATTCTTTCTGGACTTTACTGTCTCTTTGCCTCTCGCTCCTTTAAACCATTAAATATATTACTATCAAAACAATCTTTCTAACTCACCATGAAGTAAGATAATCTTTTGTCTCTAAAATTTCATTAATCTTGACTTTTACATGAACATTTCTTTTCTTTTTACCTTCTATGTCAAGCAACTATTGTTTAAACACCAGAGTGTATCTGTGGGTCCTGGTTGGTGGTGGGGAGGGGTGAAGAGGGAGGACAAACATGTGAAGAGGGCAGAAGGAGCCTGTGTGCTGACAATTTGGAGAAAAGAGACTGGAGAATTAGGAACATTGAAATAAAATATGAGGCTGCATGCAAGCAAGCATTAATCATTGAATAAGCCAAAAGTAAAAACAAAACATTTAATGACATATATCACCAGTGAATTTTCTTCTAACAAAATTGTTAAGCTAGGGAATTCTTTTAAAAATAGGATAAGTCTTCATCTGATGTGCTCCAAGGCCCATTTGATGTGCCCCAAGGGTGCCAATTCATGTCTGCCAGGGGGCTTTCAAACATCTTGGTGGATGATGGAACTACAAAGCCCTACAGAACCCAGACTGATCTGAACTATATGCAAATCTCAAGACAAAAGTCTATGTGGGTTTGGCCTCCTCCTCTGGTTCCTTATCATCCTAGACTTTACATACACACCTTTTATCAAACTAATCTAAAAAATTTGTAACCAAAACTCTTCCATGATGGAAATGTCTTTATTAAAGATGATGAAGCCATTGTTTATAATACCAAGAGGGTAGAAACAACATCTCTGGAAGGTATTGTTAAATTGACAGAGATTAGTTAAGTAAATTATGCTACCTCCATGGAGTAAAATACTCTACACAATTGATTATATGTATTGAATGATGTTCCCATATATTTACGTGTGTGTGCAAATCTGCATCAAGATTTGTCTGAGGGCAGCCCCGGTGGCGCAGCGGTTTAGCGCCGCCTGCAGCCCAGGGTGTGATCCTGGAGACCCGGGATCAAGTCCCACATCAGGCTCCCTGCATGGTGCCTGCTTCTCCCTCTGCCTGTGTCTCTGCCTCTCTCTCTCTAGCTGTGTCTCTATGAATAAATAAATAAAATATTAAAAAAAAAAAAGATATGTCTGAAAACAGGACGCCTGGGTGGCTCAGTGGTTGAGCACCTGCCTTCGGCCCAGGGCATGATCTCAGAGTCCCGGGATCGAGTCCCATACCGGGCTCCCTGCATGGAGCCTGCCTCTCTCTCTCTCTCTCTCTGTCTCTCTCTCTTTCATGAATAAATAAATAAAATCTTTTAAAAAAAGATTTGTCTGAAAGGATGGTCACAAGGAGTTTTTAACAATTACCTCTGGGTGACAGGATTCTTTTTTACTTTCTTCTTTGACATTTTTAAAATACTTTTCTTTTTTTTTAAGATTTTATTTACTTATTCATGAGAGACACAGAGAAAGAGGAAGAGATACAGGCAGAGGGAGAAGCAGGCTTCCTGCAAGGAGCCTGATGTGGGACTCGATCCCGGGACCCTGGAATCACAACCTGAGCCAAAGGCAGATGCTCAACCACTGAGTCACCAGGTGCCTCTTTTCTTTGACATTTCTTTACTGAGAAAATTCTGTAGAAGTATGAGTGTTTTATAAAAAAAAGATTCAGGCTTCTGGCATCCCACATAAGAAGAAAAAAAAGCCACTGCCATACTAATTACTAGAAAAACCCAGATACACTACAAAGTCACAACTTGTTTTGGACCCATTAGAAAACTGAGGTCACAACTAGGCAACATGAATTCCAAAAAGGAGCAAGACCTTGCAATGGAAGATGTGATGCATGAATAGTCTCATCTACAGCAGAAGCAGTATCATGTCAATTGCAACACAAGCAGATAAAAAAAAATAAACTAAAATGTAAAGAACCACTGAAGAGCAAGTACAGGTTAACAGAGCAGTCTGAACTAGCTGGGGTGACATGTTAAAAGGCGGGTTCACACTCACCCTCAGCTTTTTACCTCATGTCCTACCAGAAGCTCATGAGGATAACTGAGAGCAGGGCAGGACAGTTGTTGATAGTGCAGACTTCAGGAGGGTATCAGCTCATGCTAAGAGAAAAAGTATCTTCCCTGAGACAGAAGAAAAGTCTTAAATCCCTCGAAAAAGGGAAACAAACTCTCTGGCCAATCAGACTCAAAGAACGTGATTGGTGGAGAAGTGTAAGACACCAAGTTCCACCCACTTCTCCCAGGGCATTCCTTTCTAGGAAAGAAAAACTTTCAACTGCTGGGGAGGGCAGCAAAGCTTCTTGCTTACAGAGCATAAGTGAAGACATATTCTGGTAAGGGGAAACAATTAAAGAAACATTTTTCTTCCCTGTAAGCAATTGTCCTGGGTCTTAGAGTTTAATAATACCAAGTAGAGGTTCCTACTATTGCAGAAGGGACAGGAAACTTCTGCCCAAGGCCAGTTTCAGATCAAGCAGAAGTAAACCACCGCAGGGAGGAGGGGCAAGAATCCTGAGAGAGCCCAATTCTGAGACCCAAGTACACAGCAATCCCCAAAGACTGATCTGGATTAGAACAAGAGAGGACCTTCTCTGCCTCACTTGCAGAACACCAAACAATAGCTGCCTACTACTGAGGAAGGGTAGCATCAAGAGAAAGACCTCTGTGGCACAAGTGGACAGGTTTCTGCTGAAGTTGAGGGTGCATCAGCACACGGACAAAAGTACTCTCTTTCTCTCACTCTCACTCCAAGCACGTATCCCTGCAAATGGAACATCATGACTGCTGTCAAGAAGAACCACAGCAACCACCAAACTCAACTCAGCTTCTAGCTAGACTGGCTGAACTCCTTACAATAATAATCTGATATAAGAAGATGCATGCTGTTTCCAGATGTGCATACTGTTTACTTCACTTTGTACTAGTCTATACATGATGTTTGGTATTTAATCAAAAATTATGAGGCAGACAAAAAAGCAAGGAAAAAAGAACCTATTGTCAGGAGATAAAGCAATCAACAGAATTGGATTCAAAGATGACCTAGATCTTGGAACTATCAGATGGAGAGTTTAAAATAACTATAACTAACTATAATTAAAATGTTAAAGAAGCTAGGAGAAAAGGTAAACAACATGGATGATAATAGTGAATTTCAGCAGAGAGATGAAAAAAATAGATATAGATATATACACATATATATGTAAAAAATCCAATGAAAATACTAGGAATGAAAAAGAGAACATTAAAAATCTGATGACTCATTCCTCAGATTCAATACACCTGAGGAAAATAACTAGTGAATTTGAAGGTATGAAAAAGAAATTCTCCTAACTGAAACACAAAGAGGAAAAAATAGTTCACAATTGGTGAGCAAGACATCCAAGAGTTGTGGCACAGTATCAGTCTAGCATATGTGTAATTGGAGTTGCAAGAGGAGAAGGGGGAGAGAGAATGGGGTAAACGAGATAATTGGAGATATTGTTCAGAGGTTAATCAAAGACAAACCACAAGTTCAAGAAGCTCAATCAAAGGACAGAGAGGGAATGCATTTCCAGAAGACCTGCACCTGAAAAAAAGAAGTTCTTCAGGAAGAGAGAATGTGATACCAGATGGAAATGTAGATCACTTAGATCTACATTAAGAATGAAAAGTTCCAGGGGGATGACTGAATGGCTCAGTTGGTAAAGCATGCGACTCTTGATCTCAGGGTTGTGAGTTCATGCCCCACATTGGATTTGGAGCCTACTTTAGGAAAAAAAAAGATTAAAAAATAAAAGTTCTGGGGGTCCTTGGGTGGCTCAGTGGTTTGGCACCTGCCTTCAGCCTGGGGCGTGATGCTGGTGTCCTGGGATTGAGTCCCGCACTGGGATCCCTGCATGGAGCCTGCTTCTCCCTCTGCCCATGTCTCTACCCCTCTGTGTGTATGTGTGTGTCTCTCATGAATAAATAAATAATTTTTTTTAAAAATCAAAAAATCAAAAATAAAAGCTCCAGAAATGGTATAAGTGAAAGTGTCAAATGCATTTGCATTTGACAAATCTTGCTGTGACAAATTATATCAGTTTTTTTTATATGAAAACATATTAAAGTTGAAAAGGAGACATTTGAAGCAAGATGAATGGCCAGACCTGAGTTTCATAACTTTTTGGAGAGCACTTAAGAAATACTATCTTCACCACTGAGACTAACTATGCAGTAGAAAATTGCCAAAGGTTCCTAAAAATTGCAGTGACTTCTTATTGATCTCTTACCAACTGGTTATTTGGATGCTTCAGTATGAAATCTTTTTTAAATTGTTTTCCTAATACTTATTCTCCTTAGCTCTTCCAATGGTTGTATAAAAATCTGTTTATAAAAAACTGTTTATTAAAGTCTTTCTAATCTTAACATAAGTAATTAACTTAAAATATGTTTATGCCTTATTTCATGAAAACCATTAGAAATAGGGCAGCCCCGGTGGCCTAGCAGTTTAGCGCCCCCTTCAGCCCAGGGTATGATCCTGGAGACCCGGATTGAGTCCCTCGTCAGGTTCCAGGCATGGAGCCGGCTTCTCCCTCTGCCTGTGTCTCTGCCTCTCTCTCTCTCTCTCTCTCTCTCTCTGTGTGTGTCTGTCATGAATAAACAAATAAAAAATCTAAAAAAAAAAAAGAAAACCATTAGAAATACTATGTATCTTCATCAGACTTACATTCTAGGCCATGTCCATTCAGGCTCGTGTCAATCAATTCTGGTGACATGAAGAGACCTGTGTAGCTCAGTCAGTTAAGCAGCTAACTCTTGGTTTCAGCTCAGGTCATGATCTCAGGGTCCTGACATCAAGCCCAATGTCAGGATCCATGCTCAGTGGGGAGTCTGTTTGAGGATTCTCTCTCTTCCTCTCCCTCTGCCCCTACCCCTGCTCATGTTCTCTCTCCCTCTCTCTAAAATAAATAAACAAATCTTTAAAAAAAAATTCTGGTGGCATGAAACTGAATATGGGCTCACCATATGTATACTTTTAGCCAATGGATTGATTGAACTCCATAACACTTCGTGGCATTGGTTGTAGGTAACTACTTCTTGTAGTATATTAAATTATATTATATTACATTCAGATAGCCTCATATATATATTCATATATTCAACAGAGGTATGGTTGCCACCTTGAAATTGGTGAAGAAGGTCTTCAAGCTATTTTCAGATTTTTAAAAGTCTAAATGAAAGTACCTTGATTCTCTAATAAAGTTGTATATCTTAACAATCCTTAAGAACTCTTTGGATTTGGCTGGCATTAAATCAATTCCGTGAAATATCACTGGTTATCTAAGATTGATTAGATATGCAAGGTAAGAGGGTAAGAGTAATATGTACTAAATGAATAAGTCAGGGAAAACAAATAACTTTAATTTGTTCCTTTTTTATGGACAAGCAGAGACTACAGGAATAGAAAACAAAGGGATATTAAATGAAGAAAAGTTCAAGTACCATCCTCCATGAAATTATATTCCTTCCAAAGAAAAAAAAATTGCTGTATTGTAAAATCATCCCCAGGGTGTGAGGACAAAGCTGGGACTTGTGGACACTGGGCCTCAAATGGTCAGGGCTGGAGAAACTGACAAGTTAGTAGAGTTAGATCTAAAGGGGGAGGCCAATATTCCAATGCCCAGTGTTCAGGGGCGTGCAGCTACCTCAGGCTTGGCTCTGGCCAGCATCCATACTGCAGCAGTCCTGTGGTAATAAGTTCTATGACAGAATTCATGGCACCAAGTAGCAGAATTTGTACATGCAATAAGGGCAGTTAGAATGAGCAACAATATGTCAAGAGTTCATGAGAGTAAGACCCAAGTCCAGGCAGTGTCAGGACTCTGGTAAATGACCTAGTGTTCAAGACTGGCCTCAACTTCCAGTGGGAACTGGAGAGAAATCCACAGCTGAAACCCAAGCAAAGCAATAAAGCAACACCATGCATGGAGGGGCAAGATGGCTGCTCTGTGGGTACCTGAATGTCAAGGATGATACGTCTGTTACCATTAGGGTGGTACATGTGGTCAGGACCTAGCAACTGCCCTGCCTGAGAGTGCCTAAGGAAGAATAAAAATTGATACAGATCTCAAATTTATTTTTTTCTGGATTTCCACAATTGTATCTTAGATCCTTAATTAAGTTATATTAAAATATTATAAACTCTACAAATAAAATGCCATCACTGTTCCTCCAGAACATAACAAGAAGACAAAGCATTAAAACCCATTATGTGATCTATAGATCTATAAAGAACTTAAACTCAACACCAAAGAAACAAACAAATCCAATCATGAAATGGGCAAAATACATGAAAGAAATCTCACAGAGGAAGACATAGACATGGCCAACACGCACATGAGAAAATGCTCTGCATCACTTGCCATCAGGGAAATACAAATCAAAACCACAATGAGATACCACCTCACACCAGTGAGGATGGGGAAAATTAACAAGGCAGGAAACCACAAATGTTGGAGAGGATGTGGAGAAAAGGGAACCCTCTTACGCTGTTGGTGGGAATGTGAACTGGTGCAGCCACTCTGGAAAACTGTATGGAGGTTCCTCAAAGGGTTAAAAATAGACCTGCCCTAGACCCAGCAATTGCACTGCTGGGGATTTACCCCAAAGATACAGATGTAATGAAACGCCGGGACACCTGCACCCCGATGTTTCTAGCAGCAATGGCCACGATAGCCAAACTGTGGAAGGAGACTCGGTGTCCATCGAAAGATGAATGGATAAAGAAGATGCGGTTTATGTATCCAATGGAATATTCCTCAGCCATTAGAAATGACAAATACCCCCCATTTGCTTCAACGTGGATGGAACTGGAGGGTATTATGCTGAGTGAAAAAAGTCAATCGGAGAAGGACAAACATGATATGTTCTCATTCATTTGGGGAATATAAATAATAGTGAAAGGGAATAGAAGGGAAGGGAGAAGAAATGTGTGGGAAATATCAGAAAGGGAGACAGAACATGAAGACTCCTAACTCTGGGAAACGAACTAGGGGTGGTGGAAGGGGAAGAGGGCGGGGGGTGGGGGTGAATGGGTGACGGGCACTGGGGGGGGCACTTGAAGGGATGAGCACTGGGTGTTATTCTGTATGTTGGTAAATTGAACCAATAAAAAATAAATTTATTAAAAAAAGAAAAAAGAGAGAGAGAGAAAAAAAACCCCCAAAAAACCATTATGTGGGCAGCCCGGGTAGCTCAGCGGTTTAGCACCGCCTTCAGCCCAGGGTGTGATACTGGAGACCCGGGATCAAGTCCCATGTCAGGCTCCCTGCAGGGAACCTGCTTCTCCCTCTGCCTGTGTCTTTGCCTCTCTCTGTGTCTCTCATGAATAAATAAATGAAATCTTAAAAAAAAAAAAAAAAAACATTATGTGGTTCTTTTTTTTAAAGCTTTATCAATATTATCTCATTAATTATTCCAATTCTCCTCGTCGTAGCCTTTCTTACCCTTGTTGAAGGAAAAGTTCTAGGCTATATACAATTCCGAAAAGGGCCCAATATTGTAGGCCCATATGGTCTTCTCCAACCCATCGCCGATGCAGTAAAACTTTTTGCAAAGAAACCCCTACGACCCCTCACATCCTCTATATCTATATCCTAGCACCCATCCTAGCCCTATCACTAGCCCTTACCATACGAATCCCCCTTCCCATACCTTATCCTTATTTATTTATTCGTGATAGAGAGAGAGAGAGAGAGAGAGAGAGAGAGAGGCAGAGACACAGGCAGAAGGAGAAGCAGGCTCCATGCACCGGGAGCCCGACGTGGGATTCGATCCCGGGTCTCCAGGATCGCGCCCTGGGCCAAAGGCAGGCGTCAAACCGCTGAGCCTCCCAGAGATCCCCCATCATGTGATTCTTATCTAAAAACATTTTTCCTTTGTGTAACAAAAATTGAATATGATTTTCGCTAAGATCTTTTCAGTCCCAAATATACTGAAAGTATTCAATTTATCATCGAACTACTCAGAATAAGACAATGTAGAAAGTAATAGCCACTTTCAATTGACTTCTATATATAATAAAACTCAGCTTGCCAATTTTGGAGAGCATAATCTAAAGATGAATTCATTTTAGTGGCAAATAAAAATTTTGATTTTGAAATAAAACAAGTATAGAGTATATGATTCTAATAATCCCTACATTGTAAAGCTATTTGATGAAAGATCTAGTACAATATGGAAAACTCTTTTGTGTCAACAAAGTCTCTCAAAATACAGTGAGTATCCTTTGACAGCCTCTGAAGACCATGCACATGCGCAGGATGATCCTATCTTTGGATCAAACAGCCATCCACTCTGGCCAGATCCACAATGGCAAAATGCAGGCTTTCCCATGTTGCTCTGCAGAACTCTTAACTGCCTGCCCTACCAAGCAAAGCCAAGATTAAAAAGAATGAAATAATGAAACAATAAACAGATTATATTATTTTCTTCTCTGGTGATGTTTATTTCAAGCTTCATGTGGAATTTAATCAAATAAGAGGTTTGCATAGGAGGACAACGGTCAATTTCAGAAAGAAAGATTTTTTTTTCCCCTCACCTACCTAGCCTATAATCCTATAACAATCATTCTCTATTTTATAATAATATTTTTATTAAATCACTAGCTTGCAGGGTGAATGTGATCATAATTGCAAGACTATTGCGGAAATATTTTACCTGACAATTTTTAAATGTGAAAAGAATAATGGTCTAGAGTTTTTATTGAAGTCCTCTATGCTGTACAAATTGCTTTGTAGTGAGTGAACTTTAAGGATGCGGACGTGATTGACTTTGTCCATGTCCCATTTCCCACACAGACAGTCCTAATGCTTTCTGCAGATCTAAGCACACACCATATGTTCTATCAGCATAGACCAGGTTACCCCATGGAAGCTCAGAAGTCTTCCAGGGAAGCATTTACTGGGTGCAACCTTAATTAACTAATTACCCTGGGGAGAGGGGAGGAGAGAGGTTTGCAAAAACCCCTGGGAATCCAATCTAACCTTGTTACGTGAAACTTTAGTATTTGAAATGTTTCACAGATATCAAAAAATAAACTTTACACAAAACACTGTGCAAATACAAATTTTATGTTGTGAAATCTTTCATAAATAGAAATCAAACAGCAATGTTCCTATCGTGCTTTTCAGACTGGCTAAACACTCAGTTTATCACTGTGTACTCCACTATGTGAAGCACGTGTGCAGTTCCCACCGAATGACACAGATTTCAAAAAAATAAGTATGATTAATTAGATAAGATAAATGACTGATGTAAAAAGTTCCTTCGGCGAGCTCTCTGTTTGGTCATTTGCATGCGATACATGTCGCAAAACCCTTTAAAGACAATTTTTAAGAAGTCCAGCTACGTCAATGTCATGAAAGATTTAAAAAAGAAAAAAGAGGAAAATTAAAGTCAGTGTTCATAATGCATCAAGTTAATCTGCAGTGAAGACGGTGCCGCATGGAAAGATCAGATATAAGGGGGCACTTCTATGGAAATTACTAACAATGAAAATGTATATGATAGTGTTAATGGTGACCTAGAAAAATATACTTCAGTTTTAAATGGAGTCAATTAATAGAAATATGTGCACACCAGCTTATGTCACCTCCCCCCTCCTCCGGTCTAATTTTTACTTACGGTTAAACATTAACTTCTGAGTTTCTCCAGCTGACAACACACACTGTGAGGCTTTGGCAACATCAAAATAACAATCCTATATGGTCAGAAGGGGAGACTCTGACTCTAACAGAACATCCCACTGAACTGACACCTCTGAGAGATCCTATCAGCCCTGTCTCTCCTTTAGGATGCATCTTCTGTGACTGAGGACAAGTGGTTTTTTCTGCCCCTTGTGGCTGTGAACTTGGAAGCTCAAATTTCAGCTGGAAATCGAGAACCCTGGAGTTTTTTTAATCTGCCATTGTAGGGTTTAGTTAGGGCCTGGGGCAGCTCCCCGTGCGGCTCTGATCTTGGGGTTCTGCTGCTCGGTCCCACATACCTCCCCTGCTCTGCAGTCCTCCCGTCATCCTCTCAGAGCCTAAGACCCCAGACTCTGCCCACCCCCTCCACTCCCCACCGCCAAGGGACCTGATTTCATGGCAGCTGATGGAACCTTCTGGAACAGGGCACAGCCTCGGCCATATGCTCCCTAAGTCTGAGGCTGACACTAGAACCCCTCTCTCAGTTCGGCTGACCTGTCCCCCAGGTCAGCCGACAGCATTGCACACTCAGCCTCGGGGCTAGATTTCTTTTTGTTCAGTTTTTTGTTGTTGTTCTTTGGTGAACAAAAAACAAAAACAAAGCAAAGTAAACCCTACAAACACACACACACACACACACACACACACACAAATCGATAAACAAAAAACTTCCCTAAGAACTGCATTCTAAACATCTTCCTTCTAGAACCTAGGCACTGGTTGGTCATGCACCATTCCCCCCCCCCCCCCCCAAATAACATTCTCCTCCTTTGGAAATTACGCTGGTTTCCAGTTGTCTATACTTCCTGATTGGAAGTGGAAATACTTTCAGAGGAGAATGCTTTATCTCAGCCCCTGGGGTCTACACCAGGGCCTCTCTTCTCTACCTGCTGGCTTGCTCCTCTGCTGGGGAGGAGCCATGAGCCTTGCCCAGTGGGTGGTGGGCATGAGGGGTCTGTACCTTTGCATTTGAAACAAGGATGACACAGGCAGCATGATCCTGCTCTGCTCCTCCTGCCCCAAGTGTGAGAGAGGCAGACTCTGCCCCCACAGGAGGAGGAGGAAAAACAAGGCGAGGTGCAGGAGCCAGGCAGAGGAGTATGGGAAGGGCTACATGTTGGCTCCATGTATCACCAGGGGGCTTTTAAGCTTTCTAAAAATCAACATGGAAAAAGAGTTTTGACGAATTATACAACTCACGGTGCCCACAGGCCAGATCAGTTGCTCAGAGAACTACAATTCCTGTAGCTCACAGCAGAAGCAAGGTCTCCACAGGAACATTCTAAAGGGCAGGGTCGTGTCATGCACGATGATGAGCAGAGCTTTAGCGGTGTCCACACACCAAGTCAACATTGAGTTGACCGTCAGAGAGCTACCTCTTAACATGCTCTCTTATACAGACCAGTAGTGCTGCCTCGGGTCCAGTAAAAAGCAATTCTGATTATTTGGGGAGGATGATGGGTTGGGAGAGTAACAGCATATCATTCATGCACACGTGTCTCTGGTGATGTGAGTTCATCCAGTTGTCAACTGAGAATACTATGAGAAAATGGACTATATGGCTGCATGACACTCAGGGGATTTTCAGTATGCTGATTCTTTTTCTCTTTTTTTAAGATTTTGTTTATTCATGAGAGACACATAGAGAGAGGCAGAGACACAGGCAGAGGGAGAAGCAGACTCCATCCCGCGCCCCCGAGATCATGACCCACTGAGCCACCCAAGTGCCCTTTTCAGTAAGCTAGACAGGTCCTGGGCAGTAATGAGTTAGGAATTATACACCCTAGAAAGTGCTTGGAACATGGCTTATCTGTCTTGCTAATTTAATAGAGAGCCACTGAGCCTTAGTGGCTAAGCTAAATTAAACATCAACTTGTGGATAATGGTGGCATCCTCTTGGGCAGTCAGGGGGACCCAACAAGAACACCTTGGTGTAGAGACCTCCCTGCCCAGCTCAGGCATAGAGAGTAGGGGAACCTGATGTATGAGACGGTCGGCCTTGCTGACGTTGGCCTTGAGGTCACAATAGTGCTAATACAGTAGGGGCCCTCTGTGGACGCGGGTGTCCTAGGGTGGGGTCAGAGGACTGGTTCTTACCACGGGCTGCTCTTCCTTTGCAGATTTCTTTGGTGTCTTAACTATCTTGGTCTTAACAGTCGCTACAGTGAGGGAGGGTGAGTGTGACCTTGAAATGGCTCTATTTCTGGATGGAATCCTGGGCTGTGAGGGCCACGGAGACAAAGCGGTCTCTTTCACTTTGACTGGTTTCAGGCTCTGGCACACAAAGAGAAGGGGCTTTGTTATTCTCACTTCACTCTTCAGATTCGCATCCCTTTCTTTTCCTCCCTTGAGGGGGCATTGCATGGTCAAGTTTTCAGCCCCAAAGGGCGTAGTTCTGTTCCTTTGCCCAGTCCCACACTCCTTTTTTGGCCCGATTTAATGTGTAGGCTGGGTCTGTTTTTCCACACCTCCCGCTGATGCCACTGTACTAAGAAAAACCAACAGATCAGTGTTTTCTGGAAGCACCTGGAAAGGAGGGAGGGGGGTGAAGTGGCAGCTTGAGGACTGTATCTTATTTGTAGGAAGCTAGGGGAATAAAAGGTTGGAGTGAAGGGACAGGAACCCAAGGAGATAGGGTATGAACCTAACTAGGGCTTAGTGCACCAGGATGACACCTTCCCCTCTCCCTCAGCTGGGCATCCCTTCTTTGTTGGTTTATACCGTCTCATGGACCTCAGCCATTGGGATCCTGGACTCCCATCCACACTTTTAAGCATTTTCTCCTTCAAAATCAGATTTTGGAAAGTGAAAAGTCTCAGGACAGTATGTACACATTCTTCAACCCAGATGTCAGATTAGGGCATAGAATAAAAGAAGAAAAAAAAATTTAAATGCAAACCTTGCTGCCTGAGCTGTCCAACTTTTTCCTTATTTCCATGTCCTCCTTCTGTTTATTAATCTGTGAAATTGAAGGCACATATCATTTGTTATCATTTGCAAATATTTTAAAAAGGAGAATTTTTCTATTAAACTTCCTCAAGCAATGAAAGAATAGAATTATAAACCACTTAACTACTAACACTATTATGAGAACATAAATTATACTGTTGAATATGAATTAGAAGAGAAAATAAATTTGTGCCAAGAAAAAAGCAATTGAAAGAGGTGAACAGAAAGAAATAAAATTGTGTTTAAAGTCATTAGCATTTGTTCATTGTTTTAAGCATAATAAGGATTATAGAGAAACATACGTTGTTTGCTTTTGTGGTAATAATTCATCTCATATTATAATGATAACTATAAATCCCAGGTCATATAAAAGTTTTGGAGAAATTTCAGATAATTCAATAGCCAGACTTCAATAGCATAATGATGAAATTTTGATTTAAAGAGTCAATCCTAGGGATCCCTGGGTGGCGCAGCGGTTTGGTGCCTGCCTTTGGCCCAGGGCACAATCCTGGAGACCCGGGATCAAATCCCACGTCGGGCTCCCGGTGCACGGAGCCTGCTTCTCTCTCTGCCTATGTCTCTGCCTCTCTCTCTCTCTCTCTCTCTGTGACTATCATAAATAAAAATAAAATAAAAATAAATAAATAAATAAATAAATAAAAATAAAATAAAATAAAATAAAGAGTCAATCCTAGTTTTCAGACATGAAAGGCTTTTTTCCCTTCCTAACCCCATAAGAGGCTTTTGATGATATCTATATAATTGAGATATAATCAATATATAACATTATATTAGTTTTAGGTCTACAACATAATAGTTCTAAATTTGTATATGTTGCAAAATGATGGCCACAATAAATCTAGTTAACATCCACCACCATAAATACAGTTTTTTTTTTTTTGTGATGGGAACTCTTAGCAAGATTTATTCTCTTAGCAATTTTCAAATCTATAATACAGTATTATTAAATATGGTCACTGTGTTGTACATTACATCCCCATGACTATTTATTTTATAACTGGAAATTTGTATCTTTTGATCACCTTCAGCCATTTCACCCACTTCCCAACCCACCTCTGGCAACCATCAATTCACTCTCTAAGTTCATTTTTCTGTTTTTTCTTTTTTTTCAGATTCAACATATAAGTGAGATTATACTGTATTTGTCTTTCTCCAACTTACTTCACTTCATATAATGTCCTTAAGATTCATCCATCTTGTGCACACGTCAATAATATTAAGCTGTTTTCATCATATGAATCTATGACTATTGCCAGTTATTCTAATTCTGGATAACCTTATGAAATTAAACAATGGTGAGATACACCTCTAATCATTAATCTCACTGGCATGACTATTTAAAAATTTTTCTCTCACCTACAGATAGAGCAGAATTCAACAGAAGGCAGTTCTGCCTCATGAAATCTTGAGGTCTAGGAGAATAGTAACTGAAGTCCATGAAGCATTGCATTAAGGAAGAACTGGGCAGGTGAGCTAAAAACAAGGAGAATGTACAAAGCTTGGATTTGTTTTAAATGCAGTGGGACACCAATGACAAATTTTAAGTGTGTGAGAGGGATGTGTTTGTGATATGATAATATTTACATTATGAAGTCATAATTTGGGGGGAATTATATTTCTGGTCACAGCTAAGTAACTGCTATGAAGCCAACCCTCCCACAGATGACAGCTAGACTTTTTTTTTAACTTCTGGAAAAAAAATGTTTTTAAATTACCTGAAGACAATGGCTTTTAACTTAATAGCAATGCTCAATCTGTCTGGGTGGAGCAACTGAAACTATGATGGAAAACTTGAAGCCTTTCAGGATTGCTGAAGACACTGTTAGGGCAACCATAGCTAGTGAAAGTCCCAAGGCAAGGAAATCCCAAAGAAAGCCAGACTGTGGAGCCTTCAACTTTGTGCATAAATTTTGCCCAAATCCTTAGCAGATGCCGGAATCACGCTTGGCAGTAAAGCTAATGCTCAAAGATTGAACTGAAATTTGAGCTCCCACCCACCACATGTGAGGCAGAGCTTGCAGTCTGAATCAAGTTAAGTGATTTTTTTTTTTTTTAAGTAGGCTCCATACCCAACCTGAAGCTCAATGCAGGGCTTGAACTCACGACCCTGAGATCACTACTTGAGCTGAGATCAAAAGTCAGATATTTAACCTACTGAGCCACTTAGGTGTCCCTAACTGCCTGATTTTTAAAAATGACACATAATGTTCATAATGCCTGTAAAATCCCCCAAATGCTCAACATACAAATGTGTGTTGCTGATCTATGCTCACGTGAAAAGACTATTAATGTGGACTGACAGTGAGATAGGTAGCTCAAAAGTAGTGGAATGAAGTCTCTTAAGTGCTGAAGGAATGGAAAAAAGTAAAAAACTGTTAACTCGGATTTGTACTGACAGAAAATATCTTTCAAGATTGAAGGTAAGAGAAAGATACTTTCAGGTAAAGGAAAAATAGAAGGATTGTGTCACCAGGATAAACATTAAAGGAAGCTCCTCACACTGAAGAAAAATGATCCCAGGGAGAACATCCAATCTTTAAGAAGGAATTCAGAACATCAGAAATGGTCAATATGTAAGACTATTTTGTCTTAATCTTTCAAATACATATAACTGCTTAAAGCAAAAATCGTAGACATAAATACAATACATAAAACAATATTTCTATATTTTACATGAAACTGCCCTAAATTAACCTTAAGTAAACTGTAAAAGGTTATGGATGTAAATTGTAATTGCTAGAGCCACCACTAAGAGATAGGCAAAAAAGCCAAAATGATAATAAATTAAATTGGAATTCTACTATATATTAAAGGGACAGCAAGAAGAAGAAGAACAATAACAACAACAACAACAGAGGAAAGACAACAATGAAAAAATCCAGATAGGACACACAAAAAGCAAATAATAAAATGGTACACTTAAAGCTAATTCTATCAATAATAACATTGAGTGTTGATAGACTGAACAGTCTAGTTAAAATGCAGAAATAGGCAGAATGTATAAAAAAGAAACACTCAATTTTTACTGTCTATAACACAAGCACTTTAACTATAAATACACAGAGAGGCTGAAAATATATGTATTGAAAAAATGCAATGCAAACATAAGAAGGCTGGAGGTACTACATTTATACCTAACATGTATAGTAGATTTCAGGATTAGAGAATCACTAGAGATAGAGTGGGACATTTTATAATGATAAAAGGATCAATTTATGAGAATACATAATAATTATAAATGCAAATGGACCTAATAGCAGAGCTTTAAAGCACATAAAGTAAAAAAATTTTTCAAAATTATATAGCCATATAAGACCGCTCTCTCAGCAACTGAAAGAACTAAACAAAAAAGTTAAAGACATATAGATGACCTAAAAAACACTATTACGGGCAACCCGGGTGGCTCAGCGGTTTAGTGCCGCCTTCAGTCCAGGGTGTGATCCTGTAGACCTGGGATCGAGTCCCGCATTGGGCTCCCTGCATGGAGCCAGCTTCTCCCTCTGCCTGTGTCTCTGCCTCTCTCTCTCTCTCTCTGTGTCTCTCATGAATAAATAAATAAAATCTTTTTTAAAAATTAAAAAAATAAATAAAAATAAAAAACACTATTACTACCTTGATTTAATTGATAACTGCAGAATATAAATTATTTTCAAGCAGATATAGTACAGTAAATGATACATGATACACTATATGCTTTTTGGCCATGCAATAACTGCCAACAAATGAATAAAAATTTAAATCGTACTGAGGATGTTCTTTGATTACAGTGGAATTAAACTAGAAATGAATAACATAAATATTTGTAGGAAAATCACTAAATTTATAAATTAAACAACAGAATTCTAAAGCACAAGAGAAATCAGAAATTAGACAATGCTCCAAACTGAATGAAAATATAGGATATCAAAACGTGCATGGTGCTGCTTAGAGGGAGATTAATAGCTTTAAATGCCCAAATACAAATAATAAAAAGCCTGAGATCAATGATCTCAAGTTCCATCCTAAGAAGGTTAAAAAAAAAAAAAAAAGAATACAGAGTAAGCAAAAGGTAAATAGAGGGGAGAAAAGGACAGAGATCAGAGCATATATCAATTAAATAAAAAAGAAAAAAATAGACCCAAAACTAATGTCTTGAAAAGATCAGCAAAATTAATAAAACCTCAACTAGATTGATTGAGAACATAATTTACTAAAACTGTAATAAAAGATGATTCATTATTTCAGATCCTATAGATACTATAAGGATTATAAGAGAGTGTTATGGAAAACCTCATACTGACAAATACATAATTAAATAAAGTGAAAAAATTGAATAATACAACTTAACAAAACACAAAATGAAATAGAAAATGTGAATAGCTCTATAGCTATTAAAGAAAACAAATCCGTTATCAAAAACTTTCGCATAAAGAAAACTCTAGGTGCAGGTGCTTTCATTGGTGAAGTCTATCAAACATTTTAAAAGAAATAACAGAAATCTTTTCACTAACACCACTAAAATTGTTTTCAGAAGATAGAGAAGACATATTTCTCAAGTCATTTTATGAAGCCAACATAACTCTAACACTAAAACCCAAAAAACATGCATATACACAAAGAAAGAAAATGTAGAGATCAATGTCTCTTATGAACATAGATTCAAAAGTCCTCAACATACTACTAGTAAATTGAGTGCAATAACATATAAAATGTAAGAAAGTTCACAATAGAGGGGTTCACCTCAGAAATGCAAAATTGCTTCAATATTCACAAACCAAAGTATTTCACCATATTACAGGATAAAGGAAAAAATATATAGCCATTTCAATAGCTGCAGAAAAAAACACATTTGATAAAATTCAACAGTCATTCACAAAAGGAACTCTCAGAAAGTAGGAATAAAAGGAAATCTTCTAACCCTGATAAATGACTGCCATGAAAAATCTATAGCCAAATCACACTTAATGATAACGTAATAAAGTTTGCCCCCCTCTGAGGCGGAGAAGGTGACAAGAATGCTTCTTCTCACCACTGTTATCTAACACTGTATTGCAGGTCCTAAATATTGTTATAAACACTAAAAAGAGAAGTGCCTGGATGGCTGGGTTGGTTAAGTGCCTGCCTTTGGCTCGGGTTATAATTCCAGGGTCCTAGAATTGAACCCCACTTGGGCTGCCTGCTCAGCAGGGAGTCTGCTGGTTCCTCTCTCTCTGCCCCTCCCCCCCCATTCGTGCTCTCTCTCTCAGGTAATAAATTCTTTTTTTTTTTTCAGGTAAATAAAATCTTAAAAAAAAAAAAGGAAAAGAAATAAAAGGTACAAAGCTTAGAAACAAATAAGTAAAATTATCTCTATTTACAGAAGACCTGATTGCTTAACATATCAAGAATCTACATGTTGTTTACATTTTAAGGAATCTATGAAATTACTCTATTAGGTGAATCTAGCATGTTGAAGAATACAAAGTTACAATAAAATTTATTGTATTTTTATTTTTTTAAAAAAGATTTTATTTACTTATTCATGAGAGGCACAGGGGGAGAGAGGCAGAAACAGGCAGAGAGAGAGGCAGGCTCCGTGCAGGGAGTCCGACGTGGGACTCTACCCCGGGACTCCAGGACCACGCCCTGGGCCAAAGGCAGGCACTAAACCGCTGAGCCACCCAGGGATCCCTGATTGTATTTTTTATATACCAGTACCAAACAATTGGAAATAAAACTTAAGGGCAGCCCCGGTGGCGCAGCAGTTTAGGGTATGATCCTGGAGACTTGGGATCCAGTCCTGTGTCGGGCTCCCTGCATGGAGCCTGCTTCTCCCTCTGCCTGTGCCTGTGCCTGTGCCTGTGCCTCTCTCTCTCTCTCTCTCCTTGTGTCTCTCATGAATAAATAAATAAAATCTTAAAAAAAAGGAAATAAAACAATTCCACTTCTAAATGCATCAAAAAAGGTAAAATATTTAGGAATAAATTTAACAAAAGATGTGCAAAAACCTCCACTGAAAATGAAAACATATTGGCAACAAAAATTAAAGAAGACCTAAATAAATAGAGATGTATACAATGCTTATGGGTTGTATGATTCAGTCTAGTAAAGTGTTCGTATGTCAATCTCCTGGAGTGTATCTGTACATTTTTATCACAATCCTAATCATGAAACAGTTTTTTTTTTGTAAAAATGGACAAGTTGTCTCTCAAATCTATGTGGAAATATAGAGCATCTAGAATATTCAAAATGACTTTGAAAAGAACAAAGTTGGAGGACTTACTGTTACTTGTTTTCAAGACCCAGTATAAAGCCACAGAAATTAACGTAGTGTAGTACTAGCTTAAGGGTTAACAATTCATTACAACAGAATAGAGAACCCCAAACTATACCTGGCTGATTTTCAACAAAGTTTCCAAAGCAATCAACATAATGGGTGGGTGGCTCAGTTGATTAAGTGGCCAACTCTTGATTTAGGATCAGGTGATGATCTCAGGGCCCTGGGATCCAGCCCTGCCTCTGGTTCCTTGCTCAGCAGGAGTCTGCTTGAAATTCTCTTTCCCTCTCCCTCTACCCCTATCCCCATTTGCTTGCTCTCTTTCTCTTTCAAATAAATAAATAAATAAATAAATAAATAAATAAATAAATAAATAAATCTTTTATATATATATGCATTTATATATGTTATGTATATATATATTATACACCTAAAGATAAGTTGTTTTGTTTTTTTTTTTAGAAGAAAATATAAAAGAATATCTTCTTGACTTCAGGGTAAGGCAAGGGTTTCTAAGCATACATAAAGCAATATCCATAAAGGAAAGTAGCTGATAAATTAGGCTTTAAGATAAAGATATATTTTCCCATCAAAATACATTGTCAAGCAAATGAACAGAAAAGGTATAACCGAGGAAAAATATTTATAAAATGTATATCTGGCAAGACTGGTATCCAAGATAAATTTTCTCTATTGTAATTGTATGTTTAGTTTGGAAGAAACTTTCTAGTTATATCTAGCTTCTCTGCACTTATTCGCTAATAAAAAAAACCCTCAATATTTTAAAATGTACTTTTATTTTGAAATAATTGTAGGTTCACATGCAATGATAAGGAATACTATACCAAGAACCTGTAATACTCTGTACTTCCTTTCCCCTAATGTTAACAACTTGGAAAACTATAGTACAATATCACAACCAGGACCTTGACGTTGATACAACCCAGTAATATTATTCAGATTTCCCTAGCAGGCATTTGTATGTGTGTATTTCACTTCATACTAGTTCAGCACCTGTCAAGCCACAGAATCAACACACAGATCCCGTGTTGCCCTTTTGTAACACACCCCACTCCCATACTGTGCCCCTCTCCCCATCGTTAATCCTGGCAACCCCTAATTTGAGACCAAAAAATTTGAGAAACACTGGAAGAAACCTATAAATTAATACTGGAAAGTACATTGTAGTTAGTTCATATATCACGTAGCTGTGTCACATATGTATATTAACAGTGTTACCTGTTTATTAAAATCTATGTAATTCATGACATAGTGTGGGTTAAGTCATTTTCAACTAATCATTTTTAAAATTCATTCCTTTGTTTACTCATAATAAATATTTGAGTATCTACTCTGTAGCAGCCACCAGAGTAGGTTTTGGGGGCACAACTGTGAACAAGGTGGATTTCCTGATCTCAACTAGTTCACCAGATGAAAGTAGAGATAAGTCAACAGGCCATCTCTACAGAGCGTGAGTAGAGCTGAGAGGGAGTCTGTGTGCCATATAAACCTGGGGGTGGGCACATGGTCCGGGCTAGGGGAGTAAGGAGGAAGGGTTCCCAGAGGCCTTATCTGACATCTGACCTGAAGGATGAGCAGAAGCTAACCAAGAGAGGGTAATTTAGGAAGAGGGAACCACCTAGAAGAAATAGTACTCTGAGACATTTTGTAATAAACCTCTTGGTTATAGATAGACAAATATGTCTGCTGATTTCATCGGGCATGAATCACTGCAAGGGTCTGAGGGCTTCACTGTGATGGGTTTGGAACAATATTGGCTCAAGAGAACTTTTCCTTTCACAAGGTTTATCCTCTGCCTCTGTGACTAGAGGTAAAGTAGATTAAGAAGGCTGAGCAGGACTACCAGATGTCCAGGACTGTGTAGAGCAAGCACATTTTCTGACTGGTGGGTGGGAACTCACTGACAGTGAAACAGGGACCACAAGGATAGTAAAATTTGCTCTGCAGTCTGCTAAGTATATGGGGATGCAGTTACATTGAGACACTTCTCATAGCATGCTTCATTATCGCCACTATTCCCAGAGCTATAATGTAAATGCAGTATCCTACAGATCACTGAAAGCATCCCCCAGATTTCAAAGTGGTTCTCAGTCCTATGGCAGTAACTGTTGGCAAACCCTAGGTTCTGCTTGTGGAACACCATCGTCAGAACAGTGATAGTACCAATGAGGGGAACCTGGGTGGTTCAGTCAATTGGGCATCTAACTCTTGACTTCAGCTCAGATCATGATCTCGGGGTTGCAAGATCGAGCCCCCTGTGGGGCATCCTGTTGGATGTGGAGCCTGATTACGATCGCTCTCTCCCTCTCCTTTTGCCCCCATCCCCACTTGCATGCTCACTCTCTCTCTCTCTAAAAAAAATTAATTAAAAAATAATATATAGGAACAGTGATAGTACCAATGAGAAGTGATATAATAACCTAAATCTTATCAAATACACAGGCCTAGTCACATAAATTCAGTCATACATTTTATTATAGTAGATGTCCGGGTCACCAAAATGCTGGTTTCCTAGTTGAATGGCCAAACCTGCCACATTACCCGGAATAGGCCTGACTCAGAGGGAACTCAGGCAACAGGGAACCCAGTTATAGGATCAAGGCCAGCTACAGTGGTGGCTCAGTGCTATGCCCCCAGAACGAGGAGCTACAACAACTTTCGTAGCTCGTTTCCATCTTAACTCTAGATTATCCCTAAGAACCAAATACACTGGGATGAAACAGATGAATAATTAGTTAAAATTAAGAGTTCAGTGATAGTACTTTTCTGATGAGGACATTTTTGTTGTTGTTGTTAGCTTCAAGATATATGAAAGCGAAGGATACAAAAATCCACACATAAAACTCAGTAGCATTTTCTATACCCTAACAACAAACCGTCTGAAAGAAAATAAAGAAAATGATCCCATATACAATAGAATCAAAACATGAAAACATTTCAGAATAAATTTAACCAAAGAGGTGAATGATCTGTACATTGAAGACTACAAGACATTGATGAAAGAAAGTGAAGAAGACACAAATGAATGGAAACGAATGGAACATGGATCTCTCATGTTCATAGGCTGGAAGAATTAATATTGCTCAAAGGGCTCTACTACCCAAAGCCAATGCAATCTCTATTAAGATACCACTTTTTACAGATTGTGCTTTTAACTAAGGGTAGAAAAAATAATCCTAAAACTTATACAGAACTGCAAAAGATTCCCCAAAACTCAAGCAAACCTGAGAAAGAAGAACAAATCTGGTGACATTACACATCATGATTTCAAACTATATTATAAAGCTATAGTAATCAAAACACTATGGTACTAGTGTAAGAACAGACACATAGACCAAATGAAACAGAGTCAAGAGTTCAAAAATCAACCTATGAATAAATAGTCACCTAATATCTGACAAAGGAGCCAAGGACACTCAATGAAGAAAAGACAGTCTCTTCAATAAATGGTGCTGGGAAAATTGGACATTCACATGTTAAAGAATATAACCAGACCCCTATCTTATACCACTAACAAAAAGTACCTCAAAATAAATTACAGACATAAATGTAAGGCCTAAAGCCATAAAACTCTTAGAAGAAAACATAGGGGAAAAGCTTCTTGGGATAGGTCTCAGCAATGATTTTTTGGATATGACACCTAATGCACAAGTAACAAAATAAAAAATAAACAAGTGAGAGACCACTTCATATTAAAGAGCTTCTGCACAGCAAAACAATCAAAACAAAAAAGGCAACTTGTGGAATGGTAGAAAATATTAGGAAATCATATATCTGAGAAGGGATTAATATCCAAAATATGCATAGATCTCATACAACTCCATAACAACAACAACAACACCCAAATAAACCAATTAAAAATGGGCAGATGATTGAGGCCCTGGGTGGCTCAATTGAGTGTCCGACTCCTAGTTTCAGCTCAGGTCATGTTGTTGAGGTCATGGGTTCGAGCCCTGCCTCCAACTCCCAGGCTCAGCCTAGAGTCTGCTTCTTCCTCTCCCTCCCCCTCTGCCTCTTCCTGCACTCATGCACATGTGTACACATGTGTGTGCATGCTCTCCCCCTCTGTCTCTTAAATAAATAAATAAAATCCTTTAAAAAATGTCCAGATGATCTAAGTAGACATTTTCTAAAGAAGATACTCAAATGGCCAACAGGTACATGTAAAGGTATTCAACATCATTAGTCATCAGGGAAATGCAAACCAAAATTGTTAATGAGATATCCCCTCATACTTGATAGAATGGCTATCACTAAAGATAACAAGTGTTGGCAAAAATGTGGAGAAAAGGAAATACTTGTGCCCTACTGGTAGGAATGTAAATTGGTTCAGCCATTATGGAAAACAGTATGGAGTTTCCTCAAAAAGATTAAAAATAGAATTACCATATGACCCAGCAATTCTACTTCTGAGTACTTATCTGAAGGAAGGAAAATCACTATCTCGAAAAGATATCTGCACTCCCATGGTCACTGCAACATAATAACATAATTCACAATAGCCAACACATGGAAACAACCTAACTATCCATTAACAGATAAAGAAAATGTGGCATGGGGATCCTTGGGTGGCGCAGCAGTCTGGCGCCTGTCTTTGGCCCAGGACGCGATCCTGGAGACCCGGGATCGAATCCCACGTCGGGCTCCCGGTGCATGGAGCCTGCTTCTCCCTCTGCCTATGTCTCTGCCTCTCTCTCTCTCTCTCTCTGTGTGACTATCATAAATAAATAAAAATTAAAAAAAAAAGAAAATGTGGCATGAATATATATATATATATATGAATACTATATATATAGGAATACTAATATATTATATAGTACTAATACTAATATATAATACTAATTATATATATGATATATATAATACTAATTATATAATATAATTATATATATTATATTATATAATTATATAATTATAATGCAGTATCCTAGAGATCACTGAATAGGAAGTATTAGGAAAAAAAAAAGGAAGTATTAGGAATACTAATATATTATATAGTACTAATACTAATATATAATACTAATTATATATATATATAATGGAATACTATTCAGCCATAAAAAGAAGGAAATCCTACCATTTGCAACAATGTGGATGAGCCTTGAGAGCATTATACTAAATGAAATCAGTCAGAGGAAGATACTGAATGATTATTTATATCCACATCTAAAAACTGAACTTAGAGAAACAGATAGGTGATTGCCAGAAGCAGGGAGTGGAGTGAGGTTGGCAAAATGGGTGAAGGTGATACCAACAGGCAAATATCTACCTATAATAAATGTCCTAGGAACACAATATATATGGTGACTATAGCTAACGATACTGTATTATATATCTGAAAATTTCTAGGAGAGCAAATCCTACAAGTTGTTGTCACAAGAAAACAAAAAATCTAACTGTGTGTGGTGATGGATGTTAACGAGATTTACCGTACTGATCACTTTACAATATTCACATATATCAAATCATTTTGTTGTACACCTAACATGAATACAATGTAATATGGCAATTATATCTCAATTTTTTAAAAAAGATAAATCAACACCACTATGCACAGGAATCATGGGAAGACACAAAGTTATTTTACACCCTTCCCCTCAAGCCAGTCTAAGGATACCCACACTCCATGTGTCATTGTTTACCCACACTTATTGATAGTGCCTTTTTTATGTGCAGCTCTTTGACTTTTCTTTTTTTTTTTTTAAGATTTTATTTATTTATTCATGAGAGACACACAGAGAGAGAGGGAGAGACAGAGGCAGAGGGAGAAGCAGGCTGCCCATGGGGAGCCCAATGAGAGATTTGATCCCAGGACCCCGGGATCAGGATCTGAGCTGAAGACAAATGCTCAACCACTGAGCAACCCAGGTGCCCTGCTCTTTGACTTTTTAGACTAGGTTCTTGAGAGGCCAGAACACAGACTGCACTGGAAAACAGAAATAAGCATGGAACAAAAACCGTTCAGTGAGAAAGTTTTTTAGATTTCTACAAAATGACTCTGCATCGACTCCACCATCACCCACTTCTTCATCTAGGTGCAATCATCAATCCAGAAATCGTCATTTCTGGAAAAAAAAATACTGTGGCAAGAAACAAAGGAAGCCCGACAGCCATGAAGCCAGCCTCCCACCAAGTTGGTAACAGAATGTCTTGGTGGGAGGGAGAAGGCACCAAACAGAGACTTTGCTGGGCCCAAAGGTATGCCATGGAAGAAGAAGAACCTTAAGCAGACTCCCTCTTCTGAGAACATGAGCCCCCAAACTAGTTCTGAGCATGCCAAGCCTCTTGTGCTGGACCGGGTTTGTGATGCAAGATCTTGCTGCCTGGCAACAAGTGCAGCACTAAACAAACTTCTACACAACACAATAAAATGTGATTGGTTCCCCCGTGGGCAATATAATAGCACCGGTTAACTGCTTAGGGTTTAAATAAAGAGGCAAAGTAAAACTATGGGTTCAGTTCATAGTATCAGCACAAACTCGCTGACCAAGTAGTTTCATTTCTTCCCCAATGCCACTAACCAACTGACAATATAACATTTGGTTCCCGGTCTATAAAAGCACTTTCAATTTTAATGACAATGTGCACATTTAGTTTGTTTTCAGAAGCAACTCCAAGACATTGGAGGAATGACAGAAGGGGTGGGGGAGGCAGAAGAAATTGACCGAATAGACTCAAATAATGGAGACGATTTTTACAGGCCAGGTACCCAAAAGTGAGGGATTCAAAATAATGTTATTTGTTAGCACATGTCTTCTGTGACTAGCTAACCATAATTTTTTCCTTGCCTGAATTCCCAAGTTGGTTTCATAGAAGGCTTTATTGTAGTCTCAGAGCATTGTTTTGCATTAATTTCTATGACAAGAAACCCAAAACACATGGTGCCGAGAGTAACAAAACAGAGTTAGGGAAACGGTCATGACTTGGCACAAAGTGTGACAAGCTGTAAAAAAGGGAATGTTTCAATATCTGAAGTGGTGTTGACTTCCTATGAACAACCTTTTCTCTTCTAAACAGTATCATATTCTTTTCAAGCACATTTAGAACGCAAGTCAAGCTGTGTTTTATTTTTGATTATAATAAACACAGTCAGTTTACTATAACAAAGACATACTAGTGGTGACCAGTTGAAAGCCAAAGTACAACACCATAAGCTGGGCGGGGGGGTGGGGTGGCGGGGCCTCGGGGGTGGGTAGTCCACAGATAAAATAAAAGAGCAGCCGTCTGGAAAGTTCTCTAAAAGAACATAAAAAGGCAGTGTTTTCTTATGAGACTAACACAGAATGCCAAAATATCTAGCTGGGCTCTTTTTTTGTTGTCACTTATGGCAATTTGTAACTAAAAATAGCAAATCCTTCAAAATATTGGGCTCTCATATTTGTTTTTTTTTAATCTCCATAAAACTCAAAAACTTTGTGCACTGCTTTAAATTGTAACACTATTTCTTATGTAAGACTCATCTACATAGCAGCTTATTACATTTGTGTCAGTACTAATCAAACTGTTTTCTTAAAAGGATCTTTTAAAAATGTTTATAGAAATAGCTGAAAAGGATTAAGAAGTACAAACTTTTAGTTGTAAAATAAGTAAGTCATGGGGTTGCAAAGCACAGCATGGGGAATATAGTCAATAATATTATAAGGATGTTGTATGGTGACCACACTTAAAATTGTATTGAACATAGATTAATGTATAGAATTGTCTGTACACTTAAAACTATTATAACATTGTGTGTCAACTATACTTCAGTTAAAAAAAGTTAATAATTTTGTATGTATTTAGATTATTGACAAAGTGTGAAATAGTTCACAATAAAATGGTTACAAATAAAGTTTATAAAGAATTCATGATTCAATTGAATTCCTGATTTCAAATTTATTAGGAAATAACATAAATCACCTTACCATTTCTTGAACTAATGATTTTTCATAATCAAGCTCACATAGTAATCTGTCTCTACCATCCATTAGCTAAAAGAGAAGAATATTATATTTTGATTAAAGAAAAGAACAGAATACCTAAAAGAATACCTAAAATTTCTCCTCAGTAGAATAGAACAACACATATTTTGATTTTAAACATGAGAAAAGCAGATCCTAATATGATTTTAAAAATTTAAATATCTGTAGATTATCATGTAACAGTAATACATTATATATTACTGTATTTTTCTAGAACAACAAGCAAGATATACACAGGAAATGCCAATTTATTGACAATCTTCCTCACCCTATACCAACAAAATGTGATGTTGATATATAATAAAGCAAGTATAGTGTATCAAGAAGAGCACTTTTGCTTTCCTCTTTATAAGACCCATTCATTTATTTTAGATTTTTGTGTTGTATTTCTATGCACATCAAACTCTATGCCAACTGAAAACAATCATCAAAAAGCATACACTGCATAGCCCCTGTACTCCTATGACTTGCCTTGGTATCTTCAATGATTACTTGCCATTCATGTATTATATATAATAATAATCAGTGTTATATACACTGATAAAATTCAAACCTTGGTTTTGACATCCATTCAATTAGTCCGTACATTCATGATTTAATACACATGTGTGGAACACCTTTTAGATGCCAGGCATTTTGTTAGTCTAGAGAGGTACAGAAGTGAAGTAGAACAGATCCCTTCCTCTGAAGCATCTAGGTCTGGTAGGAGAGCAATGTGAAAAAATGACTGTAATACATTAGAAAATATGTTAATAAATCAAATTTTCAGGTGGCCAAAAAGCATAAAGAGCCACAAATTCCGGCAACCATAGTTATAATAAGATATAATAGGAGAAGTACATTTTGACAATGGTCTTGAGGGCTACTGGGAATGCAACCAGTTGGAGAAGGAAAAAGGCAGTGGAAACAGCAAACAAAATAGCACAACAACTGGAGGGGAGTATGAAGTCATGGAGGAATTGGGGAGGGCTTGATGCTATGGAACCCCAGGATGGAGAGAGACAGCAGTGGCAGGAAAGGAAAGGAGGAGGGTCGGGTGACAATATGAGAGGCCTCACTCTCCACAATCAGGGGTGGAAGGCAGGATGATACAATGAGGAACATAAGTGTGTTCAAATCGAAGCTCTGCTCCTTATTAGCTGTGTGGGTAAACTAAGTCGGCTTCAAGCCTTAGTTTTCTTCTCTGTAAAATTAAGATAGTAAAATCTATTTTAAAGAATTCTTTCAGAGAGAATTTAACTGTTCCTGGCATATGAAAATCCCCCGGTGTATTTTTAGGTGGTCTGATTTTATACTGTAGACAATGGGAAACCATTGAAGGTTTTAGCACGTGCAATTAGGGTATGACACACTACAGCAGAGTGTGGAAGCTTGATTTGAAAAGGGATGAGGGGGATCCCTGGGTGGCGCAGCGGTTTGGCGCCTGCCTTTGGCCCAGGGTGCGATCCTGGAGACCCGGGATCGAATCCCACGTTGGGCTCCCGGTGCATGGAGCCTGCTTCTCCCTCTGCCTGTGTCTCTGCCTCATTCTCTCTCTCTCTCTGTGACTATCACAAATAAATAAAAAGAAAAAAAAAATTAAAAAAAAAGAAAAAAAAAAGAAAAGGGATGAGGGTAGAAACAGGAAAATGAAGTTAGAATCTATGGAAATTAAAAAAAAAAAAAAAGAATCTATGGAAATGATGACAGCCCCAACCAAGTCTGTAGCAATGTTGTGACAGAGAAGGGGGATTTGAAATACACTGTGGAAGGAAAACCTACAGATTGGGCGACCAAATAGATACGAGGCATAAAGGAGAGAGTAGAGAATGACCCTGGATTTCTCATCTGTTCTTAGGGATCGATGGCAACGTCATTCATTTAAGTGGGGAAACACAGCAGAGTCCAGATTCAAGGGGTAATAAGGTCAAGTTTTGACAGTGATTTGATGAATAGGTAGCACATTTTTTCAGCAAATGTTTTTAAGGGCTGATGACTAAGAATTTAGAGATAAACAAGACAGTTTCTGACCTTAAGAGAGCAAATAGTCCCAGGTATACAGGGCCACAGAAGGAGCTTCTAATTACCATAGGAAATGGATGAGGCTGTCAAAGAGCATGTGACATTGAAATTAAGGATGAGAACAGAATTGAAACTATAGACGTGGTGTTCAGAGAAATCATAAAGCAGGAAAGGAAGTTTGGAAGTCACTGGTAAACAAGTGTGCCAGTTATGGGAGAGGCTGAGGTCAACTAGAGAGAAAAGAAGGAAGATCAAGGATAAATAGAATTCCCAAGAATAGCATTCAAGTGGAAAAATTGAGCAGAGAAGTCACAGAGAATTGACAGATATTGCTTGGAAGGAATGAAGAACCACGTGAAGAATCAGAAGTGAGCATTGCTGTAGAAGACTCTATGATACGGCAGGCAGTCCTTCCATATACAGCAGAAAATTCAGGAAGGAAAAAACCTAAAAAGAATTGAAGGCAGGATGCCTGAGTATCTCAGTGGTTGAGCATCTGCCCTTGGCTCACGTCGTGATCCCGGGGTCCTGGGATTGAGTCCCGCATTGGGCTCCTCGCCAGGAGCCTGCTTCTCCCTCTGCCTACCCTCTCTCTGTGTGTCTCTCATGAATAAATAAAATCTTTAAAAAAAAAAGGATTGAAGGCAATAGGAATCTCACTGTGACCTTATACACAAGAAAAACTAGCATCGGGGGAGCGAAAAGGGGTTTGGTAAGCACAGATTTATTTTAAATAACATTTGGAATATAGTAAATGGCAATGGGTGATTAGAGTCAACGGATACCACCAAGACAATGGTTTCACTATATCTGTAGGCTACAGTGAAATTTTTAAAGGCATTAGAGAGAAAGAGGTGATGAAGAAAGTTCCAGAAGAGGAGGAAGGAAGAGATGAGTCAGGGCAAAGAAGAAGGATCCTCTTTGGATAAAAAGGAGTTAAGGTGAGGCTAGGTAAGCTAAGTGACAGAGTAAAAGTGTGCAGAAGGAATTGTTTGTGCATCCTTTCAGGTAAAGCTAGACATCTCTTCTCTATGTACATACTTCTATTACAGTCCACATCACACAGCCCAAGGGTTTTTGTCTCTTGTCCTAGACTTAATCTGCTCCACAGCAGGCCATGCGTGTGTGTGCACGTGTGTATGTATGTGTGTGTATATCTGTCTGTCTGTAATTTTTGTATCTCAGCACTAGCACACTGCTTGGCACTAAAAGGCATCTAGTAAACATCACTGAATTAACTGATATAGTGGAGGATATTGGAAACCAAACCAGTAAATATCAGCTCTCATTTGCTCAACAAGTCCTAATGTGCTTTCCAGTTGACAAAGCACTTTGACTCCCATTATCCCAATATATCCTCATAGTTAAGCCTGTGAAAGACAGAAAGAGGGAGAAGGCACTGGCCCAAGGGACTACAGTGGCAGAAATGGAAGAGGAACCCAAGGTTCTGGGTTCCTTCTGTTCAATACCAAACTGTACCTATTTTCAATGTGTCCGTGGAGGTCCAGGACATATAAAGAAAAAAAGAAAAGAGAAAGGATTTTTTAAATGATCAAACGGACTAGGGATCTGCTATATTTGCTAAAGAGAGCTGTGAATTAAAAACACGGTATAAGGGGATCCCTGGGTGGCTCAGCGGTTTGGCGCCTGCCTTCAGCCCAGGGCATGATCCTGGAGCCCCGGGATCGAGTCCCACTTCAGGCTCCCTGCATGGAGCCTGCTTCTCCCTCTGCCTGTGTCTCTGCCTCTCTCTCTCTCTCTGTCTCTCATGAATAAATAAATAAGGTCTTAAAAAAAAACATGGTATAAGTTATATATAATTTTGAATTTTAGAGTAGTCTTGCTAAAAAAGGTAAAAGAAACAGGTGAAATTAATTTTAATAATATATTTTGTTTATCCAAATATACATTCAAAATGTTATCATCTCAATGTGTAATAATTAATCTTAAAAATCATTGCTGAGATATTTCACTTAAGCTAAGTCTTTGAAGCACATCTCAATTTGGGGACTGAAATTTCATTGGAAATACTTTATCTGTATTTAGACTGCATAAGAATTACAGAGCAGCAAGTAGATTCACATACCAAGTTATTTAAAATATACACAAAGGTTTTCCAATAAACTGAAACAAGTATCAGTTTTTACATTTAAATTTTAAAAATTAAAATTAAATATAATTAAAAATTGAGTTCCTCAGTTGCACTAGACACAATTCATGTGTTCAGCCAGCCACAGGGGGCTACCACCGGGCAGTGCAGACCTAAGGCAGCTGAGGAAACACTTAACTGAAATATTTAAGCTCACACAGATCTTGACTGGTCATTCGAAGGGGCATGTTTCTTTCTAATCGGCGGCTTAGTGGTCAGATTTTTTGCTCTAATTTCTTGTGCTCTTTCCAGAGAAGAGTAAGCTTACACGACTCATCCCTACAAGTGACTGGATAGATCGAACAGTTTTAGAAACACTTAAACTGTGATAATTCCTTAGAGGTTGAGACTAGGAAGCTGCGACTTCATTTTCAACCTAGACATTGATGCCAAGAAGGTGAAACAGATAATGTCCACAGACTCTGGTTTTCTCTGTAAGGATGGGACTTGTGCTGTCACCACTGCAAATAGAATGAAGCACAAGAATATGAACTTGCTCTGCAAATCCATGATGATTTTGCTTATCAGAGAAAACGTCTCCCAACTCTGACCCTTTATGTAACCAATTCTCTAAAAATTAGTTCTTAAGAGTTAATTTTACCGAAAACCTAAGAATACTCTGAACTGTAAAATGGGGCTGAAATTTGGACCTCAAATGACGCACAGGTGGCTGTCGGTTGGGCTCTGGAAACGGGGCTTGTGTGACTGAGGGATGGCATGTTTAATTAAAACTGACTGTTACCCAGTTTTTAAATTACTTTTCATTTTAAGGGGCACCTGGGTGGCTCAGGGGTTGAACGTCTGCCTTTGGCTCAGGTCATGATCGAGTCCCACATCGGGCTCTCCACAGGGAGCCTGCTTCTCCCTGTGCCTATGTCTCTGCCTGTCTCTCTGTGTCTCTCATGAATAAATTTAAAAAAAAACCTTAAAAGCATTTTTTTTAATTTTAAAACTGACACTCGATTCAGTTAGTGGAAAGTATTTATGTTTATTTGGAATAATTCAGAGATGCAAATACACATTTTCACCTGTAAATCTCAGGAACTCTAAACACATTCTCATTCTATGAATCACTCAAAGAGCATTGGTCAGTGTGCCAGGCTCTGTGCTCAGTGCTGGGAATATACCAGAAACAGAGATGATAGCGTCTCTGCTCTCGTGAGGCTTGCAGTACAGCAGGGAAGATTGATTATCACTGAAAATATGTTGATGGCTATGATGGTACAGTAAAGGGAGCTAAGGAAGCCCGAAGCAGGGGTGCCCGACCTGTGTGGGGGGCATAAGTGCTGTGGTCCCACTGGCCCAGATGCACTACGTGATCTTGGCCTTGCTGATACGAAAAGAATTCCTGTCCTAAGTAGAGATTTCCCACATAACGTAGCCCAGCTCGTGCGCAAACAGAAAAATGAACATGAAGCTACATGTGGGCTGAAAAAAAGAATGTTCATTCTTAATAACAGGATTTTTCCACAAGCACATCTCCGGACCTCCTGTGCCATCGAACTTCAGTTCCTTACGGTCAACGAGGCAGACACTCAGTTATCGCAAGTAAAAGAAGTATCTGTACATTAATTCATTTTCAGGAATGAAATCCTTATTTACTGTCAAAGAGCCTACCCAAATCGCGGGAGAGATTAAATATGGAAATGGACTTTCCCCTACACCCCAAGACGATCGGGACCCACCGTTATTCCATCAGTTCTGCTGATATTTCAGTGTAAAAGAGTCATTCGTCAATGTATAAAGTTACAGTACCTTTTGAATGGTTTTATGATTCTTTTCTGCCGTCTCTTTCAGATTTATAATTTCATCTTCTGTAAACAAAAGGAGAGAGAGGCCAACCATGAAATTACAAGCTTACGGCCCTGTATTCAAACTCCCTGCTTCAGGGCAGGCTGTACACTGCTGGCAGGCATGGTGGACGCAAGTCCTAGCAGGACTGTGACCTTCACAACTGCCCTTGACATTCACAGCCTTCTTCCTGCTGTTCAGACGGCTGGTCAGATAGGGATTAAGAACTAAGTTCAAGATCCAAGTGTGGCTGAGGGCTGAAAGCTTTTCATCAATACTAGCAATGGACATTTTTGCTGTTAGTTACAGCGGATACAAAGTGCTTTAGCAGGTGGCACTTGATGACTCAGTAAGAGCTACGAAAACTGGAAAAAGCATTATTACACCCCTCTAGGAGGGAAATGAAACTACACTGGCATGGTATAATTTATATTCAAGAGAGACTGTAATATATCTGATTTTATTGATATTTTGCTATAAGTTTTTTTTAATCATTTGTTCATTGCTTTTCATAAATGCAGGTTAAGGGGAACATTATATAATTCTCAGAAACATAAAGATAACAACAGTAAGTGAAAAGATGCTTTAGAGCACTCTAACTTTGGTGATTTCTTTTCTTTTCTTTTTTTTACTTTGGTGATTTCAGTGTGACTTTTACCATTTATATGGTATGTAAAACTGGGAAGGGTTATAAAGTATACACATGAAAATGTATATTATAGGATTATATCCAAAATTGAAGATAATTCCGTGGTAGTAAGTAGTGGCATATTTTTCTGAAGGGCTAACTCTCCACAAAGCAGTCCCCGATATGTGTGCTTAAGTGTTTAAAGGTTATAAATTTTAGATAATCAAACCAGCACATGCAACGGAAGTCAGCAAAAGTTTCTATCTGTTTATAACATTTCTAAGTGAAATGGAGCACTGCTTAGCACATTTTTCAAAGGTCAATGCTTGTCTTGGGGGGGAAAACACCAGCTTGAGTTAGAATGGCATGGGCTCAAGAATATAACCACAAATAAACTCTCTTTCCCAGGCAAGGAATGCTGTCTTAAATGAAAGTCAAAGTTGGCTAGCAAGCTGATCTTATAAATGTACATAACCAAGCAAAAAACGTATCTTTGGTAAAGACAAACACCGCTAAGGATTTTATGAAGCGCCCGATGCATAGGTTTTTCTCAAAGATGACTGTAAAATGTTACCTAATACTGAATTTTCCTTTAGGTTGAGTCGGATTGCTTCTTCCAGTTCTGAAATGATTTGAAGCAGTCTCTCGTTTGCTACTTTGTACTCCAAATTTTCCCTCTCCAGGGTCCTCTCTCTGGCAAAAGCGTCCTGAAAGATGGGGAATTCCGTCTTTCTAAGCAGAGAGCCAAGGATTTAAATATGCAACACAAGACAATACAGATACAGAAGGGCTATCATATAATTTTCTGAATTCTATTACACACTTATAATATGAATAGTAAAAAGGAAGGAGATTAAATAGAGCTTGCTGGAAGAAAGGCTGCAGTACATTCTGTACAAAGACCACAGCACATGGGGACATTTTATTGACAGGAATAATGCATATCATACTGTTTGTGTGCCCTCATCATTCAGGTCAATTCATTATGGAGGCTGTGTCGGGGAGGCAGCTGGGGCCCCTCCACCCACACTTCCCTCTGTGTGTGTCTGAAGTGCTGTCCGCCTGTAACTAGGCAGGCCGGGGAGACCAGGACGGGCAGCGCCAGGGGGTGGCAAAGTGCATGGCTAAGGAGGGGGGGCTTGTTGCCTTTGTGGCATTTCCCAGTGTCAGTGCTGCCAGTGTCATGAGGAGCACATCACATGTCAAAACGGTGACGTTTTCAGGCTGGGAGCCGCATGGAGTCCATCAGGCACACGGATATCCACACAGTTGGTTTTCTGCTTGGTGGAGGAGCCACCCAGAGGCAATTCATATTCTGAACATTAACATGGCTTTGCATGCCTGTCACACTGGGGACTGTGCAGGCGTTTAATGCTATTGAAGACTTCGGTTTAAATCTCTATGCAAACAGCGATTACCTTGTAAGAAGGTTTCAGGATAACTTACAACAAAAGACTTTAAAGTTATAGTTTTAGTAAAGCAAACTCATTTACATTTTTATTATGTGCGTCTTTTGTTTAAATCTTGCCATGTCCATTATGGGAGAGGCTTTTTCTTACGCAATAGAAGCTTATTGGGACAGCTACTCTTCCTTTCTTCTTCTTCTTCTTGTCTGTTTCAAAGCTTTTGAAAAACATCTGAATATACTCACTTATGGCTGTCTAGATTTTACTGCCACACACTAAAAAAAAATTAAGATGTAATGGACTGGGCGAAGCTGGGGAAGAACTTTTTACTTCATGAGGGTAAAATATTAAATGATTATGCAATCTCAAAATATTAAGAAGTAGGCTTACGAGTCATCATATTATTATGCTAAAAGAGACAGAAGGTTCTATATGCCTTGCTCCAAAATTCATATGGATGACAGAAATACTTTTGAATTTTAATCTTCAGGTGAATGATAACATATTCTTTCTGCAGCAATGTCATGATGGCTAATACACAAGAATGAAATCTTCCCTCAAAAACAAAATCTTTCTTCCCAATATACTGGGTTCCTTTTCGAGTCATGTTTTTATTTAACTTTAGAGATATCCAAAAGCAAATTATTAAAATGTTTTACTCTGTGACCATAAGGGCTCAAAAGAAAAATAAGTGGCTACAATTTTGGCAGTGCATTTAATAAACCCAGTACTTTCAACAAGAAGCCACATACTAATGAAGTCAGTTATATCAGAGGGAATTTTTAAAATAGTCTTAAGTTTTGCACTAAACCCAATACAAATCTTCATGATTGTGAGCCACCATTTCATTTAAATTATTTGAGTCCAACTCATTCTTAACTAATGAGTTGATAAGAGTTAATAAACAACACTGTTTTAATAAAGGAAGAATCCCAGGCATTAACTTCTAGTCTCACCATGGCTCCATTTGGAATCATCACAGAATGTACTTACAGACTAAAAAGGGATTTTTAAACAAACAAGCCAACAGGCCAACAAGCAAGCAAGCAAGCAAGCAAACAAACAAACATTTGTCTCCAAAGGCTTAAGCACACATTTTGTAACTAGCAGAACATGAAAACTCACAGTGGATAACATGAGCACTCGTTATCATCTACTAAACAAGAACTATTTGAATTAATCACACCAAGTGTAAAATGTGTAAGTGGTAACAGCTAATACCTCAGTGCATTTCCTAAAACTCTTGTATACAATCAAGAAACAAGGAAAGCACATTGGACTGGAGGGTTTCTCTTCTTCCTACCCATCCACAGCCCCTGTTCTTGTGAGTTAATCTTTACCTCTGTCCCCACCATCTGTCAGCTGCAGGAACTGCACGTAATTAACTATTCAGACTCCCACAGCAATGAGGACACTCATTAGCAAAATGAACAAAGGGATAGTTCTGGGCTGCCACGGTCATCTGTTACACTCTGAGTGGCAGGTTTTGTGGTGGTGTTCCTCCTACCATCTGCCCACACTACGAGTTTTGGCTTATGTAAACCATGAGGCTTCTTTAAAATAAACTGTGTTAATAAAACCGAGGTTAAGAAGGACAGAGATCATTAAAAGGTGGTTTGCTAGATGTGGCTATTTAAAGCCGCATTGTAGTCGCGGACAGGTTGTGTGTGATCCACGATCAATCTGGGATTTTAAGTTTATAAAGGAACTCGCCAGTGTCAAGTGTTTCTATCATGTTGTGAAAACGAGGACGTCATGGGGTGGCTCGTGTACTGTTTCTCTGGTGAACATTTGCAAGGTGTGCAGAGACGCTTTCTCCGGTAGAATCCTAAACAGATCTTGAAAGCATCATTTTTGAAGACTGGTGTACTGTAGAACCTCACTACTCAAAGTGTGGTCCCCAGACCAGGAGCCTCAGCATCACCCAGGAGCTTATGGGAAAGACAAAATCACGGGCCCCAGCCCAGGCCTCCTGTCAGGATCCGGATCTTAACAAAAGCTGGGGGGGGATCCATATGCACAATAAAGTCTGAGGAGTACTATTTAGAGACCTGCATGTGCCTCTCAGCAGTCTCCCTTCTGCAATATTGGCGTCTCAATTCTGCAGGCTTCCCGTACAGTACTCGGACATCTCAATTTGATGCTGGGGGTGGGGGGCGTGCAGTGGGGTTCTGATGCATGCCCATGTTGCATGATAGTCATGGAGAAGAGCAGGTGCTTTCCCAGTGAGTGACAGCCAGGAAAGTGGCACACTGGGGCAGAGCAGCCCTGCAGAGCTGCCACTTTTGAATGACAGCTCTGTTTCAGAGCTGTCAGCAACAAGCAGTCATGTTCACTTCTGGGGGTGGGGAGTGGGGGGTGACAGTTGCACAGCTCATTTTGTTAGGGTAAGAAAAAAATGAAGTCTTTTCAAAACGACAACTCCCACTGCAGTTAAAAACACATGCATGTGTGCGAGCATACACCCACATACATGTGCACGCGCTCTGACAGGTCCCGTAGCAATCAGTCTTCAGGGGGATTTATCAGGGGACAGCACGACGTCCTGATAACTACAGTGGCATGCAGTTAAGTCTCAATGGTTTCCTGCAGAACGAAGCTGGAAAAGATGCTCAGTCCTTGAATGACGTTGCTCAGAGGAATATTCGACGTCAATCCTGGAGAGACGAGGCTTCTGTAACTCCAAGAGCCCCCTTTCCTGATTTCCATTTTGTTATAAATATGACTTGGGCTAGCTGTTTATTAAAGTTTTCCTTTGTGATCACATTCTTGTCAAATTTTTCTCAAAAGCAATTCGAGATATTATGACTGCTTATGAACTATAAACTCTTTATGTAATTTGACAGTAAGAATGAACAAGAGTGATTCCCTATTACTTATTCAGCTTGCTTATTTCAAGTTGTCTCAAGTTTATCTCCACTGCCACTTTGAAATTTTCCAATTGGTCCTCCAGATTCTGTTTTCCAAATCTAAGCTCAGACGCTGGATATGGCAAGCTTTTCTATACCACCAGAGGGAGCAGTTGTCTAAGATGAAATTTCAAATTTAAAAAGCTCTCTTCCAGAACTTCATTCAGTGGCAGGGAGTTTTAGGAAATCTTCTTAGAGGATTGAGAAGGAAAATATTCTCCATAGGTTTGTTTTATATAACTCATGACTGGTTTTGTGGCATTCATGTCTATGTTTCTGAAATGCACACCAGGCCCAGCTGCTCTACACTGCCCTCCATCAAGGTGGGAGACCAGCACCAGACGTTGTATTGGGGCCCTAAGGAGTGGGGAGAAATGTATACTTCTAGTTAATCAGGAGTATTTCACCTCTGTCAAATTTTAGGGTGCTTATAGAAATTGTGACGTGGTCTCCCTGGGGACAGGTTGTGAGAAGGATGCCTGTTGTATTGACTGCGAATTGCTCTGAGTTCTTTGAAGAAAGGTAAGTATATAGATCCTAGATTATCATTATGAGGAAATACACGAGTCCTTATGATCATCTACTTGACTTTCCATGGAATGCTCTGAACAAACCTCAGGACTTGTTGAGACCATCCGGATTTGGTAATTGAGCACCTTACACTACCATATGAGGTCTATCTTGTAATGTTTACATCTCTAAGTGTTCTTAGCCTGTTAACTGTTCTGACACCTGGGGGTGGAGGATGGAAGGAGGGTGAGGATGGGTGGTAGCTTTGTGAGCACAAGGAGGGGGCTCCACCCTGTTCTTAGTATAAGTGGGATGTTCTCTGGCTCAGGAAGCCACCTGATCATTCTCCTATACTTTGTCCCCAGGGAGACCACGTCTCAATTTCTATAAACACCCTAAAACTTGATTTGATTGAGGTGAGATTAACAGCCAAACCTATTACAGTTTTTTTAGTCTTTTCTACTAAATTGTCTCCGAAAAAAATAAGACTAGATTTAGACCCAGGAAAAGGTTAAGGTAAAGTGAGTACAAAAACTAGATGTGCCTCCTCCAAAGCAATCAGAACATGTAAAAAGAATTAATATTCAATTTTATTACATCTATGCAACAAACACTTCAGACTACATGACTTAGGAAATACACAGGTGGTTTTATTTTTTTAGGCCCTAAGGAATTCTTATAGATTATACAAAGCAAACACTTCTTCACCAATCAGTAAACAAAATCCTGCAGGATGATGCAAGTGCAATTCCTTATCTCCTCTATAGTTGGAAGTTTTAAGTAAGAATATTAATGTGGGACTTTGGTAAACTATAGATTGCACTTAAAGGCACCAGCAAAGCAGAAGTGTTTCTTCCTCGTGTTAACATTTGGATGTATAACTTTTCACAGCTTTTCTGTGCATATCTATGCATGTGTCAATATTTGCATATGTATTAATGTATTCACACATTATAATATTTACATGTGTATTAATGCATTCTTACATTATAATATAATATTAACATGTGTATTAATATATTCATGTATTATAATATAATATAATAATATAGTCTGTTTTATTTATTTTAAAATTTTATTGATTAATTGATTCATGAGAGACACACAGAGAGAGAGAGAGAGAGAGGCAGAGACATAGGCAGAGGGAGAAGCAGGCTCCCCGTGGGGAAGCCCGATGTGGGACTTGATCCCAGGACTCCAAGATCACACCCGGAGCAAAAGGCAGACGCTCAACTGCTGAGCCACCCAAGCATCCCAATGTAGTCTGTTCTATATATACGTATCAGTTAGTTAGTTTTGAAAATCACAACCTTGACATCTCACATAGAGCATAGAGCTCCACTTCTTTTGTGGGCTTCAGATTCAGCTGAACTGAGGTCCAGCGGAATGCTATCTTCACCATTTACTAGCTGTGTGCCTGGGCTGAGTTAACCACCCATATCTGCCTCCTCCTCTGTAAACTGAGCTAGATGAGAAGACAAGGTATGGAGTGCCTGCCAGTTGATACTCAAAAGACTATTATTCCTCTGGCCTCTCCTCTTTGACAGGTTAGCCTCTTCTTGCTCACTCCTTTCATTTCTGTTCCCACCAGTACTTTGCCCAAGTCATAAACCAGCTTCTGGCTTTCCCTGAAACAAAGAGAACTGAGGGAAAACCCTCCAAGAATTTTCCCTAAAGGTCCTTCTATTCCATGGTGCTTCATGGAAGCCTCTGACTTGGAGAGATTGCTTTGTGTCTTTCAAACTGTCTAAACAGCAAAACAGGGTCGAGTCTTCAAAATTAAAACAAACGTCTATGTGTTCTTCTAGAATAGGAAAATTTTTGCAGTGGGAGATAGGTTCTTTTATTTCTGTTATAAATAAAAGTTGAGAACAATTATATTGCTCCTATTTATAACTATTATGGGTTTTCTGGAATGTGCCATTGAGCAGAAAAGGGTTGGACTGGCTGGTGTTGTGGAGAGATGCCCAAGATAGACTACTTGTAGTTCCTTTATTCTTAACCCAAACTTCTAGAAAGTTATAACTTTATCTACATATATTAAGATTAATTATTCATTGCTTCGAAACTCACAAGTCTTTGAAGTCTAGACTCTTCATATCGGTCTAGTTCTTCTCTTAATTCCTTAATAATCTCTTCTCTCTCCTTCAGTTTTTTTAACAAAATACTCATTTTGATCGTAGCTGATTCTTGCACAAAAGTCTCTTCTTCCACCTCAAAGAATTGCTAGAGGGAGGAGCAGCATTAAAAATCAGACACTAAGTGAGGACCATCAGAAACTAGCTCATGTTTTATTTAAGCTATTGCCTTATAAGTTATTTTATTTTTGTAACTTGCACACAATTCTCAGTAAATAACTATGTTTATATTGAATGATATGCTAAAGTGCCGTAGACTATAGCACATTATTATCCTATAAAACACAAAGCATAATGTGGTATTTTAACTGCTTCAGCCACGCAAGTAATCATAGTAAACCTTAATTGTAAATTCACATCATGGTTGTGAATGCCCTACTTCAATCTTCCCGGAAAGGAAGATAGCGAAAATTTGAATATGTAAAAAGAGAAGTAAGCTTCAATGGTGCAACTCATTCCCCCAGTGGTTTGGTATAGAGATAGGAGAAAAGTATTACTTTGTTCCTTTTTTCCACAGAAAAGCTTTGCAGGCCATTAATCCAGAAAGACTATGTTTCATTTGAAAAATTAGGAATCTAAGACCAAAGCAGATGAATATGCATTAAAATAAGATTTTTTTTCTATGCAAAGCTGTGGATAATGAACCATTAGGCATAAGATAGCAATCCTAAGAGTCTATCTGCAGAACCATTCTAAAATCATATAATTCTAACATATCATTCATTTCTCTGCATGAAAAAATGGCTATGTTCTTGCTTAAAAAAATCGAATACGCTGTTTTTTGATAACACTAATCAAATAGAAATCAAATGAAAAAATATATTCTCAAATTGGTTGGAAATGAATTTGTATATTAGTTGATGCCATATATCATATATGGCGGTGCCCCTATTTTAATTCATTTGACATTTAATTAATTTGGCTCAGTTGGTTAAGTGTCTGACTCCTGATTTCAACTCAAGTCGTGATCTCAGAGTGGTGAGATTGAGCCCTGCCTGCATTGGGCTCTACACTGGGAGTGGAGACTGCCTAGATTCTCTTTCCTTCTCCCTCTGTCCTTTCCTTACTTGCTCTTTCTCTCAAAAAAAAAAAAAATTAATTCATTTGACCTTATATTATGAGCACGTCCCATGTCATTAACATTTTACATAAATGTAATTACTGATGGTTACATCACATTCTGATCTAGAGAAATGCCATTATTTATATAATCATTATAACATATATATTTTCAGGTTTTCATTATACTGTATCTTTATACAAACACCACTGACCACATTTCTGATCTTTTTTTCTTGGCCTAGATCCCTAGAAGTAGAATTCCTGGCCAGAGCATACAAATATTTTAATGGTCTTGATTTCATTTTATAAATTTCTTTTCTTTTTTTTTTTTTTTTTTTAATTTTTTTTTTTTTTTTATTATTCATGATAGTCACACACAGAGAGAGAGAGAGGCAGAGACATAGGCAGAGGGAGAAGCAGGCTCCATGCACCGGGAGCCTGACGTGGGATTCGATCCCGGGTTTCCAGGATCGCGCCCTGGGCCAGAGGCAGGCGCTAAACCGCTGCGCCACCCAGGGATCCCTATAAATTTCTTTTCAAAAAGATTGTGCAGTTTACATTCTAACTTGAGGATAAGGATGTCTGTCTTACTACATTCCCTGAATCACTGTATATTTTCTGAGTCTTACTATGACTATATATGAACACAGTATTTTATTTTTATTTTAGTCAGCATGTTTTACCTCTTTTTTTTTTTTTTTTTAAGTAGACTCTACCTCTGACAGGGAGCTGGAACTCACAACCCTGAGATCAAGAGTCACATGCTTTACTCACCCAGCCAGCCAGGTGCCTCTGAATCAGCATGTTTTAATCCCCAAAGTGAATTTTTTATATGATATTAGATATTATGCTTTGCATTTTGAAAATATCCAATTCTAATTATATGCCCTTTTACTGAGAACTCAAAATAATTTTAGAACTTCCATTGATCTATTTAGTAATCAGTTTTATTGATTAGTTTTACTATTTCCATTTGCTAGTACAAAAGCACTGTTTCTAGACATCTTGTTTTAAGCATTTAGGTGCTTCTCCATTTATAGGCAGGACTCTGAAGATCCGTGTCACAGAACCAAACAGGGAAGAAATGCTTACAAAACGAATGCTGTTACTTACTCACTTCCAGCGTGTAAAACTCTCATTCTCAACCCTGCTGTATAAAACCATACTGTCCATTTTGAATTCTTTGAGAATTATAGAATTATTTGTGTTGATGTGTTTGCTGCTAATATATGTGAGCACATGCCCATATAGGAACTACAGCAAAACCTAATCACATCTGCTAAGACACTTAGTATTGTATTTAGAATTAGGTTTTCAAACTAAAATTGCTCCATAATATATGATGAACACCGGCTGGTGAGAATGCTATACCTGGGTAGAATTGAGAGTCAAGCTAGGAACAGAATACTGACAGGGTCTATGCAACACTAACGTAAAATCAGCATCTGAGAATGCAGTAAAGTGTGCATTAAAGTGCAGTAAAGTAGAGCAATCCATATGGCAATACCAGCTTGTTATGCTTATTTATTTAAAAATTTGATTTATTTATTTTAGAAGGATAGGGCACCAGCAGGGAGAGAGAATAAGGGAGAGGGAGAGAGAATTCCAAGGAGACTCCATGCATGCTGAGCACGGAGCCCAATGCAGGGCTGGATCCCACGACCCTGAGATCATGACCTGAGCCAAAACCAAGAGTCAGATGCTTCACCAACTAAGGCACCACCCTCAGCTTTTTAAATTGAGTGGTTGTAAAGAACAAGGTTGATTGCACAGAACAGGATACCCTGCATTGGCATACCAGCTGTGTCACTTAGTGCCCTGTGCCTCACTTTTATTATCTGTAAAATGGGATTAATAATAATACCTAAACTGCTGTGAGAATCAAATAAGATAATGCACAGAAACCATTTTGAACAGCGTCTACAACACATCAGCTCCCTATAAGTATTACACTCTAACATTTTATTTTTGTTCTGTTTTGTCATTCAAACCCAGATGCCACTTGCTCTGGGAAGCCTTAGCACCCCACCTGCCCACCTGCCCTCCACTGCTATTCTTTCTATATCTTTTCAACACTCCTCTTGGGTCATTTCATTTGTTTGTTTATCTGCTCACTAATTTTTGTGTTCTGAAGACGATGGATTTATTTTACTTTTTTAAGAATTTATTTTTTTAAGAGAGAGAGAGGGAGGGAGGGCGGGGGAGGAGCAGAAGGAGAGAGCAAGAGAATCTCAAGTAGACTCCTCACTGAGCACAGAGCCTGACTCCAGACTCAATCTCATGACTCTGAGATCATGACTTGAGCCGAGACCAAGAGTTGGACACTTAACCAACTGAGCCACCTGGACACCCCTATTGAACTTTTTAAAAACTCCAAAATAAAGATGCTTCTGATCAGCTGGCCAGGTCGTCTCCTCTGTAACATGACACAAACCACCCTGGATGCTCATTTAAAATCCCTCCAGGAACTGGGCTGAGATGCTGTACAACTCAGCAGGGCTCCAGCGAGCCTGCCTTTAGGATGGGCTCTGTCCCTCTGTACTTCAGGGCAGGGAGGGTCATGGAAGAACCAAACATTTTGGTTCTTTGGAAGAACAAAACATTTTTTATTTCTGACATTTCATAAAATAATTTTAAGGCCCAAACACATTGGATTCATTTCTCTTCATCTCCAGGAATGCTTCTGATGTTTGACCAATGTTTATTGAATGAGCTGGACTCATGAGGAGATAAGCAAGAAGCACTTTTATTTTTCTTCACCGCCTCTCAGATCTGGTCTACCATCTCATGTTTCTTACCTCTTAGAAAAACTCTCAGGAAGGTGCCACAGCATTTTTGGTTTTGTTTTTTAACTCTTAAATAACAACAACAAAACTGGATAAAGGAAAGAAAGATAGGAAGAAAGCGGAAGCCATAAATTTATAAATAAAACACCCCAAATCTCACTCTAGCCTGCTTTTACCCCATCAAGTTTCCCTGTCCTCCCCATCTGTGGCCTCCCTTGGACTTGGCATCCTGTGGATAGAGGAGACGGGCTGAAACTGGATTTCTTTTCTCATACCCAGAAATTTGCTCAACATCCTCCAGTCCAGATGTTGCTGCAAAAGTATTTTTTTTAGGTGGGATTAACATTAAAATCTGTGGACTGAGTAAAGCAGATTACCCTCCATAACGTGGATGGGCCTCATCCAATCGTTGAAGGTCTTTGGAGAAAGACTGTTTTTGGACTTGAGCTGTAACATCAACTCTTCCCTGGATCTCTGGCCTGCTGGCCTACCTTGCTTTCCAGCCCTGACAATTGTGTGAGCCAATTCCTTATAATCAATCTCTCTCTTTTTTTTTTCTCTTGCTCTCTATACACACTGGTTCTATTTCTCTGGAGAATCCTGACTAATATAATATCTACATCTGAAGACCATAAATTCACACCAATACCTCCAATTCCAACCTAATACCATGGCATTTATTTTTTTTTTTTTTTTTTTACCATGGCATTTATTACAGCCATCTCCTTTCCATAGCATAACCCCTTCTCTCGCAGTGGGAAAGCTGGCTCCAGATGCGTGATGCACTGATGGGTTTGCTTCATGTCACCCACATCCCTTCATGTCACCCATCTCCTGGCCACATTGTGCCACCAAGAGCTTGCCTCTGATGCAGGCAATGGGATGGAAAAGGCAGAAGCATGCCTTTGGTCTTTTAATTCACAATGGCCAGAAAATTTTATTTTTTTGGACTTTAATTCCTTTGGTCTTGCAAGAAGAGTGAATATTTGTATTTTAATTTTTCCTTTAGCATTTGAGAAGTAGTTGATATTCAAATCTTTGGCATAACTCTTGGATTTTTATTATTAGAATAATTTTATGATGTCATTTGGTCTCATGGGCAAAACTTCTTGACCAAGAGTATTGAACAACACAGCTGGATATAATCTAGGGTGAGAAACAGACTAGAAAATGAATTCTCAGGGCAGCCCGGGTGGCTCAGCGGTTTAGCGCCGTCGTCAGCTCCGGGCGTGATCCTGGAGACCCAGGATCGAGTCCCACATCGGGCTCCCTGCATGGAGCCTGCTTCTCCCTCTGCCTGTGTCTCTGCCTCTCTCTCTGTCTCTCATGAATAAATAAATAAAATCTTTAAAAAAAAAAAAAAGAAAATGAATTCTCAGTATCAGATACAAGGTGACCTTGCCCTTAAATGGAAATAATGCACTCTTCCAACCAGATGCCAAATCTCCCAGGGTACCAGCAATCTCATGATCCTCAGAGAACAGTGCTTGATATTTGGGGGCTACATCATGAAGGTGGGAACAAGGCTTTCTTCTCTCCCCAAGGTTCAGATACACAGCTGATTGATCATAGGCTAAATGATTAAGTTCAATGTGTTAAAAAGAGAAGAAAGGAAAAGAAAAATCCAGGAAATGTTGTCTCCTCCCATATGAAGTGATACCCTCCATTCTGACCCTGGAAGAAGAAACTTGGTCACATTATTTGGCCATCCCCCTCCTACTATCTTTCTCACTGGGGCAAGCCCTGCAGGAGCATATGCTCTGTCCTGGCAGGAAGAGACCCACCCAGCCCCGTCCTGCCTCTGATGGGAGTAAAGTCTGCCAAGTTTTGAGAGTTAGCACTGGGGAGCCTGCTTTCTTAGTAAAGCAGATGATCTCCATCTGCTGGCTCTCTGACTTTATTTTTCAATTTGTCCAGAACCTGGGTGGGGAAGAGCAGTATTATTTATCAAGCATCATAAATGCTGCAATAATATTTATCTTTCAAGGTGGCAAATCTAAGCATGTCACAAAAACTGCTTAGGATTCCATAATGATTCTTTGATGTCTTCAACACAAAGTATTAATTCCTTAGGCTCACTTCCCTGCATTGTCTCTCAGCACTCTCTCCAGTCCTCTTGTCCTCCAGCCTTACCAAACTACCTGCAGCTCCCTGACTGCCCTACACTTTAATGCTTCTGTTCCATGAAATGGGCCATGTCCTTGAGCCCTCTCATCTCCCCTAAGCTTGCCAAATATTCACCATCCTTCAAGGCTTAGCTTAGGAATCACCTCATCCTGAAAATCTTAACTACTTCCCCAATCCCCACAGAAGAGTTGGACACCTATTGGGTGCAAATCCTTTTTTTTTAAGATTTTATTTATTTATTCATGAGAGATATGCAGAGAGAGAGGCAGAGACATAGGAAGAGGGAGAAGCAGGAGCCCGATGTGGGACATGATCCCAGGATCCTGAGATCACGACCTGAGGGAAAGGCGGACGCTCAACCACTGAGCCATCAAGGTGCCCCATGTGCAAATCTTGATTATGGATTGTAATTGCTGAATTCTTTCTTTTCTTTTTCCTTTCCTTTTCTTTTATATCCCTCATGGCCACTAGATTATGAACAATATAAGTACAAGGACTGCTTTTGTCTCTGCTACAAAAATCAGATGATGCATGGATGACTCAACAATTGAGTGAAAGGACAGACAGTTCAAGCCTTCAACATCATGCACTGCCATGTTCTAGGACATCCTTACTAAGAACTCATGTCCATTCTGGGTACCATGGCATAGGTCAAGTTCTTGGCATCTTTTTTGGGTATATTCTGGCCTAGAAACCAGAATGTTCAGCAAACTTTTATTGACTATCTGATGTGTCAGACTCTCTGCTAGGACCAGAGTACAAAGACAAATATAGCTTAGTCCCTGGCCCACAGGAACAAAGATTCTACAGTACAAACCAATCCACAAGTGGGTAATTGTGATGCAATTCAGTGTGTCAATGATCCAGGAGAGAAAGAGCATTCTAGCAAGAAGGGACATTATAAGAACATTCCAGGGAGGTGACTAATAACTTGAGGTGTGGAGAGGAAGGCAGGTGAATGCAAGTAGCTCAGTATTGCTGGAGGGTAACACTTTCACCAAGAAGTGGGAGATAAGACTGGAGAAAATAAGGGCCTTCTGGGCCATGGTAAGGGCTTAGACATCATCCTACAGTTACAAAGAAGATGCTGAAAGGTTTCAAAAGGGGGAAAGATGTGAAGGGGTTTATGTTTTGAAAGACCACTCATTTGACCAGGCAGAGAAAGACTTTCAGAGACCAGATGGATAAGAGGTAACAGCCACAGGCCAGGCAAGCAATGCTGACTGCCTGACCTAGTTCTGTGGCAAGACACCAGGGATGGATTTAGAATGTAAAAAACTGGCAGGAGTTGATTGACTGAAAACTAGAGTGAATTTTTTATTTATGCTTTGTCACCAACCTACAGTTTTACTACAGACTTAGTGGCTTAAAACACACGTCTTATCTCACAGTTTCTGTGGGTCAGGAGTTGAGGCATGGCTTAGGTGGGCCCTCTGCTTGGAGGCTCCAGGCTGCAATCCAAGTGTTGTCTGGGACTGGTTTTGGTGGAGGCTCAACTGGGAAAGGATCTGCTTTCATGTTCACTCAAGCTGCTGGAAGGATTCGGGTCCTTGCATCTGATTCTTGCTGAGTGTAGGCCAGAGACTGCCTGCTGTTCTTTACTTCCAAATGTTGGGGCTCCCCCACATGGCCTCTTGCTTTCTCCAAGCCACCAAAGGAGAGACTCTGCATGACAGGAGCTACACTCTTAGGAAATATAATCATCTGGGCACCTTTGCTATAATCTACGAGTTAGAAGACCCACATCCTGCCCACTCTCAGGGAGATAAGGAGGGTGATCACACACAGCGTGAACACCCGGAGGCTAGATTGTGGTGTCCAGCCCAAGGAGTGACTGCTGGCTTCCCAGCCCGGAGACTAGCTAGGCTGTGCTGCCAACACATGAGACCAGGAGACCTGGGGGAGGAGGGGAGCAGTGTGGAGATAAGAGGGAAGATAGGTCTTGCGGTTGGTGTCATGGTGAGTCTGCAGTGACTTATTTTGTAATCTGCATGTTCATTTTTTTTCCTATTTCATCTAGGCAGTTTTCTTTCCCACCCTCTCCTCAACATAGAGCCTCATTCAGGCCATTGAGTGCTCCGGGGAGGGTGTTCCTCACAATCCAAGGAGTATATCCTGCCCTTGGCAGTGGCCCGTCTTGGTTTCCTAAATCAGAGTCCAGAAAACTTATTCCCCTCCAAATACCAAAATGTTGGTATTTTACCACATAATACTATTACTAGGACTTAAAAATCTGAAATAAAAATCACTTAATGCCAAAAAAAAAAAAAATCACTTAACACCGGGATAGTATTTGCTGCATTAAAATTTGGGATCTAAAATTAGTGCCCTCATTAGATATGGTTCTTCAATATTTCTCTCACCTTCAGGAATGTACAAAAATGACAGTCAACAATGCAAGGCTTCTACTGGGAGACTAAATACTTTCCTAGTTCAAAGACTTTTAAGAACAATGTTAGTATATTATTATTTTAACAAATGCATTATTAACAGCCTTGTAATGAATTTGGGTAATTCTGCATCAAATCTTCATCTACATTTGACAATGTAAAGAAGAAGACAAACCCAAAATACTTTTCTTGGAACAAACACTACTACTTGCTATCCATGAAGGGGTTGCGGTCCTGCAAAATAGACAACGAGCTATTTGCAATGATCTCCTCAAAGTCATCAAAGAGCAATGTAATTATGTGATAGGGAAACACTGGAAGTTAACTCACAGCAATTTTTCATTCTTCCAGTTGATGACAATCAGAAAGGGATTTCTGAGAAGGTAAAAGACTTGGCACAGAAATTGTCTCCAGCTTTTTTTTTTCTTTGTCTCCAGCTTTAATGACAAAACAACTGACACCTTTTTTTAAATATCATGTGTTTTTTGTTTTTTTCCTAAGACTTTGATTACATTTTCTTCTATCTTATGTAGTGAATTTACTTTTTGAGCTACACTTACTTTACCTGCTAGTAGTTTATATTAGAACTATGAGTTTAATGTTCATGTTCTATGTGTTTTTGTTTTTATTTGTTGTTTCATTTATGCTCATAACATTTGTACTTGAAATGTAGAATACATTTATTTCACTACTTTAAAAATGTCTATGAGTGGGAGTAGAAGAAGATGGTCAAAACGCACAAACTTTCAGTTTGTCTGCAACATGATGAATCTAGTTAACACTACCGTATGGTATGTTTGAAAGTTGCTAAGAGAATAGATTTTAAAAGTTTTCATCACAAGGAAAAAAAATTTCTAACTCTATGAGGAGATGTAAGTTAAACTTATCATGAAACTTATCATGATAATCATTTTGCCATATATGTAAGTCAGGTTACTCTGCTGCACACCTTAAACTCATGGAGAGCTGTATGTCATTTATATCTCAATAAAACTGAAAAAAGATCTGTGAATTCTAATACTTTAAAATAAATATTAAAATAAATTAATTAAATAGCATCATTTATATTTTATGGAACACAAATATAAAAAAAATATGGAGCCGGAGGTCTGCTTCAGGTAGCCTCCTCTTGCCTTTCCTAGCCTGTCACTAGAACAAGGAGTGCTGACTCTCCTTTGTGTTGGAGTTTGAGTTTTCTCAGAGTCACTGGGGCAATACCCCTGGGGGTTCTGATTAAGTATTTATCCCACATGTTACGAGGGTGCTAAGAAACTACAAAGCATTTAAGGTGAGCAGGATACTGAGGAGTCTGGAAACTCTCTTCCTATGAGGACTGGTTAAGGAGTCAGGGGCTTAACCAAAGGGGAGAAAGCATGAATATCAGTGTTTTCTCCAACAATGTGAGAACACGTGGAAGAGGAATTCATCGCCATTCACCTTTCCTTCTGAATGTCAATTACAGCTGAACCAAAAATAAAGTCAATGAAATAAAAACTGAAGATAAAAAAATTTGCATTTTTCTGTAATTCACCTGAATTTAATTCCAGTCTTGTCTTTCTATAGAAATATAATAAATAATTATGCTGCACATGAAGCATTTTGCACAGTGCCTGGGCCATAATAGATTTTTCAATACGTGACAACTGCTTTCATTATCACTAATGATTGGCCTAGAGAAAATGAGGAAGTATCACCAAGCATTTTCACTTATGTTCCTGTAACTAATGCCCATCACCACCTAAGATAAAAGAATAACCACAGTCCCAGGCTACATTAGGTTTCAGTAGAGCAGGTCTATGCAGAACATGGGCATTCTCTACAGCCCCATATACTTTTCTCAACTTAAATATGTTTCCATACCTCTCCTCTCCTCCAATCTACCCCAGATTTTTCTCACAGAAAAAAGAACATCCACTAAGAAGGTAATGACTTCATTCCTTAGCCCTGTGTTGGTAAAGGTGAGGGTGGTGCTTTGATTTGAGGAAATGAAATTCCAATGGTTATATTTCAAGCATTCAGGAGTGTGGTGTGTGTGTGTGACTGTGCCTAATATTTTGAATGGGAAATATTCTCCTCCTTACTATGTAACCCAAAGAATCTCTTCTACATGAAGAGCACTGCAAGAACACACCAGCATTCATTCTGTACATATTCATGGGGTCTGCTTTGCAAAGTTCTGGGCTAGTCACAAATTTCCCCATATATAAGAAAATCCTCAACATCCTGTATAGAGGAGAAGAATAGAGCTTCATAGTTTCTAAAGTTCTCTTTAAAAGACTTGGGAGACCATCATCTAAGAAAGCATCCAAGTTCATGCAGTAAGGCACAGGAAGTGAGCATATTCCAAACTGGAAAGCAAAATTAAATGATCTTCCATGCCAAAGAGTCTGGAGAATCAGCTCCACCAGCCTGTCAGCCTTCATTTGAATTGCACCTTGATGCTTCTCTGCAAAGAAGCATGTCTTAGGCTGATTCAGACTCTTCAGCTTCACAAAAGTCACAGGACTCCTTCTTTGCTGGGAGCTACATTCATCATATGGAGTGTGAGGCTGGTTCTGGGCTTTCTTGATGCATTCATGCCAAAGGACTGTGCGTCCCCAACCTCTTTGTCTCCTTACAGTATGCACTCAATTCTTCCACTTGACAAGACAATGAAACAACTAGTCCCTCCCTACTCAGGGATGGGAAACAGGAACTATCCCATGTGGGTCTCTGGAAAGGGACCTGATTAATCCAGGCAACACTGTAGTCGGGTCATAGAGGAAACCAGCCTTAGGATTTAGTTCACCTTCTTCATTTGATAGGAGTCCATCAGTAACTCATAAATAAGCATAATAATGGCTTTTTGTTTGGAATAATTTATTGAGTCCATCCCTTGATGGAGCAGCTGGATGGAAGGAGAGTAAGACTAGTTTGTCTTTTGAGAAGAGCAGTATGAGGGTATTGAGGCAATCATTTCACAATATACACAAATATTGAATCATTATGTTGCACACTTGAAACTAATATTATATACCAGGTATACTTCAATTAAAAAAAGAGAGATCTGATAATTCCACATTTGTAAATTTGTGAACAAAGTGGTTGTATACAGTTTTCATAAAATCAATGGTTTCACATCAAAATATTTTGGTGAAGCGGAAGAAATCAATCACAAAATAGCACATATTGTACTCTCATTTATATGAAATGTTCAGAATAGATCAATCAGTAGCAACAAAAAGTAGATGAATAGTTGCCAGGGGTTTGGAGCAGGGAAGATAAAAGGGGAAGCGAGTAGTGGGAGTGACTGCCAATGGGTACAAGCTTTCTCTTGGGGGTGATGAAAATGTTTTAAAATTAGATTATGATGGGACGCCTGGGTGGCTCAGCAGTTGAGCATCTGCCTTTGGTTCAGGGTGTGATCCCAGTTTGGGGATCGAGTCCCACATCAAGCTCCCTGTGAGGGAGGCTGCTTCTCCCTCTGCCTATGTCTCTGCCTCTCTCTGTGTCTCTCATAAATAAATCAAACCATAAATAAATAAATAATAAATAAATAAATAAGTTTATGATGATGGCTGCACAACTCTGTAAATATACTCTAACCCAGTGAACTGAACACTTTAAATGAGTGAATCTTACGTTATGTCAATTATACCTCAATACAGCTGATTGGGACCCCTGGCTGTTTCAGTCAGAAGAGCATGTGACTCTGGATCTCCGGGCCATGAGTTCGAGCCCCACATTGGGTATAGACATTACCTAAATAAAAAGCTTTATAGGGATCCCTGGGTGGCGCAGCGGTTTACCGCCTGCCTCTGGCCCAGGGCACGATCCTGGAGACCCGGGATTGAATCCCACGTCAGGCTCCCGGTGCATGGAGCCTGCTTCTCCCTCTGCCTATGTCTCTGCCTCTCTCTCTCTGTGTGTGACTATCATGAATAAATAAAAATTAAAAAAAAAAAAAAAAAGCTTTATAAAGGGACACCTGGGTAGCTTAGTGTTTGGTGTCTGCCTTTTGCTCAGGGCATGATCCCAGGGTCCCGGGATGAAGTCCTGCATCAGGTTCCCCATGGGGAGCTTGCTTCTCCCTCTGCCTATGTTTCTGCCTCTCTATCTGTGTCTCTCATGAATAAAGAAATAAAATCTTTTTTAAAAGCTTCAAAAAAAATCAAAGGATTCCATGATTCCAATCAAACCACTCTTAAGATATGACAAAAAAGATTCCATATTCATTTTTTAAGATTTATTTATTTATTTGAGAGAGAATGTGTGTACAGCTTGGGGAGGAGCAGAGGGAGAAGGAGAAGCAGACTCTCCACTGAGTCCTATGAGGGACTCAATCCCACGATCCTGGGATCATGACCTGGACCTGTTGGCAGCCACTTAACCAACTGAGTGACCCAGGCACCCCAAGATGCCATATTCTAAGGACATAAAGTACTTAGCAATAACTTAGTTGTATGAGAAAGACAGATAGCCTGCATAAATAAAGTTATAAAACTTCATTGAAACACACAATAAAAGACATAAATGAATCGAGAGAGGTATTCTTGAATAAGAAGACTGAATATTATAAATGATACAAATTTCTTTTGAAATTCATGAATAATTTTCCAATCAGTTCAGTTTCAATAAAAATACCAAGAGGGGCATTTTTGGAATGGAAGTAAGCAAAATTATTTCAAGGTTTACCTGGAGGAATAAAAAAACAATGGAAAAACTGCTTGTTAATTCAAAAAATAGTGAAAATGTCCTTGACTTTTCCAAGGGTTTTATAAGCTCCTAAATCCCTTTATTAAACCCCTCTGTGTTTGAAATACCTAGTTTCTTCTCTGAATCTGAATTCATACATATCCCAAACCAAAAATAATTAAATAAGGTGTAAGTTTTAGAAATACCTTTCTTTTGTCTGCAAACGAGGTACTAACATATCATGCAGGAGACTGTTTCAAAAGTTAAATAGATTTAAAAACTTGCTCCATAGCTGAAAAGGGACTTGTACCTGTATCCTTAACTGGCCTCCAGAGGGCAGCAGAGTCATTTATCCTTAACCAAAGTTCCCTCTTAACCCAAGTGTTTACTTTGGTGGTGTTTTTTTTTTCAACACTCTTCTGTTTTTCTCATGACCAAGCCTCAGCAAACTGGGTGGCCAGGATTAGGCAGGCTGCAGGAGGTCATGGATCAAAGCAATGACAACAAACCAAAGGGAAGATTCAAATAATCACTTTTATGTCATTAAAACAATTTTTTTAATTAGATAAACCAACAACAACTCATACACTGATGCTTAAGTATATTTAACTAGCACATGTTTTTGAAAAACTGAAGAATAGAAAGCATTTAGTCAATTCAGGACTTTCTACTTTTAGAAGTACAAGAAGTTTATATAAAGAGCGAAGTCACTTATTCTGCTTATTTTTTTGACTTTTTTTCCTTTGGAAATCTCTACACCTAATGTGGGGCTCGAACCCACTACCCCAAGATCAAGAGTCACGCTTGTTCTTCCAACTGAGCCAGCCAGGTGCCCCATTCTGCCATAGTTTTTGAGCATTTGATACCCACTAGAAGTATGGCTGAGTCCCAGAAACTGTCAAAAATGCAAAAAATTCGGAAGTCATGTTCAAAAGAACTGTGGGATTCTGACTTATTTCTTCCACTGTAAACAACAAAAATTCTGGAATAAGGTAGGCGAAATGCATCCATAAGCTGACAAAGTAAGGAATACTTAGGCTAAAATGAAGTGAAATGCAGAAATCCAGGGAAGTGTACAGAATGCTGGAGATGGCTTTCACTCCAGGGCATTGCCAACCCAGGTATCTGTGAACTTTGATTTACACCTCTTTGTGGGACACAGAGAAGAGACATCACTTGGGTCCTCTTCAAAGTGGTGATTGTAATTCTACATAATAGATCTCATTAAGGTTGAGACACCAGAGGGCGACTCCTTCAGTGTAAAAACAAACCAGAACTACCTTGAACTGTGCACCCTCTCCTATCCCACTGAAAGTGAAGCTGCCTTCTGTCTGGAATCTTGGCTCTGAGTACAGAGGGGGGGTGGGGATTCTTTTCTGAGTTTTATGAGCACAAGATGAAAGATGACCTACACAGTTTGCGACTCAAAGTCATACATCTGGATGCTCTAAAATGCCTTGAGCCAAAAGTCAGATTAAAGTGGTCACAGACCCAGGAATCTCACAGAAGCAAACAAATCTCTTGTAGAAACTGATTTCTATTCTAGGCCTCCCTCAAGGAATTCCCACAGAAATATGAGTTCAGGGCAGCCTGGTGGCTCAGTGATTTAGTGCTGCCTTCAGCCCAGGGCGTGGTCCTGGAGACCCAGGATCCAGTCCCACATTGAGTCCCTGCATGGAGCCTGCTTCTCCCTCTACCTGTGTCTCTGCCTCTCTGTCTCTCTGTGTCTGTCCTGAAAAAAATAAATAAAATCTTTAAAAAAAAAAGAAAAAAGAAATATGAGTTCACAGTCGGAAATCATAAAACTCAAAAGTAAATGACATACTCCTGTGACAGCACTATCAGACCCTCAAAGGTGGAAATAGTGAAACACAGACTATAAATCAGGTATAATTAAATATGTTTATAGAAATAACAGGACTAGGGACACCTGGGTGGCTCTGTGATTGAGCATCTGCCTTCAGCTCAGGGTGTGATACCAGGGTCCTAAGAGGGAGTCCTGCATCAGGCTCCCCAGAGGGAGCCTGCTTCTCCCTGTGCCTGTGTTTCTCATGAAGAAATAAATAAAATCTTAAAAAAAAAAAAAAGAAAGAACAGGACTAAAATTATGAGCAAAAAGCAAAAACCTTAAAAAACAAAAAAAAACAATAACCAAGCATAGAATGTCAAACAGAATTCCTAGTCATCAAAAATATTATAATATTTAAAAACTCACAGAAATAGATAAGATAGTAATTTAAAAATGGGTTTAGGGATCCCTGGGTGGCGCAGCGGTTTAGCGCCTGCCTTTGGCCCAGGGCGCGATCCTGGAGACCCGGGATCGAATCCTACGTCGGGCTCCCGGCGCGTGGAGCCTGCTTCTCCCTCTGCCTGTGTCTCTGCCTCTCTCTCTCTCTGTAACTATCATAAATAAATAAAAATTAAAAAAAAAAACTATTAAAACAAAAATCTCAACTTGACCAGATATGAAACAATTTCAAAACCTTTAAAGGTGTACTGGGAAAAACCAGGCTTTTTTAAAAAACACGTTTGTCATTACCGAAAAGAGACGTCTTTAGGTAGAAATAAAAGCCCGATGCTGCGTAGATAATGCAGATAGTTCTACGTATCTGGTCAGTGGGCCGGTCTTCAGCCCCCACTTCTGTTCATTCCTTATTGCTGGGATTTCGTCCTCGGTGCTGCGAGCTGGGTGGCTAACGGGGCGGCGCGGCGGGGCGCGGCGGCCTCGGCCCCGGCCCCCGACTCTCTGGCCTCCGGCGTCCTGCGCCCTCGGGCTGCCCCGGCGTCTGCGCGCGTCTTTGGAGCCCGGCGGTCGCGACCTTGAGGCCCCAGCGCCTGGATTTCCGCACCTCCCTCCTCGCCCTCCTCTCCAGGCTGTCTCCGGCGAGGGGCCCCCCAGGGAATCGAGGCCTCTAAGCTCGACGCACCCGCCGGCTCAGTGGTCTGCCGCGTTCTGCACCCCGGTTGTCGGCACCGGCCGTGACCTCTCCCTGCACGGAGGGTCTCCGCAGGCAGGAACTGGGGGCCTTCGCCGGCACCCTCCGATCCCTCGTCCTTGGCCCCACTCTCACCATTGCGGTAATTCTGCGGGTAATTGGTGGAGGACCCTGCGACGCGGGTGGCGTCTGTAAGGGTTACGGTCCGCTGCCCCTCTACTGCCTCGCGCTGGAGCCCCACCAGGGCCTGTCACATTTGCTGCCCCCGCACCCCTTTCTCCTTCAGCAGCATCGAACTCCACGGTCCCTCCAGCCCCCCACTGCGAAGGCACTTCCTGGGGTGATTCTTCTTTATGGCAGTCTGGTGTGCAAATACATCTTCCTTGCTGTCATTCCTGTTGAGGAAACCATATCCGTTTCCTACATGGAACCCTTTTACTGTTCCTTGTGATGAGTTTGTCCCCGCCGGCAGGCAGCGCTCCGCTCCTGCTACCCATCGAACTTCAAATCTTTTTTCTTTTTTAAGATTTTTTTTTTTTTTTAACTTCATACTTTTTTTTTTTTAAAGACCTCTGGCGGGGAGCCTGATGTGGGACTCTATTGGGATCACGGCCTGGACCGAAGGCAGACGCTGCACCACCGAGCCACCCAGGTGCCTCGATATATGTTATTAAGCCTTTATTTTAAAATATTTTTGAGGTTAAATCAAATAGACAAGGCCCTAGACAAAGATCTCATTATTATCACACTCAAAGGCAATAGGAAAACAAATAGTCTTAAAACCATTAAGGACATTGAATGAGGAATCCAAAAGATGTCAACTAGTCAACCAATCCCTCTAGGCCCAGCAGGCTTTTCCAGTAGGTCTAAATATTTAAGGAAGAAATATTTCCAATCTTATATAAATGCTCCTAGGGAACAAAATGAGGATAATACCCTCAATTCATTTAATTAAGCCTGATACCAAACCCACCAAGGACAGTTTAAAGAGAAAAGTGTAGGTTCCCTTACCAACAGACATAGATTTACAATATCTTAAGAAAAATATTAATGCACTAAATTTAACAACAATCCTTTTTTAAAAAGACATATGATGACCAAGTTGGACTTACACAAAGAAAGTAAGGTTGATTTAACACTTAAAAAATTAATTCTTTTCACCTACATTAATAGATTAAGGGAAATATCATTAAGGGGAATACACTTATGTATCTCCTAGTAGATGCATAAAACCCACATTTTATAAAACTGAAATACATTCATGATTTTTTTAATAGTCTCTTTAAAATAGCCTGGTAATATAGCAAGTATTATGTGTAATGTTGAAACATTATATTCATTCTCTTTAAGATTAGATATAAAATAAGGATGCTTGCTAGCATCACTTTTATTTAACATTGTACTGGAGGCACCACCAGTGCAGTAAGGAAAAATAAATGAATGAATGAAGAAATGGGATAATATAGTAACAAATATATAATTATTCTCAATTAATATAACCATTTATATAGGAAGTCCTGAAGACTATAAATTACTAAAATAAGCTTAAGAATTTAATAAGATAGCTGGTTACAAAATCAATATATACTCATCAACTGCATTTCTACACCCCAGGAATAAACAGTCAGAAATGTGATTTTGAAAAGATATTTACTATGTCTTCAAGAAAAGTATTCAGAAATTAATGTAATAAAAATGTTGCAAGGCCAGGTGCCTGGCTGACTCAGTCAGGGGAGCATGTGACTTGATCTCGGGGTGGTGAGTTCGAGCTCCACATTGGGTATGGAGATTACTTAAATAAATAAAACTTGAAAAAAAATGTAGCAGGTTTGTGGAGCACGAGGGTCAAAAAAGAATTCTTGAGATGTTGTATGGTGCAACTTAGTAAGGACCCGTGGGCAGAAAGAGCTGCACTTCTGCTGTATGAAGCTGGTGGTTATATTCTTAGTGCTCAGGGCAGAGGGACATGTAGAGAGTAGTAGATCATAGATGTCTTCTTGAATTTCTACTTGTAAAACTATTTTTTCAAGATTTCTTTGGTGCTTATCACTTAGTTTGGTATTAACTCTCAGTGAGATTTACAGGCTGTCATGAGACCCTTGAAGAATGTAGCAACCAGTGTGTATTTGATCCTTATCGAAAATATGCAGGCTATAGGTCAGCCTTCTGGGCTAAAGGTGAACATTTTCCTGTCCATCCCTAATCAAAGCTATTAAAGTTCTTTTTGAATATAATTGTAAGGGCAGCCAGGGTGGCTCAGTGGTTTAGCACTGCCTTCGGCCTAGGGTATAATCCTTGAGTTCCGGGATCAAGCCCCACGTCGGGCTCCCTGCATGGAGCCTGCTTCTCTCTCTCTGTCTCTCATGAATGAATGAATGAATAAAATTTAAAAATATGTTAATTGTAAAATTTTATTTTAAAATATTAAAAAAGAGCTAAGTAAATGGAGAACTATATTATATACAGTATTAGATGATTCGGTTTAGGCATCGTATCATAGGAAGACATTTGGTCCTGTCCCTGGTTCCTGGCACAAAGCTCCTAGAACTTCTGGCAAGAATGATAGGAACATTTTTTGTTCTAGTAAGGCCACTCTTGGGGAGACCCTAGATAGCTTCTGGATGAAGGCTGGTCACCAGAAAGACCAAGCCTGCGTTAGAAGCTTAGAACTCTCAGCTCCATCCTCTCACCCCTGGGAAGGGAAAGAGACTGGAGATTGAGTTAATGCCTAATGACTTATTCAATCCTACACTAGGAGATCTCTGTTAAAAATCCAAATGACTGCATTCAGAGAGCTTATGGGTGGTGCATATAACTACAGGCTGGGAGGGTGATACACCCAAAGAAGTCATGGAAGCTTCATGTCCCTGCCCCATGAACTTGGGCAATGCATCTGAAGAGGAGCAGAATTTGCTGCCCCAAAATATGTCTAAACTTTGGCAAAGGATTATTTTAGACTACTTTTTTAAAAATTATTTATTTATTTAACAGAGAAAGAGAGAGACAGCACAAGCAGGGGGTAGTGATAGGCAGAGGGAGAGGGAGAAGTAGGCTCCTGATGTGGGACTCAATCCCAGGACCAGGGATCATCAACTGAGCCGAAAGCAGACGTTTAACCGACTGAGCTACCCAGGAACCCTAGGCTGATTACTTTTAAAAAACAGCAGACAAGGAGAAGTTTCGAAAACTTAGAAGTTACCTTTTTTTTGTCAGAGTCTTGTATAAGGGAATACACATGAGGGAAGACATGTGAGAGACACACATAAGGAAAGTCTTCATTTTAAGGGTGTCCCCCTCCTCCGTACCAGAAAGAGGATGACTAAAACTCTAGAAAGCTTATCAATGGACAAGGCAAGGACTTAAACCTGCACAACAATTATAGCTTTGTTTACTGTGCTTTGCCTGATAACTTCCCATAACTGGTTTCTCTTTACCCAACATCTTTTGTCTTCAGCTGGAGAAGGTATCTAAGGTGGTTGGTTGCTCAGGCTAGTTTGTGGAGTTACTCAGTTTTCCTGGGTCCCTCCCAGGTATACAGTAGGTATCCATGTTATTAAATTTGTTTTGTTTTCCTCCTGTTAATCTGTCATTTATTGGGGGAGATTTAGCTAAAAACCTAGAAGGGAAGAAGGAAAATTATTTTTGCTCCCTTACACATCTCTTTCGTTTGGCTTTTTGGGACGTATCCTTTATGATTAACCAGTAAGGTGCTTTTCTTGAGTTTTGGGAGTCTTTCTAGGACATTATTAAACCTTGGTGGGAGGGGGTGGGGTGGGGAATACCAAATTTATAGCCTGTTGATCAGAAGTACTCAGACTTGCAACTGACGCCTGAAAAAGTGTAGTCATATGGGATGGAGCCTTTTACCTATGGGGTCTACATCAGCTATGGATACTTGGTGTCAGAACTGAATCAAACTTTTGGACAATGAAGGTGACCAGAATATGCCACTTTGGCATGATTATTTAAAGTTGAAGGCAACTCCTTTTGTAAAAGACATTTTATATTTATAAAGGAAATTTCCATTTGTAAAGGTGTCTCCCTCTTTCATATCTGAAAGAGAACAACTCTTAGCAGCTCATAAGAATGGAGAAGACACTGACTTAAATCTGTATAATGAATCTTACTGAACAATTTTTGTTTACCATACTTTCTCTAGTCACCCTCCTATAAGTTACCTCCCTGGCTCCCAAATTCTTTTTCTTTTGTTTAGTCTCTTCTCCACACTTTTTTGCTCTTTGGAATAGCTTATAAGCCCTCAAGTTCTGTCTGCCTCTTTAAGCTACATTTTTTTGTAAACTTGCGTGCATAGCATTTAATTAAATCTGTTTTTCTCCTGTTAATTTGTCATTTTTGCATTCCACTCATTGAACTTTGCAGGATAAAGCAAAAAGCTTTTCCTCTATGACAACCTGTTGGTGTCAAGCAGCTAGAAAAGACTGTATATTTAGTGCTAGGAGGAAAAAACATCTTAACAATAGGACAATATACATTTTCCCCCAAATGATCTATCTATAGTTTTAATGCAAACACAATACAATTTTCAATGAGTTTATTTGTAGAATATAGCACTAAATGCATTATTTAATGTATTTGGAAGGACAAAAATCCAAGAATATTCAAGCTATTTCTGTAGAAGAAAAGAAAATGAGGTAACTTATCTAATACCAAATATCTAAAATTACACATCATTTTTAGTGGTATCGTCCACAGGATGGATAATCTAACTAATGGAACAGAACAAAATATCCCAAATCTGACTCCCATACAGGGAAACCTGACATATGACAGATTATTTTCAGTACATTATTTTGTGACCTTTCAGTTATCCTTATGGGGAAAAATGAATCTCTGCTTTTGAGGCCAATACTAAAATTCAATTCCAGTAGATTAAAGACCTGCTTGTAAAAGGAAATAATATAAAAATTTTAGAAGACTTTAAGATGTAGCAGAATTTTAAAAACAAAACATAAAATGTGGAAACAATGATGAAAGGAGTAAAGTCTGACTACATTATCATAAAAAAATTGGGGGGGGAGTTTCATGAAAAAATACCATTAAAAAAGTGGAAAGACAAAGAACTGAGAGAAGGTATTTGTGACACATACAACAAATAAAAGAGTACATTTTTAAAAACTGAAAATTAATTAAAGGAAATCTCACTAGAATGGTGAGGAGGTTCCTCAGGGGGAGCTCTCAGGCCGCACTGGTTCTGCTCATCAATTGCAAATCCAATGGGAAGAGGCAGCCATTGGAAGTGGATACTACTTTATGATCTTTGCAGGAGGAGGGAAGACTTCTTCCTCCCTGCCAAAGCCCCCAAGAGTCCAGCCAATGACAGACGGTCACTGAACTCTCAGTTTACTCCAATGGGCTTTTTATTTATTTTTATTGATTTATAACAGCCTCCCCAATGTCTCAGTTTTCTTTATAAAAGAGCATACCTCTTTATTGGGTGCACTTGCCTATGGTTTTGCCATAGCTTCCTTGTTTTACATTGCAATTCTCTGCTGTCCTCAAATAAACCCATTCTTTGCTGGTAAAATAACTGGCAGTTTGATTTTTAAGTTTAACAAGACACTCCTATTAATCAATAAGAAAACAAATAACAATAAAAAATGAATCTAAACAGGTACTTCACAGAACAAGAAAACTGAATGATCAATACAGGGAAAAATCATTACTCTTATTAATAATCAAGGGAACTCAAATCGAAAACACAATGAAATACATTTTCATGTCCATAACCAACAAAAATTAAACTGCCTGACAATATGAAGTCTCAGTGAAGAAGTAGAGTAATAAATATTTGTATATACTGCTAAAGGGAACATCTTTTATTTTTTTATTTTTATTTTTTTGGGGAACGTCTTTTAGTACAATCAGTTTAGAAAACTATTTGGCATTTTCTAGTAAGTGGGAAAATACACATACCCTCTATCTAACAATTCTACTCTTAGGAATATACTTTAAGAGCAGTCTTGCACAGGTGAACATGAGATGATATAAGAGTTTTTTTCAAAACAAAGAACACAGAAGCCAGCCTAGAGCTCACTGCCAAACCTACAAGCTCTCTATAGCTGTCTATGCACTCTGTTCTCCCTTCTTGCACTGGTTTGCTAGAGATGCTACAACCAAGTTTTACAGACTGGGGGGCTTAAACAAAAGAAAGGTATTTTATTAGAGATTTGAAGTTTGAGATCAAGGTGGCAGCAGAGTTGGTTTCTTCTGAGGTCTTTCTCCTTGGCTTGCAGATGGACATCTTCTCCCTGCGTTCTCACATTATTTTTTTTCCTTTTTTTTTTTTAATTTTTATTTATTTACTTATGATAGTCACAGAGAGAGAGAGAGAGAGGCAGAGACACAGGCAGAGGGAGAAGCAGGCTCCATGCACCAGGAGCCTGATATGGGATTCGATCCCGGGTCTCCAGAATCACGCCCTGGGCCAAAGGCAGGCGCCAAACCGCTGCGCCACCCAGGGATCCCGCGTTCTCACATTATATTCCCTCTGTCTTTGTCTTAATCTCTTCTTCTTATAAGGACATAAATCAATTTGGATCATAGTCCACTCATACAACCTCACAGATCCACTTATGGTCTCTTCAAAGCCCCTACCTTGAAACACAGTCACATTTTGAGGTAGTAGAAGTTAGGACTTCAACATCTGACTTTGCGGGAGTGGAGGTGGAGACGCAATTCAGCCCATAACACTTCTAAGACTTATTTAATTATTTTAGAGGTTGGGAGGGGCAGAGCATAAAGCCTGATGCAGGGCTTGATTGCACCACCCTGAGATCGTAATCATGACCAAGATTCTGATGCTTAACCAGCTGAACCACCCAGGCGCCCCCAGGCCATAACACTTTTCTTCAATGATGGAGAATCCCTGTTCCCCTTAAGAACAATCCCTCTACTTATGCCATGGATCCCCTCTGCTCTGGCCTTCTCTGGTACTCCTTCCTGCACTGTATCTTCTATCTTTTACATTACTGATTATCCCTCAGTTCTGGATCTTTCCCATCTGCATACACACATTTTCTAGTATTCCTTCTTTCAAAAAAAAAAAAAAAAAAAGTCCCTTCACCCTAAACTCTCACTCTAGCATTCCAGCCATAGCCCCATCCCTTTATTATCTTTCTCAATGTCCCAGTCCACATTGGATCTTCTACCCACTCCTACTGAACATCCACTGCCATTGCTCTACTGTGATGTTCTTCCTGGGATCAGCAGTGATGTCAGTGTTAATATTGCCTTTGTTACTTTTTGACTCTCAGCTTATTCAAGTCTCAGTGTATTTGATACCATTGACCATTCCATCCTTCTTGAAACATTCTCCTCTCTTGATCTTTGTGACACCACACTCCCCTGGTTTTTCTCTTGCTTTTCAGACAACCACTCATTATTCCTAACCTTGTATAAATACACCTTCTCCCTGGGTGATGTCATCCAATGCTGTGTCTGTAAATATACAATGATGATGACTCTCGGATATATATATATATATCCTGTCTCTCAATAGGCGTCTAAACTCATACATTCAACTAATTGCCAGATATTACCGCTAAGATGTCTAATTCACTCATTTGCTCAACAAATACTTTTAATTGCTTACTTTGTGCCAATGAATATTCTAGGTGCTTGGGATACATAAGTGAAAGGTACAAACCAAGAACCCTACTCTTTTTTTTTTAAAGACTTTTTTAAATTTATTTTTTAACAAATTTATTTTTTATTGGTGTTCAATTTGCCAACATATAGAATAACACCCAGTGCTCATCCCATCAAGTGCCCCCCTCAGTGCTCGTCATCCAGTCACCCCCACCCCCTGCCCACCTCCTCTTCCACCATCCCTAGTTTGTTTCCCAGAGTTAGGAGTCTCTCATGCAAGAACCCTACTCTTGTGAAACTTACTTTGAACAACTTCCACCCCCTAATTCACACATATTCTTCTTCTCCAGAATTCACCAATCACTAATGTGAACCAGCCATCCAGCTTCAAATCAAAAAGCTAGAGCTTGGGCAGCCTGGGTGGCTCAGCGGTTTAGCGCCTGCCTTTGGCCCGGGGCATGATCTTGGGGACCTGGGATCAAGTCCCATGTTGGGCTCCCTGCATGGAGCCTGCTTCTCCCTCTGCCTGTGTCTCTGCCTCTCTCTCTCTCTCTCTCTCTCTCTGTCTCTTATGAATAAATAAATAAAATCTTAAAAAAAAATAGCTAGGAGCATACCACCATTTCTCCCTATAGTTCCCTCCCCCATCTGATCCATCAGCAAACCTTATTGGCTCTAGATCTAAAATATATCCCAAATTCATCCATTTCATTCTATTTCCATTGCCAGCATCTTACTGCAAGGCACCACCATCACCTAAACCATCACTTAAAGAGGTTACTAAAACAACCTTCCACTAGTCTTATTTCCACCCTTGCCTTCCTAGAATTTATTCTCTTTACTGCAACCTTAGTATTCTTTGAAAAATGCATGTCACACACAAATAGATACTTCTAGACACACCAAGAAGAGTTAAAATCTAAAAGAGTGATAAAACTAGCTAAGAATGTGGAGCAGTTGGAATATTTCCATATCTCTGAAGGAGTAAAAATTGGTATAACTTAGAAAAACAGTAGGAAACTCAGAAAACAGCATCCAGTAAAACTGAAAATGTGCTTACTCTGTGATCTAGCAATTCTATTCCAGTATATGCCCAACAGAAATGCATACATATATGCATTAAAAGATACGTGGGGCGCCTGGGTGGCGCCAGTTGTGAACAGCTAACCCTTAGTTTCAGCTTGGCTTATGATCTCAGGGTCGTGAGATTGAGCCCTATGCTGGGCTCTGGGCTCTCCCCATGCCCCTCCCCCTGCTGATGCTCTCTCAATAAATAAATAAATTAATTAATTAATTAAAAAGCTATGTACAAGAGGGGCACCTGGCTAGCTCAGCAGTGGAGCATGTGACTCTTCATCTTGGGGTTGTGAGTTTGAGCCTCACATTGGATGTAGAGATTATGTAAAAAAAAATCTTTAAATAAAGATATGTACAAGAATGTTCATAGCAGCAGCATATTTATAACAGGCAAAAACTGGAAACAACTCAAATGGCCATCTACAATAGAATGCTTCAACTATATATAATCATACAACAGAATACGGTACAGCAATGAGAAAGAACTATTACTATGTGCAACAATATGGATAAATCTTACAAATGTAAGGTCCAATGATTGAAGCCAAACATAAAGAAGCTAGTGTTGTATGGTTTTATTTACATTAAAATCCAAACATAGGCAAAACAAATTTATGTGACAGAAGTCAGATCACGGTAACCTTTGGAGAGTTGGAGAGGTGCCATAACATCTTAATTCTTGATCTAAATGATGATTAATTGGATATGTTCCTTTTTTAACAAAAATTTGAATTGCACATTTATAACCTGTGTATTTTTATGTATATAAATTACACTTCAAGTAGAAGTTTACTTTTTTAAAAATTTTATTTATTTATTATTGAGAGGCAGAGAGAGAGAGACAGAGACATAGGAGAGGGAGAAGCAGGCTCCTCACAGGGAGCCTGATGTGGGACTCAATCCCAGATCCTGGGATCATGCCCTGAGCCGAAGGCAGATGCTCAACTGCTGAGCCATCCAGGTGTTCCAGAAGTGTAATTAAAAATTTTTAAGCTTTTATTTATTTCTTCATGAGACACACACACACACACACACACACAGAGAGAGAGAGAGAGAGAGAGAGAGAAAGAGGCAGGTTCCGTGCAGGGAGCCCGATCTGTGGGACTTGATCCCTGGGACTCCAGGATCAATCCTGGGCCGAAGGCAGGCGCCAAACCGCTAAGCCACCCAGGGATCCCCCAAGAAGTTTAATTTTAAAGCCCTGCCCATGAGCTATTCTCATCAAAAGGTATAAAATTTGAATTTGCATCTAATCAAGACTTTAGAGCTAAATTCTAATTTATAAGAATATGGAAAACAGAGGAAAAAGTGACACATCCTCTTGAGGAAGCAAACTAACAAATACAGAACGTGGGACATTTGGAAAGACAACTGCCTTATTTGTTGTAAAAGTCAATGTCAAGGAAAAGAAAGAAGAAAGAGAAAGGGTGGGGGGGTGGGGGCAAGAAATGTATCGCAACTGAAATGATACTTGACTACAGGGTAACACGTTATAAAAAATGCAAGCGTGATTGTTATAAAAATACAGAAACTTCAAATTAAAGAGGGTTTTCTTTTTCTCTCTCATTCTCCAGACATTCTGCATGTTCTAGAATATTGTCTTGTTTTGCCACATTTTTTTGACTAAAATGTATCTTGGAAATGTCTTTGTAGTAGTATATATGAATTTACCTTAGCTGAAATGGGCTGGGTATTTTTCTATCGTTTGTATCATTAAGGAGTATTATTCCATTATTTTCTATTAAAAACTAGATTATAATGCTGCTAGTCATTATATTTGTATTTTTATCCATATCAGCTGGTGTAATAGATTCCCCTAGAAGTGGGATTGCTTGGTCAAAATAAATGCACATTTGAAATTTTGTTGGAATTTGCTAAATTTTCTGGTACCAATTTCTGCTTCTACAATATATGTGCCCACCTATTAACCCATACCTTGTCAAGTGGAGATAATATCAATCTTTAAATTTCTGCTAATCTAATAGATGAAAGCAGTATTTTTTGCTTTATTTGCATTTGTTAGATTTTTTAATAAGGTTGGACTTTTTTTTAAGTTTGTTGGCCATTTAGATATTTTACAGCATCTTTTTAATGTATTTTGCTTATTTTTCTAATGGGCTATTCAGCATTATCTCTTTTTAAAGATTTTATTTACTTATTTAGAGAGAGAGCATGCACACATGACCTGGGAGGACGGGCAGAGGGAGAGGGAAAGAATCTCAAGCAGATTCCCTACTGAGTGCAGAGCCCAATGTAGGGCTCCATCTCATGACCCTGAGATCATGACCTGAGCTGAAATCAACAGTCATAGATGCTTAACCGACAGCCACCCCTGTGCCCCTATTCAGCATTACCTTAATGATTGGTAGGAGCTCTCAATATGCTAGGAATGCATTATTTGCATATTTTATTTGCGCATGTTTTCCCAGTTCTGCATTTGTCTTCAAACTGTTTTTACTTTCTTTTGTTGTACAGAAGTTTTTCATTTTATGTCTATTTTATTTTCCTCTATAGTCTCTGTGGAAAGATTCATGCTCAGAAAGCTCTTCCCCATTAATTTGTTCATGTGTTTATTCTTTCAACATATGCTTATCTAGCACCTGCTACAGGCCTCTAGGTATGAAGCCAAGATGCCTGTCTTCCCCAAGCATAGAGGCTAGTGGGGTGAAACCGAACACTCAAAAGTAAATAAACATGAATAAGACAACCTTAGGCAGTGGCAACTGACTGCTCTGAAGGCCAAAGAATGGGGTGACAAAATAGGGAGAGACAGGCGTGGAAGATCTGTCCTTTGGTGGTGAAGAGGAAGGAAGCCTGAGGAGGCGCCACTTGAGCTGCAATAAGAGGATGGAGGCCAGAGGGTTCCAGGGAGTAGCCCTAAGGTGGGAATGTATTTGGCAGGTTTGAGGGTCTGAAAGCTGCAGCAGAATGAACCTGGGGAGCCAAGGGATCCAGGGTCACCAAAGGCCTGGAAAGCATAGACCGAGCAAGGGAGCTGGGACTCCATCTTGAACTCTGGTGGCCCCTGGTGGTATTTAAGAAAGAGAATTAAAGAAGTAACCTGCATTTTTCAAATATGTCTACTTTTTCATGATGTAACATACAGCAAAGCAGAGAAAATTATAATAGTCCGCTACACACTTATCTACCTATTTTGTGCTTATGTGTTTTTATGGGAATCCTAGACATCTTGTCATTGATACCTAAATACAACACAGTTCATCTCTAATAATTAAGGGGTTTTGCTTTTTTTTTATTACATCACACATAATTAACAAAGAGTTTAATATCATTTAATATCTAGTCCATAATAAAATTTTTCCAACTGTCTTGAAACTTTTTTTCTAACAGTTGATTTGTTCTAAGCAGGATACTAACGAGCCCCACATATTGCATTTAGTGAGATGTTTCTTTAAATTCTCTTCATCTAGAACGGAATTTTGTTCCTTTTGTCTTTCGCCTCCATGATCTAACATTGTACCTTTTTTTAAAGATTTTATTTATTTATTCATGAGAGACACACACACACAGAGGCAGAGACACAGGCAGAGGGGGAAGCAGGCTCCCTACGGGGAGCCCAATGGGAGATTCGATGCCAGGACCCTGGGATCACTACGTGAGCCAAAGACTCAACCACTGAGCCACCCAGGCATCCCTAACATTCTACCTTAAACTACAGATAGCAGCTCATCTTCCCTCCTTCCCTCTTTCTCATTCTTCCTTCTGTCCCTCTCCAATAAATATTTACTAAAATCCAAGCACTGTGCTGGGCACTGGGGAGCCTCTTTGTGGTTTCTGTCTTCCTGGAATGAATATCTGTGTCTCCATTTCTCCAATGCACTTTAATACCGTTTCGGGAGTAATCATCCTGAAGAATACAGAGGCGTCTCTTGTTCCTGCTCAAAAAATTCAAGCATTTCTTATTTTCAGTGGAACAACTGTAGAGGTAAAGATGGGAACTGGACTCCCAGCTCTGCCACCAACCATCTCTGTGGCTTCAGGCAAGTTGCCTAATGTCACCATGGCTCAGTTTCCTAAGTTAGCCAATGAAGATACTACTGCCCACTTAAAACTCTTACTTCATTAGGGTTGAGCCAGGGGAAAGATACTTGGACTTCAACTCTCCGCACCACATTTTGGACAAGCCAGGTAGCAAAGGCACTTCCATAGCTGTCTAATTTACCAAGAGCACTAAGTAAAAATACGAGGCTGTGACACGGTTCCTGTTATTACCACCACTCTGTGCCACATCAGAGATTGAGGAATTGCTGTGGGGCCCCAGTTCTTGGTACTTGCTCATGCAAAGATTGAATTAAATGATAGATCTAAACTCCCTTGTATGGTGCCTGGTACAAAGAAAGCACCCAACAAAGCATAGCTTTTTACTATTATTAATAAAAACATAAAAGTAAAATAAAATAAATCAAATGACCTGTGTAAACTTTCATGAATTCTCCTAAGTTATTCAGTTTCACAGAATATTGCTGGGTAATCTATGACTAATGCAACCCAGGAACTGATTTTTTAATTTAATTCCAACTTCAGGTTTTTGGGTTTTTTAAAAGATTTTATTTATTTATTCATGAGAGACACAAGAGGCAGAGACATAGGCAGAGGGAGAGGCAGTCTCCCTGAGGAGAACCCAATGCAGGACTCGATCCCAGGACCTGGGGATCACACCCTGAGCCAAAGGCAGATGCTCAACCACTGCCACCCAGGCATCCCTCAACTTCAGTTTTAATGGCTACCTGTGGCTACTGGCTACCATGTAGGGCAATGCAACAGTCACCAACTTTGACCAGGTCCTATTTGCTTTTTCATATGCTATTGGAAGTGGGAAGCCAATTTGCCTAACCAGTTTTGCCTACCCAGCATACCCCCCTTTAGGTAGCAAAACCTCTCTTTTCCATTTGGGTAAACCCTGTCCTTGATATGTCACTCTGGCTTGGCTTGTGATGGGGGTGGAGGACAATAAGTAGGCCATATCAGGGTCAGTCTTGAGTCTCCTGTAGGAACTATTTAGAAAGAGATACTCTCTCTAAGGTTGCTCTCACGTGAAGGGAACCTGCCTGGAAATTACACCATCAGAGAAGAAGGAAGAAGCAGGGGACAGTTTCTTGATAACATTATTTGAGCACTTAGATCCAGCTTTTCCTAAAGTCATTACTATCACTACACTTTATAGTTATATGAACTGATAAATTCTTTTTTTTAAGATTATTTATTTATTTATTCATGATAGACACACACACACACACACACACACACACACACACACACACACAGAGGCAGAGACACAGGCAGAGGGAGAAGCAGACTCCATGCCGGGATCCCGACCCGGGACTCGATCCCGAAACTCCAGGACCACGCCCCAGGCCAAAGGCAGGCACCAAACCACTGAGCAACCCAGGAAACCCCTGATATATTCTTTTAACTAATGCCAGTGTGAATTCGATATATATCACTTGCCATGGAAAATATCCTAATAGACACTATGCCATCTACCTACAATCCCTTTGTATTTATCTACCAACTGAGACTCTACCAACTTTAAAACTCAGCACAATTATCACCTTCTCTGAGAAGCCTTCCCAAAGCATGAAGGCAGAAATAACTGCTCCCTTTATGGTGTTTCCATAATTCCTGTTATATGTTTATCTCTGCACTGAACAAAGTCTATTACGGCTGAGTTTATAATCTGGCCCTGTTCCTCTCTCTTTCACCTTTGTAATGTCAGTGTCCACCATATCTCAGCACACAGTATTCACTCAACATGTGTTTGGTTGAATTGAAAATGAATTTCTTCTACTTTAAGTTATTACAGCCTAATATTTTATGCAACACATTGCTGCCATTATCTGTTAAAAGAAGTATGTTTATCACATTGAAGCATATGGCATTGCTGATATTCAACATTTTGGGATTCTAAAGTGGCAATGTCATAAGGTTCAACATAACAAATATTGACAAATATTACTACAGATATCTTAGGGGCACTTTCCTATATTTGACATATATAGTCTGTGAATAGAAAGCTACAAGACTAAATATTAAGATAATATAGGGGCAGAAGAAATGACCAGTACCAAGGAGTGTCATGAATATGTGAAATGTTCATTTATTTAGCAGACACTTAGACTGCACTTATCTTGTGCCAGGAACTATTGTATGTGCTTCACAGAATCAATTCATTCCATCCTCATAACAAGCTTATGAGGGGGGCACTATCATGATCCTCATTTGACAGATGATGAAACTGAGGCAGAGAGGTTCAGTATTTTCCCTAAGTTCCCATAATGATAAAGTGACAGAGCGAGGATTCTAACCCAAGTAGTCTAATGTCAGCCAGGATCCCTGTTCTAAAGTACAGATTATGCTAACTCTTAACCACGATGCTCTGTGGTGCCGGCAATACTACTAGAGAAGTCATCTGTCCAACAAAGAGAATTTGGCAGTTGCTTATTGATGAGAGTGCAAGGAAACCAGGCCAGCTATTTATTGTTCCATAATACATCTCCCCAACCTTTGTGACATAAAACCACAACAGTTTTTCATGCTCACAAGCTCTGTGGGGCAGGAAATTAAGACTGGCACAATGGGATGGCTTCTCTTTGCTCCATAATGCCTGGGACCTCAGATGGAAAGACAAAATGGCTGGGGGCTGGATGACTTGACAGCTGAGTTCAGTTGAGCCTGTGGATCCAGTACCCACATGTAGATCCTCCAAACAGTTTGAGCTTCTCACAACATGGTGGCTGGATTCAGAGAGGGTGAATCCGGAGAGCAAATGTTCCAAGAGTATGAGAATGAGGTAGCAAGGCTTCTTTTGACCTAACCTCTGAGCTGGTGCAGTTTCACTTCCTTTATCTTCTGTACCTATAAAAGCAAGCACTGAGGCCAGCCCATATTCGTGGAGGAGGAGTTAGGCTCCACCTCTGTGTGGGAGATAACACTGCACATGAGTGAGATGATGTTGCAGCCACTTTTGGAAACACAATCAGCACAGAATCGTGAAGACTGTTGACAGAGCAGTCCTAGAATATTTTCAGTTATGAATTACTGAACTGGCAACTACCAGTGACTTAAACACTAAAAGTGTATTATCTCATTAAATGAAGGGCCAAAGACAGGGCAAGTCAGAGTTATTTAGTTGTTCAATGATGTCATCAAGGACCCTAGTGCTTTCTATCTTTCCACTCTGCTACCTCTAGCACATCCAAAGTGTTTCAGTCCTTGGTAGTAGGTTGGCTGCAGTAGTTCCAAGCATCAGAAGGAGACAAAAATGGCAGGCAAAGGGAAAAAAAAGGGTATTTATTCCCATAAGACTCTTTGAATTACAAAGAGTAACCTCCTCCCCAAACCTCACAGCCAACTTAACTTCAGGTCACATTGGTTGGGCACTTGATCTTGCCTATGTTCATATCATATCTGAAAGGGAATCAAGGAAAGAAAAGATCTGGCATTTTGGCTTCATAGTAAGAAGCACTTCTGCTAATAAAAAAAGGAAGAGGGATAATCGCTGTTGAGTCATCAGTATCTGCCACACATACAGGCAACTATCCATTCATTTAGCAATTATTAGCTGATTGTTAATTATGCATCAGGCACAGTGCTAAGAGGCAGGCAGAGCAGTGAATGAGACAGACAACATCCCTGCCCTCATACGGCTTACAGTCTGGCATGGAACAGAACATGTAACAGGCAATTACATAATTAAATACAAATGTGATAAATGCTATGAAAAGAAGTATGCAATCAATGATGCACTATTTGCTATAATAAAAAAAATATTTCTTCCCAGTAGTTTATTGAAATGAAAGTCAAGATTACAGTTATAGAATCTAAAAGAAGCACAAGGTCCTTACTACGCCTAAAAGGTAATCATCGAAACTATGAATGTTCCCATTGTGTAGGAGAGTGAAGCACCCTATCTGGCAGACAGATGTGTCCTCGTCAGTAGAAAAGTTACTCCACCAAGGGTCAGAGACCATTCATTGGGATTTATGACAATCGCAATGAACTCTCCAAGACTACCTAAACTTCTATCAAATTGCATGCTAACCAATCAGATTTTTTTTCTTTTATCTTAAAGATTTTATTTATTTATTCATGAGAGACACAGAGAGAGATAGAGAGAGGCAGAGACACAGGCAGAGGGAGAAGCAGGATCCCTGTGGGGATCCTGGGACTCCAGGACATGACCTGAGCCAAAGGCAGATGCTCAACCACTGAGCCACCCAGGCATCCCACCAAACAAACTTTGGATTGCTTCCTCACTTACCTGAACACCAAATTGGAATTTCCCAGTCTCTGCAAAGTCAGATCTGTCACCATAAAATGTTATTTTGGTCAATTTAACATGAGTGTGAACACTCTTGGACCCGATCCCTTTTCACTGACCTGAAAATGGAGTAGACAGATCTTCAAAGCCAAAAACACAGACTGGGAACCACCAGCAAGCCCAGTCTGTGCACTCACAGGATGTAAAGCTGGCCTTGCCCCTGATAGCACTAGACACCCACCTTGTACATTCCTTTGATAACTGCTATGGCATCAGCCAACTGCTGATTGTAGCATTTTCTTATGGTGTCCTCATTCTGCAAACCAAAAATAAGTACAATGAGCACCACAGTGTATTTCCAAATATGACTCTCATACCTACTAAGGGACTCAGTATAAAACCATTGCTCAGATCATCACAAATCTTGTGAAAAGTTCAATTTGTAATCATTTATCCTACACTACAGTGATTACACTGCATTCAAGTTTTTAAAAAGATTTATTTATTTATTTTTGAGAGAGAGAGAGAGAGCACACGTGTGAGCAGGGCAAGGAGCAGAAGGAGAGGGAGAGAAGGACTCTTAGGCAGACTCCGTACTGAGCACAGAGCCTGATGCAGGGTTCGAACTCACAACCCTGAGATCATGACTGGAATTGAAATCAAGAGCCAGCCACCCAACTGACTGAGCCACTCAGTTACTGACACTATATTCAAGTTTTACTTATAGTTAATTATAAGCAATGGAGAGCTCAAATGGACAAAATAAATACAGATATTGTGAACACTTTATTTCCCTTTACATATTTAAGTCTTCTTACTGTCTTCCTAGAATTGCTTTTTAAAATAGTAAAATCTATTTGTAATCATTTTCTCTCCTAGTCCTTGTAATTTTTTAATGGGATATGCTCATAAAAAGAAATCTAGACCCACTAATCCATAAACCAGTCATTTTTGATTAATCAAACCAGTTGACCATTGTTTTTGGATAACAATGAAAGACAGCCCATAAAAATCCCCCACAAACCTTGATTCTGATTTCATTTCTGATTCTAGCATGGAGTGGAAACTATGATTACGCTGTAGAGTCAGACAGAATTGGATTTCAATATCACTGTGACACTTTTCAATCTGTCTGACCTGAAGCAGGCTACTTAACCTTACTATCTCAGTTTCCTTATCTATAGATCAGGAATAATTGGGTTTCATTTAAGCATTATTGAGGGACTTGAGGAAACACATTTAAAGGCTTCCTGTGGTCTCAGAATGGTGGGATCAATAGAAAAGGAGTTGTTCTTTGTTGTTGGTGGTTTTTTTTTTACATTTGTTTTTATTTAAGTTCGATTTGCCAACATATAGAATAACGCCCAGTGGTCATCTCATCAAGTGCCCTCCTCAGTGCCTGTCACCCAGTTACCCCATCTCTCCGCCCACCTCCCCTTCGGCAACCCATTGTTTTCTTTCCAGAGTTAGGAGTCTCTCATGGTTTGTCTCCCTCTCTAATTTTTCCCACTCAGTTCCCCTCCTTTCCCTTATAATCCCTTTCACTTTTTCTTATATTCCACATATGAGTGAGCATGAGCAGGGGGAGGGGCAGAGGGAGAAGCAGACTCCCCACTGAGCAGGGAGCCTGACACAGGGCTCCATCCCAGGACCCTGGAATCATGACCTGAGCAAAGTCAGATGCTTAACCAACTGAACCACCCAGGTACCCTTGTTTGTTTGTTTTTTAACTGAGGACTAGCAGTACCTGTTCTTTTTTTTAAATTTTATTTATTTATTCATGAGAGACACAGAGAGAGAGACAGGCAGAGGGAGAAGCAGACTCCATGCAGGAATCCTGACATGGGACTTGATCCCGGGTCTCCAAGATCACGCCCTGGGCTGAAGGCGGCGCTAAACTGCTGAGCCACCCAGGCTGCCTAGTACCTGTTCTTAATGACAGATAAATATGCTAACCTGAGCAAAGATTTTAGGAAATTCCTGGAAGCTGCAGAGTTTTCAAGCCTTTGGCTCCTACAGAGATAATAAGCACTAATAATATCATGTAAAATTGTGTGCCTAAGAGCCAGATCTCAAGCACCAAACTGTCTGGCCAGGAAAATAACTCTGCTGTTTTTTTAACTGGTGGCCTTGAGCAAGTTAATTAAACTTCCTGGGCCTCAGTTTCCTCATCCGTAAAAGAGAGATAATAATTGCATCTACTTTATGAAGTTAGTGTGAGAACTATATTAATTTGTATACAGAGCACTGACAAAGTTCTTGACACAAAGTAAAGCTATTGTATGAGACACAACACATGCAAATTAATTGCCCTCATGAGTTGCTAAATTCAAAACTGTGGTACATACCTATCTAAGCACAAGATCAATCTGCATATAAAACAAAGGAAATGGGACACTTGGGTGGCTTAGTGGTTGAGCATCTCCCTTTGGCTCAGGTTGTCATCTCAGGGTCCTGGGATTGAGTCCTGCATTGGGTTCCTGAGGGGAGCCTGCTTCTCCCTCTGCCTATGTCTCTCCCTCCCTCTGTGTGTCTCTCATAACTAAATAAATAAAATAGTTTTTAAAAACTGCAAAAATTACCTGGAATGAACAAAAATAGCAAAAGAAATGTAAAACAAACAAATAAATATAAAATAAGGAAATGAGAGAGCATGTACCTCTTGATAACGTTTTTCAATTTTTAGGATCCTGTCATGTAGAGCAGTGAAGAGACTGAAAGATTCTTCTTTAAGACGGTCCTCAAATTTCAACTGAAGCAATTGTTTGAGGAACCCAAAATCCACTTGAAGAGATCTAATAATCTAAAAATGGAAAAACATACATTATTGCAGGGAGTAAGGGTGCTCTGCGTAAAGGTTCTAGCACATTACCTGTTTCCGGGTGTAAAGAAGCAAATTTTGCACCTTAAGATATGCCTCTTTAGCATATTGATTATTTTAGGCTGATTATTTTTAAGAAATTGCAAACAGAAAAAGCTCTAATTTATAAGGGAAATCTCCACTTGTGAAGGCTGTCTCCCTAGCTATACCAGCAAGAGGGGGATGACTTAAAATCTCTAGAAACTCTTAGGTTGACTTAAATCTGCATAACCACCATCCCCTTGTATACTGTGCTTTTCCTCATAAGCTCCCATAACTGCTCCTTTCATCCTCTGACATCTTTTGTCTTTAGTTGAAGAGGATATTTAAGGTTATGGATTCACCCCCGCCCCCCTCCCCCCCCAAAAAAGGGTTATGGCTTCAGCCATTTCAGAGAGTTACTCAGTTTTCCTGGGTCTCTCCCGTGTAGTCAGGAGCTCTACATATTACTAAATTGTTTTTCTTCTGTTAATCTGTCTCCTGTCAATTTGATTCTTGGACCAGCTAGAAGAATGTTGAAGGGTGGGACGCCCGGGTGGCCCAGCAGTTGAGCATTTGCCTTCTGCTCAGGGCGAGATCATGGGATCTGGGATTGAGTCCCACATTGGGCTCCCTGCAGGGAGCCTGCTTCTCCCTCTGCCTGTGTCTCTGCTTCTCTGTGTCTCTCATGAGTAAATAAATAAATCTTTAAAAAAAAGAAAAAAGAATGTTGAAGGCTAAAGAAAAATTTTTCCTTCCTAACATGAGCATATTACCTGGAATGTAGTCAGGGGGGCCTGTCCTGCCTTTTAAGAAAACCTCTGTAATATGGGGTACATTGGAGAACTCCAGTTAATCTGCTACATTGACATATGCTAATGGAGTAAGGGAGAGAAAGTGCCTGGCAGTTTCTTCTCATACAGAATAAAATACCTGTGGCTAACATCAACCCTTTATCATACCTTGAAAGGTATAGTCCAAGATGTGGATATTAAATCAGAAAAGACAGGCAAAAATTAATATTCTTTGTGAATTTTCTAGCCAAGCACTTAAATACATAACTAGCATGTTGACTAAGAATCATTTCATTTTTTTAAAAGATTTTATTTATTTATTCATGAGAGACAGAGAGAGAAAGAGAGGCAGAGACACAGGTAGAGGGAGAAGCAGGTTCCATGCAGGAAGCCCTATGTGGGACTCGACCCCAGGTCTCCAGGATCACACCTTGGGCCGAAGGCAGGTGCTAAACCGCTGAGCCACCCAGGGATCCCTAATAATTTCTGATCATTAAAACATACACTGTGTTTTTGTCTTCCACCAACTATTTAAAATGTATTCACTAGGCAATCTTCCCCCTGCCCTGAATGGAAACTTTAGGCAATTCCATGACATTTCTACTCATTTTTCGGAATAGGAAGTCCTACTGTCACTCAAAACACAGCTTCAAAGTGGCATTTAGAATATGATTACTAAAAGTTAAACACATCCAAGTAAGACTGGGTGATCATTGCTATTCTTTCCTACACTCCTACGAATAAACTCTTTTTTTCTTCTCCTTGCTGTTGAGGGTCCTCTGTCCTTTTAGATCATTCTACTAGATAGGGCCCAGAATGACCTCATGATGATGCACTTTCTCTCACTCTTTCAAAGGCCATGTACGGTCCATGGAAAATAATCACACATTCCTCATCCCATAACCCTTAGCTTCCTTATGTAAGGATCAACACCAGTCCCCTGTGTCTTCCAAAAGCAGCAAACATACTTCAGGTTTCATACAAGGCTGCCTTACTAGCCTTAAGTTGAGGAAGATCACTTCTGGTACCTCTTACCCTATAAAGAGCATGGCAATAGAGCTTTCTCGATCACTTCAGTAATTTTGCCTCTTCACCTCCTGACTCCTTTATTTTTGTTGTCCTTGATCTATTTCAAAAGCTAAGAGTCATGGATCTGATATGCAACATTCCTTTTGTAAATTCTGCAAATGGGATCTAACTCAAACTCACTTTGGAATTTGATACCTGGTGTACTAGCATCCTGAAAAGCATCTTGTTTTAGTATCCTGAAAAACATCTCGTTTTAGTATCCTGAAACTATAGGAAAGATTTTATTTTGCAGATGAGGATAACAAGACTTCAAGTGGTTAAGTGACTGTCTAATCCAATATTACACAGCCAGTAATGGAAGGCCCAGATTTGAAAAATTATGACTGTCTCATCCCCCTATTTCTTTATACCCTGTTGTCAACTCATAAAGAGTACTATGTTGAGAAATCATGTTTAAAAATATTTGAAAGCAAGTGATGTCTTAAGTAATTCCTTAAATTCCCGGAACAGGCAGAGATGACTTTGCCTTTAGAAGACCCAGTTCTAGATGAATTGCATATTCTGCAAAAGAGAGGCATGGAAATCCTGTGTGGTCAAACAAACTTCACTGGATTGAAGATTCCCAGACAGCACTATAAACTCTAGATAAAATATGAACAAAACACAACCAACAACTTGAAGACACTGGAGAATAAACAGAAGCAGGAGAATCCTGGAGGGGATTGAAAAATTGGAGGAAGGAACTGATGCAGGGTGAGATGCCTGCTGGGTAGCTATGTTCAGTGACCTCACAAGGCAGCTAAACCTCAAATAGAAATCATTGGTTTTTATGGTCTGAATAATAAAAGGACAGCACAATCACAGACACTGGATGTGATCGTGTGGGGTTCCTAAAAAGAAAAGAACCAAAGAGAAGGAGCATAAAATCTATATGTAAACTCAGAAAAAACCTCTGGGTGATCCCTGAAACACATGCACATGGAGCACACTGCAAGCAGCCTGTGAGATTTGGGCTGTCAACCAAGATACATTTGCAGTTGGAATCCAAACAAGTTTATTATGTGCCAAAATACAGACATCAACAGTCTTCTGAAGGAATATACATATATATTAGAAGCCAGAACATAACATTCACAATATCCAGGATATAATTCAAATTACCTGATATTTAAAACAAAAACAAAAACACAAAACAAAAAAATCCCAGGAAAATGTGATTCTGTCCCAAGAAAAAAAATGATTGAGACCAACACCAGTATTACACAAGCATTGGCAAAGATTTTAAAGCAGCTATTATAATTATGCACAATGAAGTAAAGGAAAATAATATATATGACTTATTTGATTAAGCCGATATAGTTGCATTCTCTAAAATAGAGCTATATGATATCCTAATTGATACTGAGATCCAACTCAAGGAATTAGAAAAAGGAAAACAAAGTGAACCCAGAATAGTAAAAGCAGTTAAATAATAAAGATATGAAATTTATGAACTAGAAATAAAGATATGATAGAGAGGATTATAAATCTGAAGGTTTATAAAACCTCAGATGTGCACGTGCTCCACATGCGTGTGTTTCAGGGATCACCCAGAGGTTTTTTCTGAGTTTACATATAGATTTTATGCTCCTTCTCTTTGGTTCTTTTCTTTTTAGGAACCCCACACGATCACGTTCAGTGTCTGTGACTGTGCTGTCCTTTTATTATTCAGACCATAAAAACCAATGATTTCTATTTGAGTTATAATAATAATAATAATAATAATAATAATAATAATGAGATAGATATAGCTTCCAAGATCTTCTAGGGAAAAAAAGAAGAGGTATACACACAATATTAGCATTTTATTTTCATTTTTTTAATATTAGTATTTTTAAAAAATATAACTACAGACACAATAAAGATTTAAAAGTAATGAGAAGACCGTCAACATTATGCCTATAATTTGAAAACTTGGCAAAATAAATATTTTTATAGAAAAATATAATGTCAAAACTGACCCAAGAATGTTTAAGAAAACCATACTATATCCATAACAAAATAAAAATAGCAATAAAAATAAGCACTTGCAATTTTACAAGGAAGTTCTAACAAACACTGAAGAGATAGATAATTCTAACTTCATGCCAACCATTCCAGAGAATAGACTGAGGAACATCTCCCAACTCATTGTATGAAAGTACTATGATCTTGGTACCAAGAGTGAACAATAGTATAAGAAGAAAAGATAAATTTATAGGACAGTCTCTTATGAACATAAATGGAGAACAATCATTAATAGAAATATAGCAAATGATGTGGAAAGCAAAAGAAACATTATAGTCCAGTTGGGTTCATTCCACGTTTACTATTCAAAAGTCAATGTTCACATCATCACATAAAGGAAAAAAGCCATATGACTCAATAGTATGGAAAGCATTCAAATCAGGTCATTCATGATTTTTTTTTCATTCATGATTTTTTAAATGCTTTTAATTAATTAAAAATAGAGGAAACATCCTTAATCTGATTTAAGCATGTGTATCAGAATTTGGTTCAGCTATATTTTAAAAATCCAAATAACAGAAGCACAAAAGGGAAATAAATTTTATTTCTCATTCACTAGAAATTGCGGTAGGCAGTCAGTGGTGAAAAACCCCTAAGATCCTTCTACCTTATTACTATGCTGTGTATACTGCCTCAGAATCATCGTGCAAACGGAAGCATCCATGTTCTAGGCACAAAAATAAGGAAAGGAAAGGAGGGAAGGAGGGAGTGAGGAAGAAGGAAAGGGGAAGGAAGAAGAGGAGGAGAAAGAAGTGAAGTAGCAGAAAGTAAGTGCATGTGAATTGTTTCTTCAAGAAGCTTCCCCAAAGCTGCCATATAATATTTCCATGTAATTCTACTGACCAAAATTTACTCATTTGGATGTGCCCAGTTGCAAGGAAATAAAGTTATAAAACTTTTCTGAAGGTATTATTAGAAAAGGTAACTAGCAAGCATGTAAGAAAAGAGACACCTCCAAAAGTTACTAGTAGGGGTGCACATTGTACAATCTCCCAGCAGGGCAATTTGGCAACATCCTTCAAAGTGGCTAATGCATACATTCTCTGTCTCAGAAATTCCACTTTTAAGTTTATGCTACAGATTTGTTGGCCTATGAGTATGTACAGAATTCTTCATCACAGCAGATGATTTGAAACAACTAAAGTGTCCATTCATAGGGGGAGAGCTAAATAAATGATGCACATTTTACAATAGGATATACTCGTGAAAATGATGAGAAAATTATGTACCAACATGGAATGATTTTCCACATTGTTAAGTGAAAAAACAGAAGCAAAGTAAACAAGAGTATTCATAGTAGTATGCTATCCCATGAGAGTTCTATGGATTAGAGATTTTAATAACTCTTCATATCTGATGTTTATGAGATGTTCTGTTTCTTTACAATCAAAAAAGATCCAAAGGAAATAATGGTGGAATGTCAAGATTTGACAAAATTGTATGAGGGTAACACAATTATTCATCATATTACTCTCCACATTTTCTACAATTCAAAAATCTTTTATAATTCTTAAAAAAGTATCATAAATAGAAAATGTTGACAGATGTCAAAAGTATTCCAAAGAGAGTAACAACCCACTTCGCTAAACAGGTTAACATATATAAACATGACATAAATATAAGGAGTAGTTTATACAAATTATTTTATTTTTTATTTTTTTATTTATTTATTTTTTATTTATTTTTTAATTTTTTATTGGTGTTCAATTTACTAACATACAGAATAACCCCCAGTGCCCGTCACCCATTCACTCCCACCCCCCGCCCTCCTACAAATTATTTTAAAAAACACAACTGTCATCCAAGTCAGCTTGTAAAGATGCTAATATTTAAACATTTTTACTCATTTAAATTCTGCAAAGGAAAGAGACACAAAGGCAAACAATATCTATAATGATCTCAGAAGTTTGAAAACAAATCCAGATTTACCTGTATTAGCTTTTCTGTAGATGAACTCAACTCTTTTAACGGCAGAATTTCACTGTAATCTGTTTGAGTAGCATGGTCTGTACTGAAAAAGCCAACTTTCAAATCATCTGAAATAGTAAGTCTGAAAAAAAATGGAGAGTACAGTGCTTTATATAGTAGATAACTTATTTTAAAATATGTATTATAGAAAAAAATATGTATTATAGCACATATTTTTGTGTAAATCATATTATGTTTTAAAGATTCAAAGGGACTGGTAGAGTGAGGAAAGCTCTGAATTACTTGCTCATGATTTAGGGTTTTCACCAGGACTCTGTGGATTATCAGATTCCCTGAACTGTGGTATATTTTCCCACTGCTACTCATCTTATTTCCATTTTCTGATATATTTGAGCCTCCTTTTAATATCCTATCTGCTGTTTTAAAGACATTATAAATTACACACAGACACATCAAGCAAAAATACTTCAAGATAGTGGTTCTCAAAGAGTGGCCTGAAAACACCAGGGGTTCCAGCATACTCTTCCAAGCAATCCACGAGGTCAAAATTATTTTCATAATAGTATTAATATTTTATTTGCCTTTTCCACTATCATGCTCTTACAGTAGTGTTCAGTGGAGTTATCCAGAAGCTACAGGTTATGTGAATGCATGACATGAGTGTAGAAGCAGATATGAAAATTCAGCTATCATGCATTAACCCAGGCACTAAAAAGGTGTGCAAAAATGTAAAGCAATGACACTATACTCATTAGAGTTCTTGTTTTAAAAAATAGAGTTCATTTTCTTTAAAATATGTTATTTATGTTAGCATAGAATTGGTTTACCATTATTATAAATGAATTAAAATACATATATTAATTTCTCCTTTTAAAATTCTAATATGGTCACCAAGAATAGGCATAAACTAAAGCTCTTTGAGGTCCCCAGTAATTTTTGAGACTATGAAAGTTCTTGAAACCAAAAAATTTGAGGATTATTCTTTAAGATAATCACACCACCATACTATATTTGATTTTCAAACTCCATTCCTGCAAAATCTGAGTAGGCAAGGAACTTAAGCATTTGTAAACACCTCAGATAGATCTTTAATCTTCTCAAATAGTAAAAAGAAAGCCTATTTTCTGGATGCGCTCCTTGTCAATTTGATCAAACTTAACCAAAACTACCAGTTTCTAAAACGTCAGCTAAAGGGATCCCTGGGTGGCACAGCGGTTTGGCGCCTGCCTTTGGCCCAGGGCGCAATCCTGGAGACCAGGGATCGAATCCCACATTGGGTTCCCGGTGCATGGAGCCTGCTTCTCCCTTTGCCTCTGTGTGTGTGTGTGTGTGTGTGTGTGTGTGTGTGTGACTATCACAAATAAATAAAAATTAAAAAAAAAATAAAATGTCAGCTAAAAACAGAATGCCATGAAAGCCCAAGTAGAATTACCATACTTTTCAGGATAGACTCTGAAGACAGAGTGAGGTACTATCTTCACTGGTTTGCTGACCAGCTGGCACGGACTCTGAAGGGGGCACCCCTGCAACCCTTTCCCTCCTTTTTATTTGCTGGCAGAGTCTCAGGATCATGTCCCACAGAATTCAGGGCAGGGTGATCATGTTTCCAGTGCCAAGGGTAGCTCTTGTCTGGTCTCAGCCCATCACAGAGATCCCATTCTTCTGGGCAGATTGTTTTAGGGGTGGGTATGGAACTGGTTCTAGCAAGAATGACATGAGGAAAGATCTTTTGAGGGACTTGGGGTAAAACTTTCTATGCTCCTACGCAGGGGCACCAGAGGAGAGTTTTCCTCTGTGACTCTGAATATTGCCATGTGTTGAAGTGATGCCAAGAAGTGCCACAGCCATCTGGTGACCACAAGCAGGGTCAGCCAAAGGCAAAGTCAGTACATAGATTATGAGCTTTTTAAAAATAAACAGAAGTAACTTTGACTGATGACTTTTTTTAGCCATTGACTCAACTAGCTCTAAAACTTGTCATACCTCTGGCCTTCCTGCAATGTCATATATATGTTATTGGTGCTGTGGGGGCAGTTATTACCATCAGCTACTATGTTCTGAAGTATCATAATTTTTTCATCATGTTTGGAAAAAACCATTGAAGTACAGTAATATTTAACCAAGAAAGACTAAGTATAAACTTACAAAATATTAAACATTTAATATAATGATTTTCAATTAACCCCACTAAATTTTCAACCAATTTTCTACACACTCATCAATGTCATACTCATGATCAGTAGCATTATCCAGATGGGGAGGGAACAGCAGTAATGTTGTATACCTCAGTTTCAACTAATATTTCTGGTGTTTTTCCACAGAAAATTATATTTTAGATTTGATCAAATTTCATTTTAGGAGCCTTTCCTCCTCTCTCCCCTCCCCCACACTAACAGAGTTCTGTTGGAAGAGGCAATCTCCTTGGTCCCTGAGTGTCCCTGCACCTTCTTTCTGCATATGCCAGGAATGCAAAATCCTGGCCACTCTTTCCACAGGCCATTCCTCAGAATTGTGTTTGCAGTGAGCAACCTTAAAGGATGAGGTAATGCCTTTCCTCCACCAAGAAGCAGGCTGGTACTCTTTACTATTAAAATGGTGAGGGTTGCCTGGGTGACTCAGCAGTTGAAAGCCTGCCAAGGTGTGATCCTGGAGTCCCGCGATCGAGTCCTACATTAGGCAACCTGTATGGAGCCTGCTTCTCCCTCTGCCTATGTCTCTGCCTCTGTGTGTGTGTGTCTCTCATGAATAAATAAATAAAATCTTTAAAAAATAAAAAAATAAAATAAAGTGGTGAGCTCAGGGACCCTTCCTTTAATGCAACACGCTGTGTATATAGGTATCCATGATGGGCCTTTAGTGTTACCCTCATGGCACTGAGGGGGCATGGCAGATCAAGACAAACAAATATGAAGGTCTGGATACTGGTTTTGCCATGATGATAAAGTCCTTTGTCTCTGATCCAGGAGTCTTGTGTCTTCTGCTAGGGGCCATAAAATAAGCAAACTTGTTAGCTTGTAAGTAGGGTAAGATTTCAAACACTGCAGAGTCCTGACCCACAAAATCCTCTCAATAAATGCTTGTTGTATTGAATTTTTTCATTTAATTTTATTTTTTACAGTTCTTTATTTATTTAAATAATCTCTACACCCAAAATGGGGCTCAAACTCATGACCCTGCGATCAAGAATTGTATACTCTTCTGACTAAGCCAGCCAGGCACCCCTGTATTGAAATTTTTTAAGACTAAGATATAATAATTAACTAAAAAGATCATCAATATTCAAAGCTTTGTCTGTCTAAAATTTATAACCATTTTTGAAAATCATTTGTGAAAACCATAAATTATAATTATTATATTAAAATTATGATATTGTACTAGACTATAGAAATGGATGAATCATATGATCAATTACAAAAATTTTAAGATGTGTTTTAAAACAGTTTATAAGAAATAAGAAAAAAGCAATTTTTAAGGGTGATGATGTAAAATTTTAGGGAAAATATTTTTGATAGTTTTTAAGTATGGCAACTATTATAGATGACAAATTGTACATGTGGCAGGCTTTTTCTAGGACATATGTTTTATAAATTTTAAAGAAATTCTCCTTTTTTATACATTTGGAAATCTTTTAAAACATGAAATAAAAATAAAATCATTATACTTTCAAACAAGTGTCCCACAAAATGTAGACAATAAAGGTTTCCTAAAACTATGACCAGGTTCCAAATTTTTGTCTTTTTAATCTATCATTCCCATGGTCCCTAGAGGTATCTTACTAAAACTCGGGTTCTTTCACTATCCTGCTATAAAGACTTTAATAGCCTTCCACTGTCCAAGAGAATTATATTCAGTCTTCTTATTCTGATCTCCAAACTATGGGTGCAAACTACTTATCTGAGCTTCATGCACTTAACAAAGAATAACTGAGTACCTACTGTTTGCCAGGCACTGTTTCTGGCACAAAGGTAATAGGAATGGGCAAGTCAAAGTCTTTGTTCTCATGGAACTTATATTCTAAAGGGAGAGACAACCAGTAAACAAGTAAACAAAAATACGTTATATATTGTGAGGTAGTGGTAAACTCATCTTTCATTTTGTATACCCTATGTACCATACTCATCTATTAAATGTTCTCAAAATACATCTGTATCTGAAGGTTGGGCAGTACCTTCAGCCTAAAATATAGTCTCTCCACAGTTCTACCTATAAAAATGATATATAGTCACTTTCTTTTCCATCTTCCTATTCCTTCCATTCCCTTACCTTGCCAGAGTGGAGGAATCAACATGGTGGTCAGTGACATGAGTCAATTTCTTCATAAGAAAGGTTAGGAGCCATGCAGAGGAAAAGGCCAACAGGCCTCGTAGCCAAGAATGTAGGGTAGTGTGAGAAACAGTTTTAGTATATGTGCTTCCGAAGCAAGCACAGCAGTGTGAGAAACACAAGCAGCAGCACAGAGCCAGCATGATTGGGAGAAGGAGTACATAAATGTAAAAATGTAAAAAAACCCAAGGAAGATAGAGCATCAGCATCTGGCAACCGCCATAGTGGTGTCTCATTTAGGTGGGAGTCTTCAATGACAGGTAAGGCTGGTCAGTGGAATTGTGATTAAAACAAGGAATTTTTTTCAAAAACTTCAAAATAGAATACTTCATGTACCAGCAATCCCATTTCTTTCTTTCTTTTTTAAGATTTTATTTATTTATTCATGACTGACAGAGAGAGAGAGAGAGAGAGAGAGAGTGAGAGGCAGAGACACAGGCAGAGGGAGAAGCAGGCTCCATGCAGGGAGCCTGACGTGGGACTGGATCCAGGGTCTCCAGGATCACACCCCAGGCTGAAGGCGGCGCTATACCGCTGGGCCACTGGGGCTGCCCAGCAATCCCATTTCTGAGAATGTATCCAAAGGAAATTAAGTTATTATCTCAATATTTACCACCCCTCCACCCCATGTTCACTGAAACATTATTCAAAATAGCTAAAGCATGGAAATAACCTAAGTGCCCATTAATGGATAAATGATAAAGAAAATATAGTGTTTACATACAATGGAATAATCTTCCACTATAAAAAAAGAAGGAAATCCCATCATCTGTGACAACGTAGATTAACTCTGAGGGCATTATACTAAGTAAAATAAGTTAGAGGAAGACAAATATTGTATGATCTCACTTATATGTGGAATCTAAAAAAGGCAAACTCATAGAAACAGAGTTGATTGGCAGTTGCAGAGGCTGAGGCCTGGGGAGATGGGGAGATGTTGGTCAAAGCGTACAAACTTCCAGTTATAAGAGAAATAAGTTCTAGCTAATGTACAGCCTGGTGATTATAGTCAGCAATACTATATCATACTTGAAAGTTGCTAAGAGAATAAATCTTAAATGTTCATACACACATAACAATGTGAAGTGATGGATGTGTTAATAACCTTATTGTGGTAACAATTTTACAATATATACAAAATATCAAATCATCACATCATACACCTTAAACTTACACAGTGTTATGTGTCAATTGTATTTCAATGAAGCTAAGGGGGAAGAAAGGAAAAGGAGATTTTGTAATACCTACTCACAAAATGTTAATCTATTGCAAAAAATGGCAAATTTTTGGTAGAGAATCCTGGTAGACACCAACCCAATGAGGTCGAGGTTAAAGCACCAACAGGGAAACATAATGAACGTGTGCCCACTAAAGTGGATGCCCTGAAAAGCACATACCTCCATTTCTGTGGCATTTCCTGCCAAGAATGCATAATAAGAGTCTGATTATAAGAAAACACTAGACAGAGCTGGACACTAAATCCAAAGTCTATACTTTTAAAAAATGTCAAGGACATAAAGGACAGCTAGAGGCAATAGGAGTTCTTTCAAACTGGATGCGTCTGAAGGGCCAGGATAGCTAAATGCAACATACTCCTAGATAGGATCCCAGACCAGAAAGGAAAAAAGCTATCATTGGGGCCCTTGGCACAACTTGAAGGGGCCTGATGTAGTGTTGGGCTAATGTTGGCTTCCCGATTTTGAGAGCTGTATGCTAGGTATATAGGAGAATATCCATTTTAGGAAAAACACACTAATTCTTAGCAGTGATGGGCACCAATCCTATAGCTTGCTCTCAAAATGTTCTAAAAAGATTAATAATAATGAGTATATGAATTCGTGTATGTGTGAATGTGCACACAGAAGGGACAAAGAAGAGGAGCGGGGCGGGGGCGGGGGGGTGGAAAAACAAGGTAAAAGGTCAAGAATTGATGAATCTAGGTGAAGAGGATATGAGGGATCTTAGTTCTGGCAATTTCTCTGTCAATTCGAAGTTATTTCAAAGTAAAGTATTTTTAAAACGTCATATGCATTCTTTAAGCAAGTTCGAATTTCATCAATTTCAACCAGCAAGAACTGTCAACATTTTAGGCCTTAATGAACAATGAAATGTGACTGGAAGCAACGTATACCACATTTGTATATGCTGCTTCAACTCATTTTCTAACTGCAAAGCTGCCAGTTTTTAAGAAAGTTTACAATAAAAGAAATCTAGACTGTAGTGCAAGCTGCTCTTCCACTTGGACATTATGATCCAGTAGATAATGGCACTGTTTGTCTACGACAAATAAGGGTGATCTGTGATCCTCTGGCAAGCACCACTAAGAAAATCACAGCGAAGGCCTCTAGGACTTTAGAGCGAATCTTGTGCCTTCTTAGGTAGATGACTATCATCCTTTTGATAAACAGCGCTGGCTCACAATTGAGTCTGGAAAAGACTGAATGTTAACTCCTGTAAACATGAGTCATCAGGCCTGAGTTTCCCATGATAAGTTAGGTTTTATCTTACCCACCAAACCATACACTTGGGCATGAGCACGGAAGTGACATAAGAGACCAGGCTCAAGCAGAAGGAAAGACGCTTACAGGAAGCCCATACCTCCTGTTCCGATTGCCTCTTCCCCTCCAAACCATAGTTACAGCCTCATGGCAAATTCTGTACAATCAGTTGATTGAGGAAGAAAAAAACTCAAGCCTAGTTAATAGAGGGGATTGCCATCAGGACGGGGATGCCTATAGTTCCACAGCTCCACTACAGCTCCGCTCAGAGGTGACCTTGAGGGACAGCAATGAAGGAAAATCCTTCCACCTAATAGAACTGACCTAATAGTCCATTTGGTCATTTACTTTTTCTGGATGAGAGTGAGCCATAATTGTGTACCTGCATTAATTTGTATACTGTTGCTAAAGTTTTTTTTTTTTTTTTTTTTTTTTTCAGGCTTTAGGTGCCCCCCGGGGGGCTCCTTTTATTACATTGATTTATTCAAGTGATAGAAAAAAACTCTCTCTGCAGCAGGTTTATGATAGTCACACAGAGAGAGAGAGAGGCAGAGACATAGGCAGAAGGAGAAGCAGGCTCCATGCACCGGGAGCCCGATGTGGGATTCGATCCCGGGTCTCCAGGATCGCGCCCTGGGCCAAAGGCAGGCGCCAAACCGCTGCGCCACCCAGGGATCCCTGTTGCTAAAGTTTTAACTGAATAATGGTCAGGAACTTGGAAGGAAGAAGACTGAGAGACTGGTGACAAGAAAGTCTGGGGAAGAGTTCTGCAGATGACCCTTTAAGAATGAGCACAGGCTAGGGGTGCCTGGGTGTCTCAGTCGGTTAAAGCATCCAACTCTTGATTTTGGCTCAGGTCAAGATCTCAGGGTCATGAGACTGAACCCCATGTCAGGCTCTGTGGCTCAGGGCTCAGTCTGCTTGAGATTCTCTCTCTCTCTCTCTCTCTCCCTTTCCCTCTGCACCTCCCCCTCACCACTCATGCTCTCCAAATAAACAAAGAACATTATATATATATATATATATATATATATATATATATATATATATATAAAGAATGAAAGAATGGGCATGGGCTATGAAGATACTTGCATACCCTGTGAATGCTCACCAAGGGTCATCCACCACAGATAAAGTATGCAATGACCAAGTAGGTAAAATGACACACTGTGGACAGCAGCTAGTTGCTGCAACCATTCCAGTGTTCGCTCAGTAGCCCTTGAATGAAATGGCTATGGTGGAAGGGATGGAGTTCAACAACATAGACTTCTGAGTTTGTTCTGGCTGCTGCAAGCATTGAGTGCCTCATCAGCCAACAATAGAGAATACTGAGTCCCTAATATGCCAGTATTAACCAGTGAGGATAGCCAGCCGCCTAGTGGCAGCCTGATAACACTGAACCTCTTCCACCATCCTCTCTGGGAGAGACATGTATGTATTCTGGATATGGATTTGTATTCCCTGACCATGATGCCACTATTCACTACAAAATGCCTTATCCACTGATGAAGTTTTGGATTATAGGTGAGGTTTGGTGGGGTGAGGTCTGGAGCTAAAGACCAAGAAAATTCTTGAGGCATCTTTGGTGCAAAATGGTGGTTTTATTAAAGCCCAGGGACAGGACTTCGGGGCAGGAAGAGAGCTGCTGCCCCAGGCTTGTGAGGGGTGGCTGATTATATACCTGCAGAGTTGGGGGAGGTAAGGAAAAGGCAGATTTCAAAAGGATTTTCATATGCAAAGGAGGACCTACCAGAACCTGGAGGCCTTGCCATTGTCAAGTTAAAGATTGTTTATCCCTCAAGCAGGTCATTAACATTAAGACAATTGGCCACTTCCCGAGGAATGTCACACATATCCCACCCTGGGGTGGGGTCATTTATGGGGTGGCAGTTTGTGCTTTTTCCTTAGCAGCCCTCTGTTCCCCATCATCCATCATTGTGACATAGTGCACATAATCATTCTGATAAGGGTACTTGTTTCATAGCAAAAGAAATGTAGCAAGGGCTCATGCCCATGGAACTCACTGGTTTTATCACATATCCCATCACCCAGGAGTGCAAGCTTAATGAAAAGGTAAAATAGCTCACTGAAGATTTGATTATGGCAGTTGTGAGACAGATCCATGAAAGGATGTGTTTCTGCCTTCCAGGATACAGTACATACTTTGAATCAGTATGTGGTGCTCTCTCTCCCCCAGCCATAGGTCCAGGAACCTAGAGACAGAAGTGGAAGTGGCTTCTCTCCCTAATATACCTAATAACTTTCTACCAAAAGTATTGCTTCCTGTCCCAGCAACTTTATGATATGCTGGCTTGGAGGTCACAGTCCTCAGGGGAAGAATGCTTCCACCCAGAAACACAAGAGTTCCATTGAATTAGATGAGAGTTAATCAACTGGCCACTTTGTGATCCTTTTGTCATTGAACTAAAAGGCAGAGAATGGGGTCCGGCCAAAGTGATTGATTCCGATTATGAAGGAGCAAGTGAGTTGTTGGTATACAATGGAGTCAGCGAAGACCATCTCTGGAACCCGGGGGATTCTCTAGGGTGCTTCTTGGCCTTTCCATGCTTGTCATGAGCATGCTATGAAGGCGCACACGTTGTGGAAAGGTTGTGCCTTTCCACAATGTCAGCTTTATTCAACCATAGAGCAAAGTTAAATCACAATTATAAAGCAGGTTTAGGATTGCAAACTCAATGACAGTCACCATGTGATTAAACTTGGCTTCTTAGACAACATACAAAGCAGGACAGAAGACAAACCACACAACAAGCAAGATAACAGAAGAGTGTGGGAAGTTAACGAACCAAACTCAAAGTCAGTCTGTGGGTGCGCAGCTGAGATGGGGCCCCGGGCTGGTCTGGGTCAGCCCTTGGCACTTACTGCTTATGTTCCAGCAGTGAAGGATCTCGGTTCTGGTCAGAGATCAATCAGGCAGGGCCTTTGGCGGCATTTGCCTTTTTTAAAGTGGTCAGACAGAGGGGTCAGGTCTGAAGAGTCCAACACTTTGCTGCCCAAATCCTTTCCTTTTTAAAGGGCTTTAATGTGGAACGCCTGCGTGGCTCGGCGGTTGAGTGTCTGCTTTCAGCTCAGGGTGTGATCCCAGGATCCGGGGATTGAGTACTGCATCAGGCTCCCCTGCATGGAGCCTGCTTCTCCCTCTGCCTCTGTGTCTGCCCCTCTCTCTCTGTGTCTCTCATGAATAAATAAATAAAATTAATAACATTATTAATATTATCATGAATAAATAAATAAATTAAAATTTATTCTCATGAATAAATAAATAAAATTAAAAACCTTTAAAAAAAAAGGTTTTGGATCTCTGCAGACCTCCTCTGATTACCAGTTCTGGTGTGTCAGCTAACGGTGGTCCCCATAATATCTCCTAGCTGGTGTCATCGCTTGACCCAGGCCCCTACCTGACATGCCAGATTCCATTTTGCTCTCTACAACACTACAAGGGAGCAGAATTTGCCACCCTAAAATATTCCTCTTGGGCATAAGGATTCTTGAGTTAGTTATTTTTAAGGACCAGCGGGCACAGGAGAAGTTCTGAAAACAGTAGAAGTGGCCCTTTTTGTAAAGGACATTTACATTTATAAGTGGTATCTCTATTTGTAAGGGTGTCCCCTAGCTGAACCAGGAAGAGAGGATGACTAGATGTCTAGAAACCTAACAATGGATAAAGTAAGAACTTAAAGGAGGGCCGGACCCTCCTTTATTGTACACTCCTTTGCTTGATAACCTCCCATAATGGCTCCCCCTCACCCTCCAACACCCTCCAACATCTTTCATCATCTTTAGGTGGAAATGGTATTTAAGGTGGTAGCTTGGGCCTTTTCGGGGAGTTACTAAACTTTACTGGGTGTCTTCTGTGTATACAGGAGATATGTATATATGTTATTAAACTTCTCTGTTTCTCCTGTTAATCTTTAATTACCGAGAGTCTCAGCCAAGAACCTGAAGGGCAGAGGGAAAGTTCTTTATTTATTCTTAAATATTTTATTTTTAAGTAATACCCGACATGGGGCTCAAACTCACAACTCTGGGGTCAAGAGTTGCATGCTCCACTGGCTGAGCCAGCCAAACACCCCAGGAAAGTTATTTTTGAGGACTCGGAACCTTCAGGAATGAAGATTTGGATCTCCCAGCTGGGTAAAGAACCTCAGACTGTCTGCATCTTTCAGCAAGTTTCTTGGCCACTCAACAAGCCTTCCCTGTAGACCAGCTCTGGCCATCACCCTCTGACTGATTTCTCTGCCACCAGCCTTGTCCTCTCCCAAGAGGTCTCAATCTCCATCTTAGATGGGGGTGGGTGGGAGTGAGGGTCTTCTAAGTTTTTCCTTTCTTGCGTATACTGTTGTAAGAATGCTTAGTCTTCTTTTACCCCCTTTACTGCCTTTTACTAGTTAAAAAGATTTTTTTAAAATACTTCTTAATAAAAAAAATACTTCTTAATATTTAATAAGGAACAGGAAATATTCCCCTATTCAAATACTGGTAAGATTTCTGCCTCCTGTCTTGATCCTGAGTGTTACATCAACATAATAAATACAGTCACTTAATCTGTTTTTTTTTTATATTCTACACAGCCACACATTTAACAGACCTCAGTGCTTTATCCTGTCTAGAAATGCAATCCTTTACCCTCCCCGGTGCCCAGCAGCCCCTTTTAACTATTCAATTTCATTTTTGATTAAGCTTGAACATGTATGTTCTTTCTTTTCCATTTTAAACAAATAATCTATTGTGGGTAGTAGGTTTATGGAATGTGGGTAGTTATGAATATATTATGTTGCATGTCAATGTCATCTCAAAAAAGCTGGAAAAAGTAAGTGAAAAGTGTAAAAAAAAAAATCCAACCCCAAATACAAATACATATATTTTCAGGATATGATTTAAAAACTTGGAATAATGTTTTCCTTTTTTTTTTTTTTTTTTTGGAATAATGTTTTCAATTGTTCCTTCTGGTACCATAATATTATAATACTATAATACAATGCTTTAAAATCAAGTCCAAAAATTTTATAGATAACCTCCTACATAGTGTCAAAAAATATATTAAGCACTATTTATTGAGTGCTTAACTTGTTCCATATGGTTTGTTAAGATATATGCACTAACACACACATTTTCCTTTCAGGTCTTCCAAAAATTTCATAAGAGAGATACTGACTTTCTTGTTTCAAAGATGTAGAAACGGGGGCCTGACTAGAGGAAAGAACTCTTCTAAAATCATAAGCCTGAAGGGACAGATACCAATTCTCTCCATCCCTAGTGAGAACAGGTTCATGGCTCTAAGGTCCCTTGCGTCTTATATGTTTGTAAAACTGACTCAGAAAGATCTGGCTCATTCAGAATCTAAGTGAAATATGATGGTTCATTCCTGAGTTTCCCGTCAAATTCCAAATGTGTCTGATTTTAAATGGCAACCTTCTTGCCTAGAATAGAAACCCACATCACAACAAATTAGCTAAGTGGCTCCTACACAGGCCTTATTTATAGTCTCAGTAATTTGATTTCTGAATAATGGCTTGGGTGTTGTGCGTAAAATACAGTCTTGGAAAGATGACGATTATGTTTTTTGAATAAACTAGATACAAAATTAACATGTAAATTTAGTATAGAATAAAAGGCCCAGGAACATTTATTAATAGAATGCAATGACACTTCTCACTGTATCCTAGAATAGTCTATCCTAACAAATGTTTATTAATGGATTAGCTAAAAAAATGGTATTAGGTGTGCTAAATTTTCACTATCATGTACCATTCAACTTTAAATAAGGAAAACATTGCTCCCCGTTTTTCCTCTTCAAGAAAACGCCAAGTGTGATGTGCTCCAGGCTCAAAGAGGCTTCTCTTTGTTATTCCCACTTCCTAGGTGATCTCACCGAGTCCACCCCTATATCTATCTGGGTGCTAAGTGCTCCCAAATTGATACAGCCAGCCTGGACCTCTCTTCTGAACATCAGACTTGAAGGGTAGCAGAATCTGGCATCCCAAAATATGCCTCTTTGGCACAAGGATTATTTTGAGCTAATTATTTTGAGAGCTGCAGACACAGGAGAAGCTCTGAAAACACAGAAGTCACTCCTTTGTAAGAGAAATTTACATTTATAAAGGATATCCCCATTTGTAAGTGTTTTTTAACCCTATACCTGGAAGAAAAGGATGAGTAAATCACAGGAGAATCTTATTATAAAGAAGGCACCAATTTAAATCTGCATAACAGCCATACTTCTATTTACTGTGCTTTTCCTGACAACTTCCCATAACCCACTCTTTCCCACACCCCCAACCAATCCCCGTCCTTTGTCTTTAGGTGATAGTATTTAAGGTAGTGGCTTGGGCCATTTGGGGGAGCTACTCAGTTTTCCTGGGTATCTCCCATGAATACAAGAGGCATACATGCTATTAAACTTCTGTTTTGTTTTTCTCGCATTAATCTATCTTTCGTTATAGGGTTGGTCTCATCCAAGAACCTACAAGGGTAAAGAGAAAACTATCCCCCCACCCCCCCATATCTCCTAACTGGCTTCCCTATTTCTGCCCTTATCTTCATTATAATTTACTATCAAAACAGCAGCCAAAGTAATCCTCTTGAAAGACTGATCATATCAAATCACTCCCCTGCACCAATCCCCCCTCATGGCTTCCCATCTTTGATAGTATAATTTATAATAAATGTATATTTTGTTCTTCATCCACAGTTCCTGCCTGAAAGCTCCCAAGACTCTTGGAATTTCCTAAATGACATGAGCAGTGGGCTCATCTTTTGTTATATTTGGTCTTTTGTCCTCAATTCCTGAAATGGTCTCAGTGTGGGAAAAAAGGTGAAATGTGGGTCTTCCGTAATTCATAACGAACTCCTTTGAAACACACCAGAGTCCATATTAGTGGGAGGACTTTTGTAAAGCCCCTAAAGATGCAAGCTGTTTGCCAGAGAAACCAATCCCAATTACAGGGTGGGATGGGTCAGTCCCACTCCCATATCCACCTTTGGAGGGGCTGTAGGTAGATCCATTCACCACAAAATCAATGATTTCATCAATTTGGTCTATATAATGCAGCCTCCATAAAAGTCTCTGAACTACAGGCTTCAGGGAGCTTCTGGGTTGGTGAATAAGAACACACCCAGGTGCCAGGAGGGTGGCACACTCCAAATTTTGTGGGGACAGAAGCTTCTGTGCTCCAGACCTTTCAAGACCTCACCCTATGCATCTCTTTATCTGGCCATTCATTTGTATCCTTTAATAATCTTTGTAATAAACCAGTAACCATTATTCTTTGCAATAAACCAAAGTAAATTAGTTTTCTGAGTTCTATGAGTGGCTCTAGCAAATTAACTGAATCCACAGAAGGAGTTATGGGAATGTCTAACTTAAGGCTGAATGGTCAGAAGCACAGGTAAGAACCTGGATTTGTGATTGGCATCTGAAGGGGGGAGGGGTCTTGTGGGATGGAGCCCTTAACTTGTGACATCTGACGCTGTCTGTAGGTAGCAGAGCGTCAGAACTGAATGAAACTGTAGCACACCTAGTCAGTGCCTGCCGAAAACTGGAGAATTGCTTGGTGGTGTTGAAAAGGCACTTCTGGCATCTAACTGAAAGTCAAAGTGGAAGTCCTTACGATGACCCAGGTCCCACACCACTGTCTGGCACTGTCCCCTTACCTCTGGCCTCCCCACTGCTCTCCCCTTCTCACTCTGCCCCAGCCACCCAGGGCTCCTTGCTGGGCCCGAGACACCCAGGCCCACCCCTTCTGGCTTCCTGCTCTTTGCTGGAACACTTCGTTCCCTGACAGATCAGAAAGTTTCCCTCTCAAGCCTGCAGATCTTCACCCCAAAGTCATCTCTGAGAAGCTTTCCTTGACCACAGTGGCTAAAATTACCATCCACTTCCCTACTCCACACACAGGTTCCCCTGCTCCCTCCATGCTCTTCCTTCCTTAGCACTTACCACTAAGTTATTTATTGTACAGTCGGCTTGCTTAGCATTGGTTTCCTGACTGGAATGTAAACTTCACGAGAGCCGGGCTTCTGTCAGCTTGCAGACTGCTGCTCGCCCGGTACCAAACTCTGCCCTAAACCCAGGACTGCAGTCCCCTCTCCCACTCCTCCCAGAGCACCAACACAGTCCCCGGGGACTGAAGAACCGTGGGTGAAGACAAATGAACACTGGCATCCGCGGGTCCTCCAGCGCGCATTAACTGAGCACTTGGCGCTGCCATTCGGTCCACCGAGCGCAGCCGGGGTGCTCTGCTGGAGAGCTACACGCCAGGCTATGCCAAGGAAGCCGGGGCAGGAAGTCTTTCCTATCAGTAAACAAGCAGAACAGGTTAGACCCTGCGCCGGCCGCGTTAGTATGTGCCACTGCCAATATGTGCTTTTCACAACCACCAATAAACCAGGTCCTGCGTCTACCCTCCCTGGTCTGTTTTAACGAATGCACCCAAGCAGGGGGCATGGCTCACCGGGTCAGTGCCCACCACTGGGCCAGCACGGCGCCCCATGTGGAGCCTGGAGGGCATGGGTCTCCCCTCGAAGCCAGCCTCCCTGGCACCGTGAAGCCCGTGACCTGGGGAACTCCAAGTGCTTGCACAGTGGCTAACCCAGCGCGGGACACTGACTGATTAAAAAAAAAAGGCGGGGGGGGGGGGTTCAGAAGGAAAAATACATTTTCCCAGACACATCAGCTCTACCTTATCGGAACAGACAAAATGTGGGCGGGGGCGGGGGGTAAGCAAAGATTATTAAAAGGGGGAACCCGGCAGCCCGGGTGGCTCAGAGGTTTAGCAGCGCCTTCCACCCAGGGCGTGATCCTGGAGACCCCGGATCGAGTCCCACGTCGGGCTCCCTCTGCCTGCGTCTCTCCCTCTCTCTCTGAGTGTCTCGTGAATAAATAAAGTCTTAAGATAAATAAATAAATAAATAAATAAATAAATAAATAAATAAATAAATAAATAAAAGGGAGGACCTGTGAAGAAAGCATCAGGGAATAACAGCGCGAGCGGCAGGCCCCCCCGGGGTACCGGTGCCCCTGTGTGCGGCGCCCCCTGAACACGCTAGGCGGGTGCACTCGCGCCACGCTCGCTCGGAGCCGCGAAGCAGCGCGGGTCGCCGCTGAGGCAGGACTTCGGAGGGGACTCGCCCGACACAGGCGCCCGGTTGCGGGTGGCGGGGTGTGAAGCCCCGGAGCCCGCGTCCTCGGATTACGCGGACACACTCAGGGGACGAAGTCAGCGGGCCTGGGGCGGGAGCGCGGGCGGGAGCGCGGGCACAGGTGCGCGCGGCGCCGCGGGGTCGGGCCCGAAGGGGGGGGAGGCGGCGCTGCGCGGGTCACCTGGGGCTGAACCGGAACTGCTCAATGGTCGACTCGAGGTTCTCGAGGATCTTCCGGCACTCCTCGGCCGCGGGCGTGTCGTCCGCGCTCTCCATCCGAGCCCCGGGCTGGCGGCTGCGCCGGGCGCCTCCCGCGGAGCTGCGGGCTCGGCGAGGCGGCGAGTCGGAGGCCCGAACCCGGCGTCCGTTGCCATGGCGACCTGGGGGCGGGCGGGGCGCGGGGATCGGCGGGCCCGGAGGGGGGCGCTCCACCGCCCGCCCCAGGCGGCCCCGACCCACCCGGCCCGGCCGCCGCTGAGCTGTCCCCGAGAAAGCTGGCCCCGTCTAGGTACCCCGGCGACGCCCCACCGTGCCCCGACTCCCCACGCCTTCTCTCCTGAGCCGCCGAGCTCAGCCTGCAGCGAGGCCAGCGCGGGGGGCGGGGGGGCGGGGGGGGGCTCGGCGACCCTCGCTTCGTGGCCTTCCGCCCTAGGGTGCTAGAGGGCACCCTCGGGGAGGGGGAACATAGTGCACCCAGGTAATGACCATCCTCAGGACATAATGAGCCTTGGCTCCAGAGCGATGCCATAATAAGGAAGCGGGCGGCCTGATGAATTGCCTACACCCCTCACTTGGCCATAGACGTGGGCGTTTCATGGACAAGAAAAAAAAATTCTCTTCAGAGATTAAACAGCCTACATTTCTATTTGATATGAAGGTCAGAATTCAGGCGTGAAGGGACGCCTGGGTGGCCCAGTGGTTGAGCGTCTTCCTTGGTTCAGGGCGTGACCCCAGGGTCCTGGGATCGAGTCCTGCACAGGGCTCCCCGCAGGGAGCCTGCTTCTCCCTCTGCCTGCGTTTCTGCCTCTCTCTGTGTGTCTTTCATGTATAAATAAATAAAATCTTAAAAAAAATAATAATTCAGGCGTTAAGTTTTAAGCTATCCAGTGTGGTTGTGGAATTCATTATTACTAAGTCTCTACGATAGTAAGAGAAACTGCCTAATAATGAAATTGTCGTTCGTCCTTTATATTAAATTGTGTATCGTGTATTGACAATGCTGGAATAGCTTTTCTGACATCATCAGTATGTCATTTGCTGGTTTTAGAGCTAAGTATACGGTTTCCCTTTCAATATATGGTCTACAGGAAAACAAAAGGTTTTCCTCTCTTATTATGTGAAAATGAGGTTAGTTTGATATTGGAAGCTCAGAATACAAAAAAGGAAATTACTGTAGCATTACTGTAGCACAACTCTTAAATATTTAAAGACAAAGAGGGAAGGCCCCAAATGCCAAAAAAAAAAAAAAAAAAAAAAAAAAAAAGTAGCCAATGCCAACAAGATCTTCTGTAAAGATCTGTTTTCCTTTGAAAAGGTGAAGAAAGAAGAAAAAGAGTCACTTTTACTCTATGTAGATTTTTGTTCTCAAAATCTAACTTGAGGGCAGCCCCAGGGGGCTCAGCGGTTTAGCACAGCCTTCTTAGGCCCAGGCTGTGATCCTGGAAACCTGGGATGGAGTCCCCTGCTTGGAGCCTGCTTCTCCCTCTGCCTCTCTCTCTCTCTGTCTCTCTCTCTATCTCTGTCTCTCATGAATAAATAAAATCTTTTAAAAAATCTAAATTCAAAGTCTCGAGGGAAATTTTATCATACAATCAAAAAGCATTTTAAAAGAGAGAAATGTATAAATCTATAATAAATTATCTTAAATGATTTTTTTTTCCCACAGTGCAAACAAAAATTTTAAAATAAAGAGAAAAATTCCAAGGTAAAATTAAACACCTAATCTGGTTAGGACGAGGCCAAGGTAAAAATACTGTGACAGGCTGCTGGCTGTTTCGCTTAATGCAATTCGAAGTGAATATTTTGAAACTGAGGAAAGAGGTCTCCTGGCAGACTTCATGAGTCATTGGTCAGCTCTGTGCAGCATTTGTTGACTGATATGGACTGCATGGTTACACCATCCCACAAAAACATGAACTGAACAAAACCTCTTTGTTTGAAGTCTTGCTATAGCATATCACGGAGTTTCAGATTTCAGTGTCTGGGAAACCAAGTTATGAGCATGACTGTTTTTGCAACTATTAACTACATAACGCTCCTCTTGTTGTCAGTTACCTACATTTACCGCTCAGGTGTTCTGACTTACAAAATTGTTCATTTCAGATCATATTCTCGCCTATGACAACCGGGTTGGGCACTGTCAAAACATCTGTCATACTGAATCCAGACTCTTTGTATCACATGATGAATTAATTGATGGTTTTAGTGGAAAGCTCATGAGCTCTGGGGTAAACATTAAAAAAAAAAAAAAAAGAAAAGAAAAGAAAAACTCCCCTGAAATTTAGTTGCTTTAGAACACTGGGCAAGTTATTTAACATCTCTGAGCCTCTTTTTTGTCACCAGTAAAAACTGAATAATGAACTTTTCTCAGGGTGGTTGGGAGTAGTCTATAAGGCGAGAAAAGCACACAGCTCATGTGGGACATGAGACACATACTAACCAGGCCTTCAAGGAATTTGTTCCTCCTTTCTAAACCACAACTAAGGAACACACCGTTTAAAGTCTCCCATTTCTTAAAAGTTGAGTGTCTCATAAGCTAAAATATTTTTTACTTTAGTTAACAGGATTTATGGCATGATTTTAAATTTTCAGATGCCTCTTTGAAACAGGTATAATAGTATAATGTATTTATATGAAAATATTACCTACCAATTATTAAAAGTGATAACATCTCAGATTAAATAGCATGAGGATTTGATTACGAGTCAAGTGCTGACTCTAAACATAGTAATTTATATATTCCAGATGGATATTATCAATCCTATAGTCTAATAAAAGCCAAGAGGTTTCAGGTTAGGTTTGTAATTTAAATTCTTTCTGGAGTCATCATATGTAAAGTGCTTATTTTTCTTTTATCACCAGCTGTAATCTATGATTATGTGGTGCAGGCTCTGTTAGGTAAACTTGTTTTATGTTGTGCTTCATCCATAACCAAAGTTCTTAAATAAAGGGTTGGGAAAGGAAATAGCAAGGTCTTCAGCCAGGACAATATTATGCGACTAAATCCTATGTGGAAAAACTTCTGAGACTACATCATTTTAATGTCTTAAATTTGGCTGCAATGACATAACATATCCACTCCTGGAAAAGTCCCTCAGTAAGTGTTTGTTATGTGGCAAAAGCTGAAAACCAAGATGGGAGGCACTATGGGAGCCTAGGCAGGAGCAATCTTGATGTGGAATTTGGATCTTACAGTCAAATGTCCCTGAGCACTGCAGTAGAGGATATCTTCTTCTATTTGGAGCTAGGGCAGATGTTTCGAAGGGAGATGGGTAAAAATGTGAAGAAAATGGTAGAGCTTAGCCAACTGCAGAAGTGACTCCACCTGCGAAAAGATTTGTGAACCTGCTGCTATTGAGGAAAATTCGGGAAATCTCTCTGTCTGGTCAACTGACCATAATGGATCTGCATGCCTGGACATAACCTAGCAAATCTGCAGCAGGTACATAGCGATATGCAGTGATTCAGGAAAGGCAGAAATCCAATGGAGATTAATAAAACTATGACAATTATCATAGTTCATGCAATGGAAGATTTCACCCAAAGAGGATAGAGAAGTGGATCTTAGAATTGGTGAAATAAAGTAAATAATAAGAATTAATGAAACAAAGACCTTTTCTGGGGGCTCCATCTTTTCAGACCCCAAAGGGATTTACTATCATGAGGAGTGGAACATTGATCAGAATGCCATAAAGTATCTACACAGGACCATGGAGTGCTCTGTTCTTTTCCCAGGGCCACAAGGTAATTCAGATTCTCGGGTACATGGATCACAGGAAAGGCTTCATCTAGACAGCACACGTGTGGTTTGGGTTGCATGAGAATTTCCCTGTAGCCTGATCTAAACGAACAGATAAGATCCAATATTTAGACCGTCCCCAGGAGGACTAGACTTGTTCCCCAAAATGAACCACCGGGTCAGGCTTTGCCTGGACCGTTAGCTCATTTCTCCAACTCATATTCCTGCAACCCCAACATTAACACTCTTCATTGTCCTTCAGCTTCAAACTCTCAAAAATGTGGTACAAGACATTCTAATTTAGCAATTTTGAGAACTCATGGGGAATAGGGGACATAGGAAAATACAGTAGTGTGAAGCTCGGTTTGCTATTGTCATGCCTGTTTATTTACCTAGAGATGCTTCAGTGTTCACTAAGAAGGACGTGTGTTACACGGGTTCTGTTCTACCCAGGTGCTGATCAGGGGTGCACAGTCCAGGGATGGCACACCCACTGTTGCTCAAATCCGGAAGTCCACATTTCGGAAGGGACGACTCCAAGCTCTGATGTTAACTGTTCTAGACCAACAAATCACCACTGCGCTAGTTTAATACACTGAATATCAACAGTGGGTATTTTATTGGTGAACGTGGTGACTTATTGACCAGTACTGTAGATGTTGGAAGTAGGCTCAAATGGGTGAATTTAACGATCTTCAAGATATGTAGGTCAGTCAAAATAGTTCAGAAATCCTTCCGCCCTGCAGGAACAGTATGTAGAGTCTCATGGTGGCTGGAACTTAAACCCTCAGGGATGATGGGGCTTGGAGCTTGATCCCCTGCCGGTCCTCTGTCCAGCCTTTGCTTTTATAATTGCCCGATGCCTCCTAACAGGACCGAGGATCTCGCTCCTGGAATGTTATCATATCTGCTTCAAAGGAATCATTCACGCCTGATGGTAGTTCACCTGAAAGCACAGAAAGGTGGGGCTTTGGGGGACCTCCACAAGTGGGCTGCATAAAACGTGTGGGGTCTGCCTGCAAATGAGTGTTTTCAAAAATAAATGTGTGAGGCTTGATTTCAATATAAACTGAGAGCAGTGTGGTGGGGAAAAAGCTAATCTTCACCCTCATCAAACTTCTGTAAAGGATACGATGTCAATGCAAAGAAACCTAAGAATTGTGTGTGACCAAATTAGGTCATTTTCTAGGAAACCAGAAGAAATAATAAAAGTGTCTTTAATATAACAGATTTTGGGGCAGCCAGGGTGGCTCAGCGGTTTAGTGCCGCCTTCAGCCCAGGGCATGATCCTGGAGACCTGGGATCGAGTCCCAGGGGATGTTGTTTGTCCCACAAAAACAAACAGCCCCCAATGACCTTAGCCCCATTCCATTCACTCACAGGTGGGAATTCAGGCAAATGTCCACAGAGGTCACAGACAACATACATATGATTCTGTTATATCCCGTATATTACCCCTTCATGTCCTAAGGAAGACCTTTCTCTTAGAGATTTTCATTTTAGTGTACCTTTAAAAAATCTTGTGTTAAGTTACCTCCATCTTTTTTCTGGGTAAGGACAACCCAGGAATGGCCCTTTTATGTCTATGATGCTGTTCACAGCTTTTGATAGGCCTAGTACAATCTTTGGAACAGGGTTGCTGTTTGCTGAAGGTCAGACAGTAGCTCTCTTAGCCTTGCCTATCTTACGTAGTTATGCTGTGCATTTTTTTTTTTTTATTGGTGTACCATGTTTGATTTGTCCCTGATTCCTTTGGAGTTTTTCTGAGAAATGGAGCAGTAATCCAGCATCAACTTATTAAAATACATTTTAAGCCTTTAAAAAAAAAAAAAAAAAGCTCCCTGGATGGAGCCTGCTTCTCCCTCTGCCTGTGACTTAGCCTCTCTTTCTCTCTGTGTCTCTCATGAATAAATTTTTAAAATATTAAAAAAAAACTGATTTTGGTGTGTAAAATCTGTATCTGTTTAATTCATCCTTGTTTGTATGCCCAGCTCAACCTAGTGGCACCCACATAGTAAGTGTTCAATAAGTGTTTGTCAAATGAATCAGTGATGGAGAAACTCTAAATAAGTCCTTCAAAAGAGCAATTCCTAAAACATCATGCACCTCAGTGGTTGGCATTAGAGAATGAGGCAAGAAAATACTGTTAGCTGCTATTATTTAGGAGGGGAGAGATTATTCTAAGCTGCCAATGTTGATGGATGCAGGAAATCTTGCCGCCGCCCCGCCCCCCCCCCCCCCCCCCCCCCCGTGGCAGTGGAAGATGGAGATGTACAGGCCAGAGAGACCTGCTGGTCTACTGCTGCCTCATTCTTTCTGAAGAAAGAAACTCCTATCATCAATGTATAAATGAAGAGAAGGGAAGAGTTGCAAGGATAATTTCCCATCAAGAAATTCTAGGTCTAGGTTCAAGCCACCAGTCAAAAAGATTGTAAGGAAAAATTGTGTTTGACTATAATGGTTAATTTTATATGTCAACTTGGCTAGACCACAGTGCCCAGATATATTGTTAAATATTATTCTAGATGTTTCTGTGGTGGTGTTTTTGGATGAGATTGACATTTAAATTGGTAGATTTTGAATAGAGCATATTAACCTTCAAAATATGAGTGGGCCTCATCCAATCAGCTGAAAGCCTACATAGAACAAAAGACTGTCCTCTCTTGAGCAAAAGGGAATTCTGCAGCTGGTGGCCTTTGGACTGGAACTGCAACATTAGCTCTTTCCTAGGTCTTCCACCGATGACCTTAAGATTAGAACTGCAGCATCAGCTCTTCCCTGGATCTCCAGCCTGCCTGCCCACCCTACAGATGTTGGACTTGCCAGCCTCTGTAATTATGTGAACTAATTTCCTAAAATAAATCTACCTGTATATTATATACAATCATCTTATTTGTTCCATTTCCCTGGAAAACCCTGACTAACACAATGACCAACGATAATTTAATAAATTATTCAAAGGATACTCTTATATTCTTTGCAGCTCTTACTTAATATCAATAATAGTAAACGAGATGGTTAGTTTTAAATGTCAAGTTGACTGGGCTAAGGGATGCACAGATGGGGGTAAAACATTATTTCTGGATATGTCTCTGAGGGTGTTTCTGGAAGACATCAGCATTTGAATCAGTAGACTGGATAAAGAAAATTCCCCTCCTCATTGTGGGTGGGCATCATCCAATCTGTAAAGGGCTTGTATAGAAGACAATGGGGGAGGAAGGGCTAATTTGCTTTCTACTTGAGATGGAGCATACATCTTCTCCTGCCCTTAGACATTGATGCTCTTGGTTGTCTGGCCTTTCGACTTGGACTGGGACTTATACCATGGTCTCCTGGTTCTCAGGCTTCCAGGTTTGGGCTGGAACTACACCACTGGTTTCCTGGGCTTTCAGACTACAAACAATAGGTTGTGAGACTTCTCAGCCTCCATAGTCACATGAACCAACCCCCTCATAATAAATCTTTCTTATTGATTCTGTTTCTCTGGAGAACCCTAATACAGCAAATATATTTATAGGACTGAGAAAAATAATCATTACAGGTCTAATATTTATTGGATGCTTACTACATGTCAGAAACCTTCCCAGGCACTTAACTAACACATCACCTTGATTATCTGCAATTTAAAAATGAGAAAATGGAGACACTAAGAGGGTGATTTACTTGTCCAAGTTCACAGTTTGCAGGTTTGAGACTGGGCTCTGAACACAGACAATCTTGTTCCAGAACTTATATGCCTAATCGTTGTGCTATATTGCCTTACTGAACTGTCATGATGAACAGATTATTTCAGTTCTTCCCATAATGTTACTTTTTGCAGGAGCCTATGAAGTACATCTCAAGCTGTCAGGCACATATTAGAGACTTAATTATGAATCTGTGTTGCTGGGGTTGCTGTAGAGAATTCAAACAGATTTAACACCCTGTATAACTGGAGCCTAGTTATCAGAGAAATTCACCTTTGTGGGATACTCATGAGAACAAGAAATTAAGCAAAAGATATGTGTGTCTGAAGAGGCTACAAAGTTCATACCTAAATCTTAATTGCTTTGCTCCTAGGAAAGTTTCTTAATCTATTACTGAGACACTACATATCCTTACCGTTATGTACAATCCCAACAGAGTTTGATATCTACTTTCTATCTCTACAGCCAATAAAAGTGGGGAAACAGGCTATGGAAGATGATCGCTACATTGACAGTTGGCGCAAAGGCATTGAAAGCTTATTAAAAAAACCACAACAAAAATTCAAATAACGTGAGAGGTGTGGGCCATAGTGAGGAGCAAATAGACTGCCACTTGTCACTAGCCTTGAGGACATTACTGTAAAATAACTAAAGTTCATAATAATTACCACGAATTACTGATTATGTTTAATGCAACTATGTTTAGCACACTCTCTTTAAAAGGCAGGTGTGTGCATAAAACAGTTAAAATATACTGTTTCAATTCTAAAAGTGATTATAACTGAATTCATTCTCTGAGATGGTTTGATATAACTGAAATTTAATTTTATCCCTTAAATAAGCGGTGATGTTTATTTGTTACTCTCATGAGATTGCTTTGCGCCGTTGTAATGTCAGAGTTTTCAAAGCTGAAGGGACCTTAGAAATAGTAGACTTTTGTCCAGTCACTCAAGGACATATATGTAGTTAGACCATAGCTACATCTAGGATTTCTTTTCCTTTTTAAATTTTTTTTTTAATTTTAAGTAAACTTGCCACATGTGGGGCTCAAACTCATGATCCCAAGATCAAGAGTCACATGCTCTCCTGACTGAGCCAGCCAGTCACCCCATCCAAGATTTCTTTGACTTTTGGTTCATCATAGTGTATTAGTCATATTAGGCTGTTATGCTGCAGAAACAAACAATCCCAAATCTCAGTGACTAAGTTCAATGAAAGGTAATTTCTCACTCACATTACCATTCCCACAGAGCTGGCAGGGAATTCTGCTCCACACAACTTCCTAGGGATCCAGTTGATAGAAACTTCTTTTTCTTAGGGCGCCTGAAAGGCTCAGTTGGTCGAGCATCCAACTCTTGGTTTCTGCTCAGGTCATGATCTCAGAGTCCTGGGATCCAGCCCTGTATTAGTCTCTACACTCAGCATGGAGTCTGCTTGAGGATTCTCTCTCCCTCTGCACCACCCTTTGTTCAGTTGCTCTCTAAAATTAAAAAAAAAAAAAAAAGAAAGAAAAGAAACTTATTTTTCTTACGGGAATAGCATCTGGAACCCAAGGCCTCCTGAGTCACTTTATGAAGAGAAAGAAGGAGAAAGAATCAAGTGCTGGCAATTAAATATATTGACCCCTTCCACTCACTGCACTGATGAGAAAGAGTCACATGGCTCTACCAGTTCCAAAGAGGACTGGAAAATGTATTCTTGCAAGTGCTCAGGAAATGGAAGGGAACTGATATTCATGAACACTAGTAATATTTACCAGTATTCTTTCCATTATACCAAACTTCTTAAACAACTTTTCAAATTTCAAGGTAGTGATGGGGATAGCAACACTGATGGTGACAACGATAATGATTTCTGTTATCTAAACAGATCCTTAAGGCCCAAAGAACGCTTCTCTCATATACATTATTAATTTAACCTTGTGTAATAACATTATCTTCCTTTTTCACGTAAGAAAATCAGGCTCAGAGGATCCCTGGGTGGCTCAGTGGTTTAGGGCCTGCCTTCAGCCCAGGGTGTGATCCCAGAGTCCCAGGATCAAGTCCCACATCGGGTTCCTTGCATGGAACCTGCTCCTCCCTCTGCCTGTGTCTCTGCCTCTCTCTCTCTCTCTCTCTCATAAATAAATAAAATCTCTTAAAAAATAAATAAAAAAGAAAATCAGGCTCAGAGGAAGTCCAGTTGAATGGAATGATTTGCTTAGGATCATATAAGTGAGTTTTCAGGAGATGATATAGAGCCAGTATGGTCAGAGCCAAAGAAAACCTGAGAAAAGTGGGATAGGCATCTCATCCAGGGACAGGTCAACATAAGAAACCCATTCCCAGAACTCACTACAGAAGAGCTTTGAAGCACAAGCATTCATCAAAGTAAAGAAATAGTGGAACCAGTTTCTAATTATGACTCCTTACAACCAAACGCACCCTTTTATTTTGCAACAAAACATGTCTGGTACGTAAGTACAGACACAATATCTGTTGTATTAATGTAAAACAAAGTAAAACCCACATGTTCCTAATAGAAAACATTAGGTGTTATGTAATAACACTATTAGATTTGAAAGATCTTGTCTAGGCTAGAAATTTAAGGGATGAAAACTCGTGATGAAAAAAATTACAATTGTGAAATGAATCAATCCTGACAGATCCATGGGAAAACTTAACAATTGGGATTTTTGTTTTGTTTTGTTTTGTTTTTTTTTTAAGATTTTATTTATTTATTCATGAGAGACACACACACAGAGAGAGGCAGAGACACAGGCAGAGGGAGAAGCAGGCTCCATGCAGGGACCCTGATGTGGGACGCGATCCCAGGCCTCCAGGATCAGGCCCTGGGCTGAAGGCAGGCACTAAACTGCTGAGCCATCCAGGGATCCCAACAATTAGGATTTTAGAAGTAAAGGTAGGCAAAGGAGAATGGCAGACCCAATCACACAAGTACTTGATATTAAGTTAATCACAGGACAGGGATAGTCCAAAAAATAAACAAAAAGTCACAGGACAGGATACAGAGGGAAAGTGTGGTCTTCCAGAAATTTATACATCATTGAAAAAGACAAAACTAATACATGTAAAATCATATATGTACTTTTATTATTTTTTAATTTTTATTTATTTATGATAGTCACAGAGAGAGAGAGAGAGGCGCAGAGACACAGGCAGAGGGAGAAACAGGTTCCATGCACCGGGAGCCCGACGTGGGATTTGATCCCGGGTCTCCAGGATCACGCCCTGGGCCAAAGGCAGGCGCCAAACCGCTGCGCCACCCAGGGATCCCATATATGTACTTTTAAATGATCTATAACGAAGTGCTATCTTGTACAGTGAAAACTCCAAATAATGTAGGAAATGTGAAGAAAAGTTAATTCTAAGAAAGAAAAGGAGGGATACTCAGTGAACATTTCATGCAAAAGCTCATGTAGACTCAGAATGTACAGCCTGGATATTGTCTGGAGAGGTGAACAGAAAAAGGGAGTCTGTTCTAGAAACAGCATGAACACTGGGCATCTGGGTGGCTCAGCTGGTTGAACATCTGCTTTTGGCTTCAGTCATGATCCTGGGGTCTTGGGATTCAGCCCCACATTGGGCTCCCTGCTCAGTGGGGAGCCTGCTTCTCCCTCTCCCTCTGCTGCTCTCTCTCTCTCAAATAAAATAAGTAAAATCTAAAAGAAAGAAAAGAAAAGAAAGAAAGAAAGGAAGGAAGGAAGGAAGGAAGGAAGGAAGGAAGGAAGGAAGGAAGGAAGGAAGGAAGGAAGGAGGGAAGGAAGGAAGAGCATGAACAAAGGCTAAAGATGTATTGTGCTCCTGGGAAAGTGGCATGGTGTGGCATGCCTGTGTGTGTTATTATTAGTTGTGTAGATGCACCTCTGTCCCACTGGATTATTACATCTTAAGGATGTAATGTCCCATCTTAAGGAAAGGGCCTTATTTTTCTTTGCATAACTAGAATAAGCATTGCATTTGGCATCTACCTAAAAGGTGCTCAAAACTGTTTAATTTCTCTGGTTTAAAATTTTTGCTTAGAATCATAGAAAAAGGGATTCGTACAGGTTCCAAAATTTTATTGAAGCTGTTTGTTGCTGATTTTAAGATGGAAGATCTTGTCCCTAGTCTTTTTTTCTCAGTTACCATGAAAGATTCGAGCTATAATGGGAAGACTAATGCCAAATTGGTTTGTACCACGTGCAAAGTACTCAAGAACTTTTGTTATACCATTACCTGGGGAGAAAGTTTGAACTGGTACCAGGCCAATACAGGATTCCTTCACTCAGCTTATTTCTTCTTGAATAATTCATTGGCAAAGTTCCTTTTACCTGTAAGAAACCTAGAGTTTCTTATTGTGTCTTAATGAATTTTAATTGAACCCCTCCCTATCTTGATGTCAATAGTCTTATTTATTTATTTATTCATTCATTCATTCATTCATTTATTCATGTTTAAACATTTCTTCACACTCCAAAGCTTCAAGCTATTTGTAGTTTTTGTTTCTTGTTTTCATTGTTCTCTCAGGCTGCTTTGTACAATTAATAGGCTAATGAGACCAATGTGTCCAAGATGGTGAGCTTGGCTTGTCACACACCTTCTCTTTTCCTTGGCCACAGACTGCTCTCTGGCCTCCTGTCATATTGTGATTTATAAGAAATACATATTTTAGTCTTGCCCAGTTTCTGACACAGAGTTCCAAAAACCCTTGAAATTTCTCAAAAGAGGGGGATCCCTGGGTGGCCCAGCGATTTATCACCTGCCTACGGCCCAGGGCGTAATCCTGGAGTCCCAGGATCAAGTCCCGTATCAGGCTCCCTGCATGGAGCCTGCTTCTCCTTCTGCCTGTGTCTCTCCCCCGCCACCACCCCCCCACCCCCCGTCTTTCATGAATGAACAAATAAAATCTTTTTTAAAAATCCAACAACAACAAAAAAGAAATTTCCCAAGAGAGAAGGGATAAAGGTGTGTCGTTATTCATAACTAGTCCCTTTCAACCCACCAGAGTATGTCAATGAGGCAACTTTTGGCTAGCCCAAGGATGGAGGTGATTGCCAGGGAAGCCAAACAGGATGAGTGGGTTGGAACTTTCTGCTTCAAACCTCCTCTTCCAGAGAGGAAGAAGGAGCTGGAGGTTGAATGAATCTCCAAAGGCCAAGGATTTAAACTATCATGCCTATTGTAATGAAGCCTCCATAAATACCCCAAAAAGAAATGCCTGGAGAACTTCTGGACTGGTGACACATAAAGGTGCTGGGAAGATGGCCTGCCCAGAGAGGGCATGGAAGCTGCACATCCTTTGCCCCACACTTGGCTTCATGCATCTCTTCCATCCGGCTGTTATATCCACTTATAATAAACCAGTAATCTGGTAAATCTACTGTTTTCCCGAGTTCTGCCAGCCCCTCTAGCAAATTAATTGAACCTGAGGAGGTTGTCTGGGGGAACCTCCAATTTGTAGCTGGTCAGTCAGAAATCTAAATGGCAAGCTGGATTTGTGATTGGCATCTGAAGGAGGAGGTTAGTCTTGTGGGACTGAGCCCATAACCTGTGGGATCTGCCATGTTGCCTGGTAGGCTGGTGTCAGCATCAGGTTAAATTGCAGACCACCCAGCCCGTGCTGCAGAACTGCTTGATGTGTGGGAACCCCACACATCTGAAGTAAACATTGTGGTATGTAGTGAAGTACTGAGAGTAGAAGACACAGGACAACTTTTTCTTTAGATTCTTTAACCTCCTCTCTAAAACGTACCTACTTAATTGTTTGACTGAAGGTTAGTTCAGGGGATGGAGTGTAGCTACTGGATGCTCTAGTCCAAGGGCTTGCCTTTCTAACAAATGGCCATGAGCCTTTAATTTGTCAAGGACAGCAATCAGCAAAGTTCTAAGGCTCAGTTTCTCCCCCCTATAAACAGAGGATGATGATTAATATGAATAATTATGAAGACTATGTACCACCACATAAAAGGAAGGCATGAAATTATTTGTGCCCTGTGAGCACAACCATTTAAAAATGCCTGCAGCTGTAATAGCCCGAGAATGAAAGGGAAAACAAAATAAAACCCGAAAGGAAAAACGATTATGTTTTACGGAGGTGGGATTATGAATGAACTTATTCTTTCCTCTAAATTCTCTCTGAACATTGTTATTATAAACAAACCAGATGTTAAAAACTTCTCTAGACATTAGGCTCTGACTTTCCTTTTATGTCCAAATAAAATGGCTTAATTATACATCCCAATGTTTTCCTGTAATTTTTTTTTGTAATTCCCAGCAGAGATGGGGGTGGGGGGTAGGCTTTATTCTCTTGTTCTTGCCCATGTGCCCACGGCTACAGTCCATTCTCTGCACAACTTCTTCTCAGAGATCTGCCTCTTTCTCAATGCACAAATCACAATGAACTCAAAGCTATTAACCCATTCTTATCTTGCAGACTCTTTGAGGAGAAAAAGAAAATTACAGAACAACACACGACACAAAACAACTGGAAATCGGACGTAGTGCACCTCTTTACCCCACTACACACACGTAGCTAGCTAACTTCCCCTGGAATTATTGATCTTACAACACTGATTGGACCAAATGCCCCCCATAAATATAATCTTGCCCATCTCTTCTTAAATCTTGCCCATTTAAGACTGCTAATGCTACTTTTACTTGTGTGGTTATTGTAATTAATAACTTCCTCTCTCACAGTATTATGAGCTCCATAAGGGGAGGGTCTAACTTTGGTTTTATTCACTATTGTATTCCCAGCATCTGGCACAGCACCTGGCCCATCGTGAACATTAAATCAATTTTGGCTGAATAAATGAGTAAAGATTGTTAACATTTATCGAGAACGAGAGATTTTATGGGGATTGTGCTTATATGCTAGGTACAGCATTGTTCTCGGTGCTCTATGTGTAACATCTCATGTAATATTCATAACAACTCCGTGAGACGTATATAGTTCTTTTTTTATAGTTCTTATTCCTGTTGCATTCACGATAAATTAAGGTACAGAGAAGTTATGTGATTGCCCAAGATCACACAGCTTGTAAGTGGAAGGGCTGAGATTCAATGTGTTCTGTGCCCGTGCTGTTCACCTGTGTGCACGCTGTTTTAAAGAAATGAACCAGTGACTAAAGAAGCAGATTCATTGAATTATTTATCCCAGAAAGAATTTATTGTCTGTCTACTTTTCTAGGCATTGGGAACAAGGTGAAATAATTCCCTTGTGTCACGTAGATTATAGTAGCAAGTGTGTGCTTGGGCGCACATGTGCACACCTGCTCATGAGATAATCGACAAGTGAATATGTAACATGCCAGGTGATATGTGCTATGAAGAAGAGTAAAGCAGGCTAAAGGAATGGAGACAGAGACAAATTGTTGCTGTTTCTGCTAGTGTGGTCAGGGAAGGCTTCTCTAGAAAAGTGACTTCCAACAGCTGAGGATTAAGTCGAACAGGATATACAGAGATGATATGAGTAATTTTCCTATTCGAAAATGATTCAATTAAAATTATATGAACAGATAAAATTCAAAGCAAACATTATTAGAGCTTCTTGCGAGTCTGGACCTGGGGAAAACAGCAAAATATCCTGGGAGGTCATTTTACACAGCACAGTCATGATTGTTCTAAATACCAGGGTAAGTTAGTGCAGAAGTACCTCTGCTCTGTCTTTGGCCAGTTTGCTGTGTGGTGCTGGGTCGGCTCCCCAGGGGGAGCAGCACTAATCAAAGCACACAGTCGCCAACTAAATGCACCATTGATTCATTTTAAAAAAATAGAATACAATCTTTAATGCATCCCCAGGTCAGCCCAGGGGCTTGCTTCCCTGTGACTTTGGAAGGGAAGTGTGCTTTTGTAAGGGTCTGGTGCTGAGGCCCACTGAGTGGGCATTTTGCCTGAAAGATTCATGCATTTCCTTCAGATGCTCGATTGACACCCCAGGTGTAGGTCAAGCATTTAAATCATTTGACTCAATGTCCTCTAAGAGAAAATCTAGTCAGAACTTTTTTCCTACATCCTTGTGAGAGATCCACGGAACAAAGTTTTGGTAAAAAATGATTAGGTATTTTGATTCTGAAAGCAAAGGAGTTCTCTTCCAGAGGAAAAAAATCAGATAGGTATTGTGTAGCATCAACTATCACTAGAGTTTCTAAATAAGAACAAAATTCGTCTGTTGGTGTATTGCATGTCTTTACTATGATCACTTCTCTCCACACCTTGCCTTTTTCTTTCTTTTTCTTTTTGTTCCTTTTTCTTTCTTTCTTTCTTTCTTTCTTTCTTTCTTTCTTTCTTTCTTTCTTTCTTTCTTTTTTCTTTCTTCTTTCTTTCTTTCTTTCTTTCCTTCTTTCTCTTTCTTTCTTCCTTTTATAATTCATTTTGTGGCAGTACACAAACCAGCAAAGCCACATTCAGGACAGTTGGTTAACTGATACATTTTGAGGTTTTTGAAAACAAAGCAGCTGAACATTTCCTTTGTGTCAAACAAGAGGAAGTAGAGATTGGCTAGGGAGCTGTGTTCTAATAAGAAACCCATTTAGTCAGAATGCTTTCCCATTTGGGCTTTCCTCTATTGATCTGCTTAAAGTCCATTAAAATATAGATTATATATCAGAAAACTAGATGTGGAGATAAAAGTTAATTAAACTAACATTTAATTAGTGATGCAACAGTGATGTCTATAACTACTGCCTCTAAGAAGGCACCTCGTTCCTGTCTTTCACTATTCACAGCTCTTACAATGTTTGGATAAACCCCCAAATGTTGCTCCTGAGATTGCTGAAGGTTAGTTCTTGAACCCTGTGGTTTGACCTGAGAAGGATGTGGTTAAGACTTCTGCTCCCTCAGCCTGGGTTTGGTACCTGTATCGTTTAGGAGACTTTAAGCAGCAGGTGAGTGAACATCACAACTAAACACTCAATGTATCAGCTCATGAACTTGGAAGTTGAGAGATAATAGAAGAAGTTTTCCCAAGGATTGGCTCAGTTCAGTAGCTCTGAGTTCATGTGTCCACAATTCCCTCAGCTCATTATCAAGCCAGTAGCAAGATGGCTGCAGCCACTCGGAGCCTCCATTCACATCGAGGCACAGAGAGAGAAGGGGTCACGTCAAGAGTTCTCTCAAAAGAGCATGAAACAGACAACCCACAAAAGGGGACGCAATATTTGCAAATCATATAGCTGATCAAGGTCTGGTATTCAGAATATAGGAAGAACTCTGACAACCTAACAATTAAAAGACAAATAACCCAATTTAAAAAGGTAAAAAGAATTTGAATAGACATTTCTCCAAAGATATACAATGACCAATAAGCACAGAGAAAGGTAAACACCATTAGTCATTAGAGAAATGCAAATTAAAACCCTAATGAGATATTGCTTCACACACACTAGGATACCTGTGCTCAAAAAGACAAGCAATAGCAAGCGTTGGCGAAGATGTGGAGAAATGTACGTTGCTGGTGGGGATGGAAAATGATACAGTCACTTTGGAAAACCAAAGTCTGGCATTGCCTCAAATAGTTAAATCGAGATTGACCATACGAGCCAGCCATTCCACTCCTAGGTATCTTCCCAAAAGAAATGAAAACATACAAACACACAAAGACTTATGCAAAACTGTTCATAGCAGCCTTATTCATGATAGCCAAAATGTGGGGGGAAAAAACCCATCAACTGATGAATGGATAAACAAAACGTGGTTGGTATATCCACACAATGGAATATTTCATCATAAAAAGGAATGAAGCCTTGATACACGCTGCAACATGGATGAACCTTGCACATGTTATGCTCAACAAAAGAAGCCAAACACAGAAAATCACATATTATATGATTCCACTTATAGGAAATATTCAGCATAGTCCAAAGGCCCAGTGTGTAGGTTGCTACGAGCTGCAGGGAAAAGACGAATGACTATGAGGTTTCTTTTGGGGTGATGAAAATATTCTGGAATTAGATAGTGGTGATGGCTGCACAAATTTGTGAATATAAACAAACCATTCAAAAATAAATAAATAAATGAATAAATGAATAAATAAATAAACAAACAAACAAACAAACAAACCATTCAGAGATGCCTGGGTGGCTCAGGGGTTAAGCGCATCTACATTTGGCTTAGGGTGTGACACTGGAGTGTGGGGATCAAGTCGCACATCGGGCTCCCTACATGGAGCCTGCTTCTCCCTCTGCCTGTGTCTCTGCCTCTCTCTTTCTTTGTCTCTCATGAATAAATAAAATCTTAAAAAAAATCAAAACTATTGAATTGTACATTGTAAAAGGATGAATTGAATATTACAGTGTGAAATATATATCTCAATTAGCAGTAACAAAAGAGCATGGACACTTCTTTCCCAAAGTTTTCAGAAAACCTCTTAAAAAATATTTTATTTATTTATTCATGAGAGACACACAAAGAGAGGCAGAGACACAGGCAGAGGGAGAAGCAGGCTCCCGGCAGAGGGCCCAAGGCGGGACTCAATTCCAGGACCCTGGCATCACAACCTGAGCCAAAGGCAGATGCTCAACCACTGAGCTACCCAGGTGCTCCTCTCAGCGAAACCTCTTGATAGCCTGAACTTTGACACATGAGCCCAGACCAGTGTCCTGGGGGATGACTCGCATCTAGTATGAGGTTTGTGGCTTCTGAGTGACAGGTTTCTCAGGGCAACCCCAACCCCAGAGCTGGGATCAGCCCTCTGACCTTATGACTGCTATCCAAAGAGAAAGAGGTGTGCAGGATGTCTGGCAAATACAATTTTTGTTCTTGTGCTTCCCTCCTGACATCTTAGGCACGTCTTTGTACCTGCTCCTATGCTACTCTCATGTTTTATAATTGTCTTCCTGCTGTCTCCTCTACCAAATCACAAGATCTTTGAAAGCAAAAGCTTCTGAGTATGCCCAACAACTACTATAGTTTAGTCATGGAAAGTAATCAACAAATACTTAATTGAATAAACAACTGATATGAAACTTGGAAGTATCTCCTATCCTGGCTGATGACCAAATTTTTCAATATCAGCAGTTCATTGTTTGTATGAAGTCATGCCTTCTGATACATCTTCCTTAGCACTGAATCACTCACGGCTTTGTGTGAGTTTGTTTAAATAACTCCTCTCTGATCCAGGGAACAAAACTAGCCCGAGCTTCCCAGAAATAGAAAAACTTGAAGAGGAGCTTGTCTACTTGACCTCTCAGTTTGGAGTCAGCTCACATGACAAAATCATGGTATATTGGTTTGTGTTTTTTTTTTTTTTGGTGTTTAAAATAAGAACTTCCAATTATATAAGAAATACCAATGCTTTATTTGACCTGTTGTGTCCAAGACACACACACACATGTGCGCACACACGCATACACAGTTACATTTTCAGAAATAATTTGGTCCAATTTCCGTAATGAGAAAGAAGCATTTTAGCATAGGAAGAAATAAAGTCTTAATTTAAAAGTTATTTGAGATGGTAAATAAGTACAGACAAAGGAAAAATTATAGAGATCATTTATGTTTTATTTAAATCTCAGGGTCCTCTGGTAAGTTTTTGTTTTGGTTATTTTTTTAAGATTTATTTATTTAAAAATTTTTTAAAAAAGATTTTATTTATTTGAGGGAGAGTGGAAGAGTGAGTTGGAGGGAGAGGGTGAGAAAATCTGAAGTTCAGAACCAGATTCAGGGCTTGATCTTTAGACCGCAAGATCACCTGACTGGAAACCAAGTCAGATCCTCAACTGACTGATCCACCCTTATATTTATAGGTTTCATCACAGAATAGTTTGTTTCAGAAAGCATTTAGAGAGGCCACAGAGGAACCACAAAAGGTGCCAATAACCAAAATCATCTTGAGAAAGATGAACAAAGCTGGGGATATCAGGCTTCCTGATTTCAAGCTATACTACAAAGCTGTAGTCATCAAAGTAGTATGACACTAGCATAAAAATGGAGACATAAATTGATGGAACAAAATAGAGACCTCAGAAATAAGCCCATGTATATATGGTCAACTAATTTATGATGAAGGAGGCAAGAATAGCCAACGGAAAAGTATGGTCTCTTCAATAAATAGTGTTGGGAAAACTGGACAGCAAGATGCAAAAGAATGAAACTGGACCGCTATCTTACATTATATACAAAAATTAACTCAAATGGATTAAAGACTTGAATGTAGGACCTGAAACCATAAAACCCCCAGAAGAAAACATAGGTGGTAAGCTCCTCAACACCAGTCTTAGTGATTTTTAAAAAAATCTGACTCCAGAAGCAAGGGCAACAAAAGAAAAAAAATAAACACATGAAACTACATCAAACTAAAAAGCTTCTGCACTGTGAAGGAAACCATCAACAAGAACAAAAAGGCAACCTGCTGAATGGGAAAGATATTTGCAAATCATATATCCAATAAGGAGTTAATATCCAAAATACAACATATAAGACAATACAACTCAAGACCAAATAATCCAAACTAAAAATGAATAGAGGATCTGAACAGGCATTTTTCTAAAGAAGACATGCAGATGGCCAACAGGCACATGAAAAAATGCTCAATATCACTAATCATCATGCAGATCATAATGATGTATCACCTCATGCCTGTCATAATGCCTATTATCAAAAACCTAAGAAGTAAGAAGCACTGGCAAAGTTGTAGAGAAAAGGGAACCCTCATGCACTATTGGTGGGAATGTAAATTGATGTAGCCTTTATGGAAAACAGTATGGAAGTGTTTCAAAAAATTAAAAAATAGAATCACCGTATAATTCAGCAACTATATGGATATTTATCTGAAGGAAACAAAATCACTAGTTCAAAAAGGTATCTGCACCCCCATGTTCATTGCAGAATTATTTATAATAACTAAGACATGGAAGCAACCTAAGTGCCCATTGATGGATGAATGGATAAACAAAAGGTAGAAAATGTGATATGTGTATGAATATATGACATTTACAACATGGATAGATCTTGAGGCTTTATGGTTAAGTGAAATAAGTGAAAGATAAATATGATATGATCTCATTTACATGTGGAACCTTAAGAAAAGATTCTAAGTATAGGGATTCTTTCAATCCTCACAATAACCCTATGCGCTAAGGACTATCAGTACCTTCATTTTACAGATGAAGAAACTGAGGTATACATTTGTGTAAGCAAATGGTGGAAATGGGATTCAAACCCAGACAGCCTGGTACCAGAGCCTGAGCTCTTAGTTTTCTTAACTATTGAAAGAAAGATGAGAAAGTGTGTAGCGTCCATCCACAAAGTATATGAAATAGCCCGGTTAGCATCTATTTTGTCCCTGCACTTACACCAGATGCACTTGTCTAGCAGACAGTGTGTTCCTACACTCACAGCATCTGGAGAAAAATAAAGTGAGGCTGGAGAAGTTACAGCAAGAGACCATCGAAAAGAATTTGAGATATCACAAGTGCTTCCCATTTAAGTACAGGTTGACATGATTCATATTCTTCACTTGGAAAAATGAAGGCCACTATGAGTGAACATCATATTCATTAGGAGTTTTGAGTACGAGCTACAAAACCAGCTCCAGCCCATCTTGAATCTGTCCTCTGGACCAGGTGTCCCTTGGAACTGTTGGGGAGGAAGGTGTATGCCCCACCCAGGGTGAAAATTTGGAGCTGGGGTCTGGAAAACATCACATCTCTTTCTGTTTCCCACACTGGAAGGCTTTATGGATGTGAGATCTGCCAGGAACTATGACTCTGTGCTTAGGGGGACCCATGCCTGGTTTAATACTCTACTGTCTTAATCGTATCTATTAACCTGCTTTTTGTAAGTGAAATCTGATGGACAATGGAACATGTGTGTGGGGCAGAGGAGATTCACACAATATGCACATCCACTATGGATTTTTGTCTATCCCCCAGCTCACATATGGTGTTTATGGGGTCCTGTAAGTACGGAGTTTCAGTAAACCTGCAATGTGTGGGAATTCAGTGAGACTCAAAGCACGTTACGGCTAGGACTGAGTACGCAGGAGTGCCAACAACATTGATAGTCCACGTTTTCCTAGAGCCAGAGCTTGCTTCAAACACAGGTAGAAGGCAATAGCATTCTAAGAAACACATGTGACCAAGGAATAACCTGGCCAGGGACAAAGTGACATGATACAAACAAGGGCAACGTCCAGAAAAGGACAGAGAGTGATACATTTTTTTAAATTTTTATTTATTTATTCATGAGAGACAAACAGAGAGAGGCAGAGACATAGGCAGAGGGAGAAGCAGGCTTCCCGTGGGGAGCCTGATGCGGGACTTGATCCCAGGACCCCGGGATCACAACCTGAGCCAAAGGCAGATGCTCAACCACTGAGCCACCCACGTGCCCCAGATGATACATTTTTTAAATGGAATTCTTTTGATAGGGACTAAATAGTCCTAGTAATAAGTAATAAGAACAAGTACTTTCTAATAATTAACTGGAGGTGCTCTGGGAATTTGGTGAATCACATTTATGCATAAAATTGTTGGCATGTGACTTCATGAAGTTAGTCTAAGTGACAGTACTATTAAAAATAATAGTAGTAAAATTTTTTTTAGTAGTAAAAATTTTAAATATGTCCAGTTACTCGAGAAGGTTTTTAAAAAAGATTTTATTTATTTATTTGAAAAAGGGAGAGTGAGCGAGCAAGCGAGAGAGAGCACAAGTGGGGAGGAGCAAAGGGAGTGGGAAAAGCAGACTCCCTGCCGGGTCCCTGGACTCCAGGATCATGACCTGAGCCGAAGGCAGATGCTTAACTGACTGAGCCACCCTGTGCCCCTGGAGAAGGTTTTAACAGATTATTTGGGCTCAGTAATGATAGGGCTAGGGAACTCCTTGGGGACACAGAAGAAAGTCTCTTGCAGAACCATGGGAGGGATGAAGGACCTGGAGGGAGGAGATAGCAGAAGCTCTCTGGTTGTTTACTTCTTCCAGAAGCCTCCAAACTCCACAAGAAAACAGGGTACAGGGCCAGAGCTGACCCTTGGAAAATCCCTGAGGACCAGGGATTCTGAGTTGGTGGCACTGTGTTAGCAGGTTCTCATTCTTTTAGCAATCCAGCCCAGAGTTTCTCAAAACCTAGTTTAGAAGATAGAATTAAGTAGAAAAAACTCATTTTAAAAAACATAGATAAAAAAATACTTCTTCCAGAGGTCTTCCAAGGGGGCCCACTTGGATTACAAGCCAAGTCACTTTTGAGCATTTCCTGCAGCCCCTGAAATCCAGAAGCCCACTGCTTCCCAAAATATAAAGGGCAAAAGTTCTGGGAGGTAGGAGAAAGAAGAGTAAAAGCACTGAAGAGCCATTTTTACTTGCTCATAAAGAATCTGAAGGAAATGAAAGCTTCTCTAAGTGGTACCAGAATGATTTGATCTTGCTCCATCTTTGTCTCAGCTGTCCAGGCAACATCTTTTATTTGGAATCTAATTATCCATCACTTTCTCATTTTTTTCTCCTCCCAATCAATTAATAACAAACACTTATTGAAACATTCCTATATGCAAGGTAGTGTATAAGATCCTCTGACAAAGGCAAAATTGAATAAAATATTCTGTTTGGGAAAGTAGTGTTTACTGTGACTCCTGAGTTGTTCTTAATCCACTAAAGTCCAAATGCACTGGGAGAAATGATGTCCAATTAATGATCCTCTTCTCTGTAACCTTTTAATGGGATGCCAAAACCTTACATAGGCAAGAGTGGACCTTTCTTTTATTTTCTTTTCTTTTTTTTAAGATTTTACTTATTTATTCATGAGACACCCAGAGAGAGAGAGAGAGAGAGGCAGAGACACAGGCAGAGGGAGAAGCAGGCTCCTTTTAGGAAGCCCGATGCGGGACTCAATCCTTAGACCCTGTGATCATGCCTGAGCCGAAGGCAGACGTCCAACCGCTGAGCCACCCAGGCATCCCAAGAGTGGACCTTTCTGAACACATTTCTGTGCAAAATTGTTATTCCTCTGATCTTGTCTATATCATATCACATCACAAAGGATTAACTACAAATGTATCCATGACACCAACCTTCTTGATTTTACCCAAAAAGATAGATAGTACATTGTAATTACTAAGGTCTCTCTTTGGTGGTTAATCAGAGAACTTGGAACCTGCCTTCCACAAAGCATAGAGGGAAGGGATACTTGCAGACCATCGCAGAATGTTTCCCCTCTTGATGCAAGAATGGATTCCACATTTCCCGAACTATTTTAATGGACTCCAACTCTTCCAAATGGTTCAGTACCTATGTGATAACACAAAAGAGTTTCAATATTGCTTTAATAATAAATGCTTCAAAGGAAATCTTGTAACATGAATATCACAAGAAAAAAGTCCATAGCCCCTTTTCTGAACCTGAGGTGAAATGAGCCCACCATGAGCACAGTGGCTCTGACTCATGCCCTGAGCCTGTTCTGCTTCAGCAGGCTCTCAAGATCCAACAAGTCATCTGGTGACTCAGAACAGAAAACAAAATGCTCTGTCCAACTCGTGTTTCTGAAGCATTTACTGGGTGTAGCCCTTTACTATCCAACTGAATCCTTTTTTGCAAGACATGCAACAAAGAATTCAATGAACAAAGCAAAACAAGTCTGTAGCATTCCAGAAGGATTCCCTAATCTAAATATAAAATATGCAAGTTACAACTAATCTGGCAGATTTCACAGGAACACAGGGAGGATTGTGATAGATCAGGACAATGAAATGCTGGCAAATTGAACTGAATCTGGTGCAGTTTCATTGATTATTTACACTTGATGACATCAGGACATAAAAACATGTTAAAATTGCAATGGTTTGGATTAATGGGATTGGCTTAATGGACAATCTGCTTAAATAAACGTCATGCACTATTAAGGTTATTACTGAAATCATAGCCTATGGGCTATATTGTGGCTTCTCAAAAAATAGGAACTCAATGCATTTTTATAATTATGCCCCTAACTTTTAGTCACTTACCCACTATTAGATATGAGTATGATCACACAGGTAAACACAGATGAGAGTTCTGAAAATTTAGGGATATGGGGAATTGTGACTCAAGAGACAATGGCTACACATTTTAATTTCTACAGGACTTATTTTTTTTCCAGTTTTATTGACACACAGTTCTGTCTATTTAAGGTAAACCACATAATGGCTTAACATATATACAGTGAGAATGACTTAGGTTTTGTTTGTTTGCTTTGAATTTCTATAGCACTTAATTTCTTAGCTTTGAAAGTTTTTATATTTAAAGTAAATACTTCTTGAATGGCAAGTATTAATTTGAGAGTAAGAGAGGCTGCAAGAAAATAAAGACCACAAACAGTTCACTTCTTTTGTTGTTTCAAATACTTAATGGGTATCATATACTGAGGTTTGCTAACTGCAGTTTTGAAACAATTCCACATCCTCTTCATTTTATTTTTTGAAAATTAAAAGCTATAGGAAAGTTGAAAGAAGAGTACAGTGAACACATATTCTTTATCCGATTTCACCACTTTTAATATTTTGTCACATTTGCTTTATCTATGTATATATATCTATGCACATATATACAAATATATATATCTGGAATGTTCTGATTTGTTTTATTGATTAAATTCTTTGTTCTTGGGATCCCTGGGTGGCGCAGCGGTTTGGCGCCTGCCTTTGGCCCAGGGCGCAATCCTGGGGACCCGGGATCAAATCCCACGTCGGGCTCCCGGTGCATGGAGCCTGCTTCTCCCTCTGCCTGTGTCTCTGCCTCTCTCTCTCCCTGTGTGACTATCATAAATAAATAAAAAAATAAAAAAAATTCTTTGTTCTTTGTTTAACTAAAAAAAAAAAAAAAAATTCTTTTTTTTTTTTTTTTTTTGCTAAAGAAAGAATCCGGCTGGCTATTCGTACATATCTACACACATACACATATAGAGGGAGAAAGAGGGAGAATTATCTAAGAACAAAGGACATCTTTCACATAATCAGTCACAATGGAATAGTAACATTTAAGAACATTCACATTAATTGTATAATATCATTTAGTATACAGTCTATATTTGAATTTCCTCAGTTGTTCCAAAAAATATCTTATAGCTGGGGTTTTGTTTTCTTTCCTAATCCGGGTTCCAACCAAGGTTTGTACATTCCATTTGGTCTTTCTTTAGTTCTTACTATAAAACAATTTCCCTACATTAAAAAAGTATTCTGTAATAATGACTTTTCCCCCAAGAACCTTGACTGATATCCCACTTTCTAGATTTCTCTACTTATTTCTTCATTATTGGATTTAGTTAATCAGATTTGGCAAATATGCTTATGTTGCTGTCAAAGCAATATTTAAAGTCAAATTTTGAATTTTCTTTGCTTGATATTATGGCATCTCCCAAATTCTGGTGCATCAAGACTTTAAACCAGTTTGATTTGAAAAAATTCTTTTGTGTAATAAATAGCTTGGTCCTACTAGCAAATACATGTTTCTTTAGCATGTTTTTTGTGTGTGTGAGGACATGGGATGTGTTTTGTAGACTTTTATTTTAAACCTTCCTAACACCAAGCAAATTCTCAATATATATAGTTTGCCACTCTGCCTCATTTAGTGACCACTTATGGCCATGTTTGTACAGCTTATCATCTGTACCTCAGTGAATCTACAAAGTTGTTGAGAGGGACATAATCAAGATAAATAACAAGTGAAGAACTATAAGTAAATGTACATTCTGAATGTTTTTCTTGATTATTAAAATTGCCATGTACGTGCATTTGAATTATCAATCTTTGCAATTAAACATATTAATTAAACACAATTCCCTATGATTTCTCCCTGATTTTCTCGAGTTATCAGTGGAGCAGGTCCAGGTCAGCAACTGGGGAGATTAAATCTTCTAATAATTAATGAATTAGTCTAACCATCAACAGAACTGGAATCTTCACCTTCACTGATACTGTCATTACCAACCTCATGTCACACTCACTGAATTACCATAAGGAGTGGTCTTCGTCTAGATCATCAGGGTCTGATGGGAATCTTAAATGCAACTGAGGTTGCGATCTCACCATTTGCAACTTAACATTGGCTATTCACTTAAAGAACCAGAAATAATCCTAGGATCAGGAGACCGAAAAGAAATCTCAAGAGGGTATCATGGATATTATCAGGTGGGCCCAAACTCTCCTTTCTGGCAGCTGCAAATCTACCCTATTTGTAATAACCCTTTACATAGGGATCTACCATGGCCATTTGGGTCAAGTACTTATCCCCGTGGTCAGGATATTTCATATTTATTTATTCATTAAAGATTTTATTTACTTATTCAAAGAGACACACAGAGAGAGGCAGAGACAGGCAGAGGGAGAAGCAGCCCAATTCCGGACTTGATCCAAGGAGTCCAGGATCAGGATCACTCAACTGCTGAGTCACCCAGGTGCCCAGAATGTTTCACATTTAATTTAAAGTGTTCTCTGTGGGGTAGCTGAGACACAATAGCTGTCCTTCAGTTGAAAGCTCTTTTCCAGTCTGGGTTCCAGTTTGTGCTGTAGGCAGAAGCACACTCTGTTGCTTTTCCTCACGGGTCTTGTTTCCTAAACCTTTAATCATTTTTATGGCTCTCCTTTAAACTCTCTCCAAGTTTTCTGTCTCCCTTCAGATACAAAGCTCAGAATTAAATATAGTCTTTGAAAGGATATGATTAGTACCAAATTTAGAAGACAATTGCTACATGGTCCTTATATTTTGTGCTCTAAGATTTGTTAATAGTTTTCAAAACTGATCAGACATCCAACAACAGCAACAGCAAGAGCAAAAGCTTCCAAGGAGAAATCTTGAATATTATATTGTCATGTTTTAGAACTCTCTTTTACCATGGCCCACTTCAGTGGGACAAAAGGCCTTTCCTTCCTGAGAAAAGCTCCTTCAAATCGCAGGAACAGATCTTAGGAAGAAGTGTAAGGAAAACTCATATTTGAGCCATAATGCGTCATGTCCTAAGATCTGCAAAATTACAGGCCGAAAGAGCTGATGCAAATTCATGTTACCACTCACTCTAGAGTTAACCAAACCACCCACAACAGCAGCACAATACTCATTCTAAAGAAGCCACATTGAAGCATTTTACGATTAAAAGGAAGATGATTAGGGGTGCCTGGATGGCTCAGTTGGTTAAACATCTGTCTTCAGCTCAGGTCATGGTCTGGTCCTGGGATCGAGCTCCATGTGGGACTCCCTGCTTAGTGGAGGGAGTCTCCCCTCCCGCCCTGCCTGTCTCCTCAGCTCATGTGCCCATTCTCTCTCTCTCTCTCTCTCTCTCTCTCTCTCTCTCTCCCTCCCTCTCAGCGTCTCTCAAATAAATAAAACCTTTCAAAAAAGGAAGATGATTAAAAATTAAAAATCATAAGGAAGTAAAAACCCTGTTGATCATAGCCTGATGAAAAAGTAATTTCCTGGAAAACTGTGGAAATCCCAAGCATCTGTGAGTGTATGTTTACAGCAGGAGCTTTTGCATCATTGTGTCACACTTCACAGAAGGCAAAATTCCTGGTGGTCAACTCAGGACTTTGCTCAGTAAACTAACAATATGTCAATTTTTCTCTCTAGTAATATTAGACAAGCTGTCATTTATTGAATGCTTACTATGTGCTAGGCAGTCTACTGAGCCCTCTGTACACATCTCTTTTGAATCATATCAACTTTGTGAGGGACATATTATTATTATACTCTATTTATAGATGAGTTGATTGAGGCTCCAAGGCACATGGTTAGTAAATGTCATAGTGGGGATTCCAACCCAAGTATTTCAGATCCAGTATAACTACTATGTTATACTGCCTTATGAATTTTAAATATCAGCACTCTAATAGTTGACTAAAAGTAGAACTCATTCAAAAAAGGATAGCACTTATTTTCCTTTTTAAATGTTCTCTGGGGGGAATCTGGATGGCTCAGTCAGTTAAGCATTGGATTCTTGGTTTCGGTTCATGTCGTTATCTCATGGTCATGCGATCAGGGCCCATGTCAGGCTTTGTGGTAAGTGGGGAGTCTGCTTGAGATTCTCTCCCTCTCCCACTGCTCCTCCTCCCACACTCTCTACTCTCTTTGTCTCTCTAAAAAATAAATAAATCTTAAAAAAAAAAAAAGATAAAATGAAATTCTCTGAAGTTGTACAATGTCCATGTGTAAAGTCAGAAGAAAAGACCACCATTTTTAGATGGGTTCCTGGCCCCAGGAGAACCCTTAAAACCACTGCTCTACAGCAGTTAGAATGATATAGAATGCTCTATAATGACACGGGAAAGATATAAACTGACCACATGCCTCCTCTCCTTCTTTCTCAGCTTGCATTTGGTTGCCTTTCCTACGGTCAACTCTGGCTGTAGGAGAAAGTTCTCCCTGGTGGCCTGGGGCTGAAGTGATATTTGCCTTACAATAGCCCATACACAGACCTCCAAGCCTTTCTCCAGGCTGAGTAGAGCCACAAGCAGAGTGACCTAACTTTTCAAATGACTTCAAGAAAACCAAAACCAAGTCCTTCCTCCCCACCCCTGAAAACTGGAACTCTTAACTGAGCAAGAATAAAATAAATTCTTCAAGCTACTATATTTGGGTTCTATCTTTTGAGGCAATTTGGCATGCTCCAACTCACATGCATATATGCATTGTTAAGATGTCAATATACATCTGATTCATGATGACTTGAAAATAGCAAGTTGTTAAACAAGGTTTAGAAGAGGATCCATTTTGGTTTGCCAAAGTAATCAAATCTGGAGGAATGGACACCAAAATATTCACCATGCCTGGCTTTGAGAAGAACTACAGGAAGGGTTTTCAGTTTCTACAGAATATAAATTTATAATGTTTAATGCTGAAAAATAATAGGTATGTTTTATTTGTAACAAGAAAATAAGCTCTATTGAAAAGTGTTGCCCTCGACCTCACTTTATAGGGGAGGGCAGATGTCCCTTTTTAGCAACACTTTGTAAGAAACCTACAATAGATACTTAAATTTCTCCTCAGAACACAGATTAAAAACTTTTAAAGAAGACAGGTAAATCTTATTTTATACAATCAATATAGTCTTAAAATATTATCTGTAAAACATATTTCTATTTATCAACCTTTATTTCCTCAGTGTCATTCAAAATGAAATTCTAGCGATGTTTGCCAGGAATAAAAACATAACTCAGGAGAAGAGCAAGCTCCCCTATTAATGTGTCAGCTTTTGAAAGCATGTGCTTTAAGAAAAATGATATTTGTTAATTAAAATATTAACATTCATGTAAGCTAAGCACACATGCAAATAGTCTTCTACATTTAGAAAAATATTCAAGACTTAAAATGCAAATCACCATTGATAACTCCTTTGAACTTAACAAAATGAAGTTCTGTTAAGATTCTCCCATCAGGGTCATATAGCTAATAACATATATTGGATTGCCCGAGCTGTACATTATGAAGAGTTAGCAGTACATCTGACTTCTAAAAATGATTTTTCTACTGTTATTTAAAAAAAGAAAATGAAGACACAAAAACACACAGTAGGCAAGGCACCAAATTAATCAGTAAAAAGTAACATTACTTGTAAGTCATTATACATGTTTAATGATTTCCTTGAATTTTAATGCTGTAAGTCAGATTTTTTCAGTGTACGCATGAGGGATTTTCCCCCAAAAGAAAGGACAAAATATATTTGATAGAGTAGGCAGTTAGCTAGATATGAGCAGGGAACAAGGGCTTTCTGACTGATAAAAGGGTGGAGGCCAAGTTCCAAACAGTTGAGGGTTGTGGGGGAGGGGTCTGTCTTTCTTTTCTTGGGAGGACCAATGGTTGGTGGGGCTTTGGGGCCATGCAAGGTGGTATAAAATTATAAACATGAGAAAATAGTTTTTAAGAATTGTTTCTGGGATTTATGCAGTGGATGGCCTTTAATGTTTTAGAACTTAGGCAAGATTAAAAGACTAGAATTCATTTTAAAAAGTGATGTTTTTTTATATTCCCCAAATGAACGAGACCATATAATGTTTATCCTTCTCCAACTGACTTACTTCACTCAGCATAATACCCTCCATTTCCATCCACATCGAAGCAAATGGTGGGTATTTGTCTTTTCTAATGGCTGAGGAATATTCCATTGCATACATAGACCACATCTTCTTTATCCATTCATCCTTCGATGAACACCGAGGCTCCTTCCACAGAAGCGAATAAAGGGGAAAGGAGAGAAAATCAGTGGGAAATATCAGTGAGGGAGATAGAACATGAGAGACACCTAACTCTGAGAAAGAAACAAGGGGTGGTAGAAAGGGAGGTGAGTGGGGGGTTGGGGTGACTGGGTGACAGGCACTGAGGGGGGCACTTGACGGGATGAATACTGGGTGTTATACTATATGTTGGCAAATTGAACTCCAATAGAAAGAAAGAAAGAAAGAAAGAAAGAAAGAAAGAAAGAAAGAAAGAAAGAAAGAAAAGAAAGAAAGAAAGAAAGAAAGAAAGAAAGAAAGAAAGAAAGAAAGAAAGAAAGAAAGAAAGAAAGAAAGAAAGAGAAAAAGGTGATGTTGGCTGTTTGAAAGATGCTTCTTTGAAAGTCTCTGGGGACTGAAAGGATTATCTCCTACCCATAAGGAGGCCCATGGTGGGGGTGCTTCACTCTGATCTCCTACAGGAGTAACCTCTAGGTGAAGAAATGAGGCCAACGAGATGTGTCTACCCAACACCCACGCCTCCTTCTAGATCATGCACCGAAGTACCCAGGACCCCAGATTCTCCTGCCCAAGTGGCCTTAGGTTGATTTACAGGGTTTTTCCCTGATTCATTTTTGAGTCTTGATTCCCAAGAGCAGATTCTGTGGCTAGGTGCCCACCCAGGACACAGATGCAGGCCACAGAGCTCCAATGGACTAGGAAGAGCCCAGTACAGGGCATTTCACTGTGTGGCAAGAGGAGGACAAGCTTGGGGGCCTCATGCAATCAGCTTCTGGCTTGTAATTCCAAGGAGTCAGAGAATGCCAAATTGAAATCTGGCCTTCCAGATCATCATAAAGGCATACTCCTCTAGGTAGAAAGATTGAGCGTAATGTATTTAACAAATGTTAACTTGGTGTATGTTTAAATACTTTGTCATATGGTATGTGAACCTCTGTTTGTACTCATGCCCTGAGCTCACAAGTAACAGGGGCAGCCTCAGGTTTGACTGCAGGGAGCCCTGCGTTCTCCAAGGTTCATCAGGATTACACCTATAACAAAAGCACACAAGTTAGAGTGTGACTTTTCTGATGTGCTTCATCTGCATAAAAATCTGGAGTTAGATGGATAGATCTGGCTCAAACTCTACCACCACACCCCTTACCTGCTTGACTGTGGGCAAGCTTCTGACCCTCTCTGAGCTTCATCTGGAAACTGATTGATGACGAGCATTTGGCATCTTATCTGGTACATAATAGGTGCTCAGTGGCAGTGATGGGGGCAAGTGGCTTGTAAGTCAACAACTTTTGTCTTTGAGTCATTTTCCCATTACTGTGCACATTTTGGGCCAAGACTTTAGAATACCTGAACTGAAAGATTAGAGGAGGACTTTTAGAAGAATCTTTGGAATCAAAATTGTCCTGAGTTCTGATCCCTTTTTATCTCCTACCAGGTGTGTAGGAGTGTGAGTCACAGAACCTCTTTGACACTTAGTGTCCTCAATTAGAAGACAGTAATAATAATAGTAACTAATTCATTGCACATTGCACCATTATAAGGATTAAATGAGAAACATATGCAAAAATGTTTGCCATACAGGAAGGGGGTTATCTTTAAGTGTCATACTTCAAACTTATATTGAATTTTACTCAGTATGTTATTCTACTGAATTTCATTTGATAGACAATTTCTCCAATTTACTGGGATATTTTGAACATCTATGGGGTCTGCCAAATGAAAACCAAATCTGCATGTAATTATTTGGTACATCTGGGACACTTACTTTTTCTAAATTCTTTTTTATTGTTGTGTGACTGGTTTTGTCTTTTATTGGAGAGTTATATTAGCTTCCGCTTTGATTCCATTTATACTGCTGACAGATGCTTATCTTTCATCCTTGGACCTTCAAATGTAAGATAGTTATCGCCCGAACAAAACCATAAAATACCATGTCATTTCTGGATCTTCTTAAAAGCCAAAGAAAATAGTGATCGTACTTGAAGTCAAAGTAAAATGTGATGGAAGATCTGAGAAAGAGAAATGTACATGCTGACTAAAGTGTCTGGAACAAAGAGTAGTGACCTTGAGTTTCCTCAGAGGGACAAACAGTCACAGGGAGCTTGGCTGTGCCCAGAGGAATTGGGTAGCACATCTGCAGAGTCCAAAAATCAGAGCTACCTCGATACTGACTGACATGACATTTTGGATTATGATTAGTACAGTGTGGAGAGATAAAGCGCCAGGGACTCAGATTCACTTTTCCTTTTCTCCTTCCTCTTCCAAGGGGGATTATTTAATAGCCTGTTTACACATAGAGCACTTGGTTACTCCAATAATAGCCCACAGGCCTGAATCATCCTGCGTCACTGTGGTGTCATACAGAGTCCTCAGCTGTTTCCACGACTTGTGTGGTTGGCTTTCCACACTATCTGAAAACCGCGAAGAATTTGCAGGGTAATCAGTGATTTTAATTTTAACTATGCATGACGTGAGGGATCTTCTATCTCCATTGACCTGTCTTTAAAATACGTAGTGTGTAACGATGAAAGAAATTCAGGAGAAAACTTCAGCGTGAACACTTGTACAATAATATATGTAGGTACATACAAATGTGTTTTAAATTTATTCATATAAACATATCTTACCACTCTTATTATTACACATGATCAATTTGTGACATAATTGGGACACATACCTGTATAGATTAACACTGTCACTTGATGGACTGCTAGGGTGTTGATCACGTTCAATTTCTTGATCTGGGAGCTACTTACATGATTGTATTCAGTTTGTGAAAAACGAGTAAGCCAAAGATTGATGATATGTGCACTTTTCTATATTAACTTTCAATAAACTAGTTGAAACATTTACTGTTTAATGTCACTTTTTTGAGGAAAAATTGAGCAATCACAGTAACATACCATATATACATGACAATACGTATTTGAGCCGTTTCAAAGATCAAATAACATTTGAAAATTTTACAAAGTTTCATAGACCTAAATATCTCATTTTTAAACAGATTTTATGCATTTATTTGACATAGAGAGACACAGAGCACAAGCAGGGGGAGTGGGGGAGGTAGAAGCAGTACTTATCCCAGGATCCTGGGATCATGACCTGAGTTGAAGGCAGATGCTTAACCAACTGAGCGACCCAGGTTCCCCTAAATCTCTCATTTAAATGGGACTCTATTTTATCTTTTTAAAATTTCTCCCCCAAACTAAAAATAACATTTCTCATCCCACAATCATAGAGGTATAACAAATTGAATTTTAAAATAACTCCTCTCTTTGATCTTATGTCTCTGTGTTGTAAAAGTCTTAAAAACTAAATTGGTATAAACTTTCTGAAGGCAATATCTATAAAAATAAAAAATGTTCATGATTTTGATCAAACAACTCTGCTATAAAATTTATCCTATGGAGCACCTGAGTGGCTCAGTCAGTTAAAAGTCTGACTCTTGATTTCAGCTCAGGTCATGATCTGAGGATGGTGAGATCAACCAGCCCTGAGTCAGGCTCTGCATTCAGTGGGGAGTCTGCTTGAGATTCTCTCTCCCTCTGTCCCTGCACACTCCCCACTCCTGTGGGCATGCATGCTCTCTCTCTTTAAAGAAAAGAAATAAAAGAATTATCCCAGAAATACACTGAGAAGTCTAAAGCATTTTTGATAGCCATTTATACACTCGACTTTCAGTTGATGTGTTTTTATTGAAATCTACTCTGTAGTAGGTGCAGGGCTAGGTTTGGTGATATATTAGTAAACAAGACGGTTGTAGTCCAACATTAATGGGGGACTCTCACATAGTTTCTATGCCAGAAGAGAGCATAGATGTAAAACAAGTCACACAATTCATGATTTCATTACACATTTAATTTAAAAGAAAAAAAAAACAATGACAATTATTCAAATTATTTAAATAAATATTATTTAATGCCAAATAAAAGAGAAGTGTGGGTCACTGTGAGAAGAACATGTAATTAAAGGATGTGGACCAGCCTGGAGACGTGAAATAGAAAAAAATTGGAAAAAATATAAAGTTCATGAAAGGTTAACCCATTACAGCAAATCTATAAATAGAATAACAAATAACTGTCATAAAGAATTAGGCAGCTGAAAAGCATGTACTTATGTCCAAGATAAATTATCATTATTATTTATAATTTGAAAAAACAGTTGCAAAATAGTCTGTGCTGCCATATTATCCTAGTTTTGTAAATGAAAAGAATTATAATAGGTAGTTACAGATATAAAATGCATAATAAAACATAAGATATGAATGTATGTGTACATGTGTGCGTGTGTGCGTGTGTGTGTGTGTGTGTGTGTGTGTGTGTGGCTGCCTATTCACCATAAGCTCTTCTTCCCTTCTTCCCAGGTATCTGTGTAGACATTTCCCAGCTCTCTTAGCATTTAGGTATGGTCAAGTGACTAAGTTCTCAAAATAGAATATGGCTTAGGGTACTGTGTAGGTCTATGCTCTTGGAGGGTGGGCCTACTTGCACTTTCTCTTCTTCTTTCCCACCAACTGGAACCTGGATTTGGTGGGGACCTATCTCATACCACTCAGACAATGATGACATTGCGGGGATGGCAGAGCAATGAATAGGAACTCAGGTCCTTGAATGACCATGTGGAACAGAATTTCCCTAACAGCATGGAATTCTTACCTTAACATTAAAAAAAAAAACAAAAATTTTATTTTATTCAGCAGCTGTAAGTTTCCAGAAAAACTGAACAGAAACTACAGAGTTCGCCCATAACCACCCCCCCAGCCTTCTATTTCCCCTATTATTAACATCACGCATTAGTGTGGTATATGTGTTACAGAGGGTCATCATTATTAACTGAAGTTCATAGGATACATCGGGGTTCACTCTTTATATTGCAGATTATATGAATTTTGACAAAGGTATAATGACACACATCTACCATTACAGTATCCTACGGAATAGCTGCCTTTCCCTAAAAATGCCCTGTTCTACTTCTTCATCTCTCTCCCTGTCCCTGGCAACTCCTGGCAACCAGTGATCTTTTTCTGCCTCCCTAGTTTTGCCTTTTCCAAAATGTCATATATTTGCAGTCATGCAGTTTATAGTTTTTTTCTCATGTTGGCATTTTTAGGTGAAAGAAAAAGAAGTCACTTAGTTCCTTTGTAATTAAAGCAGTTTAATCTTTATCCTAATAAAGTTAGTATAGGTCAAGAACAAGTTTGGAGGAACTGTAACCTACATGATTAGAGACTTTGTCGCTGGGTGGAGTTATGGGAGACTAGCATTTTAGGATAGTTATTTCTACTGACAAAGATTACTCTCCTTGACCTCTAATCAGGCACCTTTAAACCTTCTGCTCGGCTAAGCTTGATCTTGGGCTTCTCTCTTTGTCTTTTTACACAATCCAGTTTCACCAAGAACTATGCTAAGTCATTTTAAAGAAAACACCTCACACTTAGTATCTTTTTTTTAAAAAAGAGTTTATTTACCTATTTAACAGAGAGAGGGCACAAGCAGGGGGAGCAGGAGAGGGAGAAGCAGGCTCCCAGCTGAGCAGGGAGCCTGATGTGGCACTCAATCCCAGGAACCTGGGATCAACCTGAGCTGAAGGCTGATGCTTAACTGACTGGAGCCACCTAGGTGCCCCTCACCCTTAGCATCTGATCAAATTCCTCATCCACTGCCCTCCCCTCCCCCTATCATCGTAGCTTGCCTTCAGCAGAAATTCTACTGGGCCTGGTAAGAAACCCCTTTACCTCTGAGATTTCCTCTTTTCCATTCACTGACCTCCAGCCTGGTCTTTGCATATAATGCCCCACTTGTCCCTGTTGGAGTACACTCTCCCCTATTACAAAGCTCCATTGTAGTGGCCCCTCTTTGAAAAAAGTCTGTCTTAACCATCTTCAACAAGTGTCACAAATCATTTTTTCTTTAACATGACAATGTTTGAATCTTTAATGGTTACCTGTAATTTTGCAACTAGATAAATCATATATACAGAAGTAGGGTTTTTAAAAATTTATTTATGTTTAAATATTTTATTTGTTTATTTGAGAGAGAGAGAGCGTGAGAGTTCGTAGGAGCAGGGAGAAGGGTAGAGTAAGGGTGGAGGAGGCTGGAAGGAGGAACCAGACTCCCCTGCTGAGCAGGAAGCCCGAGGTGGGACTCAATCTCAGGACCCTGGGATTGTGACCTGAGCAATTGTCTTCTTAATCTAAATTCAGAGGAATCAAAAGGAATCACAATATTAAAATGAGTTTAATATGTAGTGCTATTATATATTACTACATTAACGGGTGGTATATACCTAGTTGACAGGCTGTGTACACCTGAGGTCAAATCATACAGATATGACTCTGTCCCTGTGTGCAAGAAAAAGAGGTAAATGATATAAAAGAGATAAATGATATAAAGATACAAGGCTGCTTTTAGAGAAACTAAACATTCAGATTAAGAGATTAAAGTAGAAGCTGGAGTGCCTGACAGGTAGACCTTTATTAGCAAATTAGCTTGACAAGATGTAGACCTGGGACATAACCACACAGAGTGATTTTTAGATGGCTAAGCAGAGAGTGATTTTATCTGGAACCCAAGACTGAATAATCCCAGGGGTGAAATCTTGCAGCAAGACCCAGTTCACTTAGGCAATAGATGTTAAGTTATTTTAAGACAGTTCAAGAAATGTAAATCTTTTGCAAATACTTGGTATCTTAAGATTTTCCTACTTTCTCTTAAAGGGTTTATGGCTGCTTGACTGTGCCATTAAGTCCACTCCACAAGGAAAGATGTCTTTTCAGGTGGTTAATAATATTTGCTAATGTTTGTTGCTTGCTTTTGATGGGTCAAGCACAGAACTAAGTTTTATGTGTATCGCCTCGTAACATCCACACAACCTATGAGGTAGATGCTAATATTAAATGCACATCTATCCTCCCAACACCCCATGAGGTGGTTACTATTATAAGACCCATTTCACAAATAAAGAACTTCTCAAGGACATACATGTAGCAAGTAAGAGGGCTGAGCCAGGGTTTGTCTACATTCCAAGCTTGAAATCTTAACCATGTTGCATTATCTATAAAGAAATTGAGGCCTTGCTCTCAAGAAGGAAAACCCCAATCACAGAAGCATAAAGCCAAAGGACCTTAGAGGCCTCTGGACCAAGCTCTTCCCTGTCCAGGTAGGGCAGGTGCATCACACAGCTTCAGTCACATGCTTGGTTGCAGAGCCAGGATGTGGAACCCGGGTTTCCAGACTCAAGGCCAGTCATTCACCATTTGTCTGTATACTCGCAGACATCTGCATGGTGGTAGTAGAAGGGGCATCTGCCAATAGGAGAATGTGTGCAAACCTTGTGTTGTTGGTAAAAGACACTAAACTTCTCTTCATCAGCATGATCAATTTCTTATCTTCCACCCTGCTGGCACTTTCACTTCACTTGTGAAACTCTGAGCAAGAGGATTCTGTATGTAAAGTTATTACTGAGACATACCCATCATTTTAAGCATCATTTAAAAATTTTCTAAATGTGTAATCTGGACAAAAAATGCTCGATTAAGACGGTGTTGTTTCCATGGCACTCAAGACAGCATTCACGGTGCACAAACATTCTCCTAATATAGTTTTTCAAATAAAAATAGAAATCTGAGAGAGCAGTGACTTTAGGTAGGGTGAGGGGATTGGAAAGATAAAACATACTTTGTTGTGGTTTTTACTGTTTTCAATACCATTATTTTAACTACAGCCAACATGATAGCTGCCATCATATGTCGTCATTCTACTGGTATTTACCTCTGTTTCTTAGGCCTGTGTTTCTGTTAGCTATAGATAGATGATCCTCAAAACTCCTTATTGATCAGTTAGGCAGGGCAGCTACTCAATCACTACATGTGCATGGATTGTCCTGTCAGGGGGACTGACAGACTGGCTGAGATACAAGGACTTTAAAATCACCTGGCCCAGACCCTTCAACACAATCTCTCTCTCTCTCTCTCTCTCTCTCTCTCTCTCTCTCTCTCTCTCACATAAACACACACACACACACTCCACTTTTTATGTGAGACAAAGAGATACCATATTACACCATCAACGAATGTGCCTTTTTGGAAGCCCTTCTAAGGATTCCTCATGGTAACGTTCTGGGGAAGATAATAGCAAATTCTGATCATTCCTCAAGGAGCATAGATGTCCCTCACTGTGGTTTGCTGTTGCAATCCTTCATTCATTTACTTTGGGGAGAAAAAAGGAGCAGTGGACATTCAGAGAAGCTCTGCTGGCATTCACAGCTAGACCATGTTATTTTGCTCTTAGACATAAACATAATCTCACAGAATATCAGATTCGGACAAGGTTATTCTGAGACCAGGATAAAATGGGACCAGGCAAGGCCACTTCATCATTTTGGCTAAGCACAGACAAAACCAGGCCACTGTAAGTAAACCCCCCCCCCAATACCAAACGTCACTTTCTCTTGCTAAATAAGTGTCTGCTGCTTCTGTCCCCAGTCATAGAATTATCACTCCCCAAACTTCCTGACAGCATCCAATGTGGGGCAAACCCCACTCTCGTAGGCCCTCCTCTAAATCACCCAAACAGGTTGTTCTAACTCAGTACTATATCCTGTTGCCGAGACAACAGGATGGAACCGCACAATTCCACACAGTATGTTCTCTCTTATTACTCACTGCAGTGAGTAATAAGCCAACTTGTCCAACCCTAAGTGTGCTCTAGATGATCTTTGGTTGAATAGAACTGACCCGCATAGCATGGACTAAATGTTTCAATTATTTTATGTTTACTTTCTTTCCCTCTCTCCTCAAATAGAAGATAGATTTCCAGAAGACAGAAACCAAGTCTACCCTGTCCCCTATTGTATTCAAAATACCTGGTTTTTATCTGGATTATAGTTCAATGTTTGCTGAATAAATGAATGAACATGGGGGAAATTGGGACTAGCTTCATATTCCTTGGATTTTTCACATCTCTCCTATATGTCAAGGAAGCCAGCAGTTAGGTAATAATCAGCCTGTCACTAGGAACTACTAACATACACTGGAAAATGTACATAAAAGCACTTTGTAAACTCTACTCACTCTTATCCTAACATTAGTCTTAGTGGTAATAAAAATTTTCCTTCAGAGTTTGGATTTCAATTGATGCCTGTGTGTGCTGTGAAGATGTTTGCTTATTTCCCCTGCCTCGAGTCTATTTCTTCATTGGTTTTTCTCTCTGATCACAAAGGCAACAGTTTATTTTGATATCTGGAACTTGGTATTTGGAAACCTTGAAAACTACGGGCAAATGTAAAGAAGAAAATGAAGCCATGTCCTGTTCTTAAAACAGGATCCTTTCCCCCACATTCAAGTTTATGCTACCTCAGGGTTTGCAGATTGAGCCTCAATGTTTAAATATTTAGATATTGGAAGAGCAATGCAAATTATGTTGTATGAAGTGGTTAAGAAAGGAACTTTGAAGGTATTCGTGAGAGGACTCAGAAATGCAATAATCCTGCTTGGCCAAAGAGCCAATCCCCTTTTCTGCCTTTTAGCCCTGTGCACCCCACCTTGAATAATGGCCACAGGAAACAAGGTTTCTCGTTATTACTTAGCTCCAGAGTGCCTGGGTAAAGAGTGATTTGAGTTTGTTGTGAGGATAGAGCAAAAAGGGGTAGAGGGCTCAAGGGGACAGGAATGGAGGTGGAGGGGTGGAGGGGAATAGAGGGGTGCTTCCTATCTCTCCAACTCCAGTCCAGGTCTTGAGCTCTCACCACTTTGCGGATGGATTTACAGTTCAAGACCTCATAGCCATGACCAGTAGACTCAGAAATATATATATAGTTCTACCTCAGGATTTTTACCATCACCACCAGAAACACCTTTTCCATCTTTGGTTATTCCTTTTATTATCTTCTCCAACAGACTGCAATCCTTTGAATGAGTTCATCTGGCCAAATGCATATATTGGGGGAGCACTGGTTACAATTGTGTATCTCCTTTTTTTCTTACAAAATCGAGCACGTATTTACCAGATAAAAATCATCACAAGTTTTAAAACATGAAGATTGCATAGATCAGTGCTGTAGTTCTGATGCTAATAAACAAAACTGTTAATTGATACCAACAAGCAATAATGTAAGTAATATACAGACACTTTATTGCTCCTCATGGCTATTATTGCTCACTAAAATTTAGCAGTCACTCTGTATTTATGCATGAATTAATTATGTGTTAGATTGATAAAATTGGGGTTGTTAAAAAAAAAAAAAAACCTAGCATGTTGAAACACTCTGGTAACCATCTGCTCCATTTAATAAATCCCCAGAATCTCTCTGATGTCATCAGCAGCCAATCAGAGCTCCTGCTGGGCATGTAGTCACTTCACTAGATAACTGTTTACTTCCTCCCATGTGCCAGGCATGTTCTGAGCACTGACTCGAGAAAGATGAATGAAACAGGCCCTTTCTGAAGAGCTCATAGTGAATTACTGTTGATATATTCTAATAAAAGATAGAGACTTTGGTATTTAAGTAGCTTGGATAACTTTACAGAATTACAATTTTATTCATCTTTTAAGAATACTAAAAGTAGCTCTAAGTCTTCATTATTATATTCCTGGACTCCTGCTGGAAATCACCAGTTACGTCACAAATTTCAGCAAATATCACCAACCTCTCAAGAGATAAGAATCTCTATTCTCAGTTTTATTATGACTTGCCTGTGGCTTAAAAAATGTCTAAAAGGGGTGCCTGGGTGGCTTAGTCGGGGAAGTGTCTGCTTTCAGCTCTGATCATGATCTCAAGGTCTTCAGATCAAGCCCCACGTTGGGCTCCCTGCTCAGTGGGGAGCTTGCTTCTCCCTCTCTCTTTGCTCCTCCGCCCTGCTCATTCTCTCTCTCTTTCAAATGAATAAAAAAACTTTTTTAGAAAAATAGTACCTATCTCTTGCAGAGGCTGTGAGGATGAATTGAGCTAATACATGTAAAATTCTCAAACAGTGCCTCAAACATACTAAGGATGTTAGTCATTATTATGTGGTTTTACCCAAAAGTATTCTGTTACAAATATATTTCCTGAGGTGAAGATAATCAGATAATTTCTCAAGTAGCGGTTTCAGAAGAAAGTAAGTTGCCCTCTAAATTTTTTTTAATTTGTTTGTTTTTTAATAAAGATCACTTAATCTTTATATATTGTTGAGTAAGCAGAGATAATCTGAGAGTGCCTTTTTTCTTAGAGGGTTTTCCAATAATACAGAAATTGCTATGTTTGAACTTTGCTTCCTGAGTCGAGTATTTTTTCCAAGTATGAAAAATGACTGATAGAATTTATTGGTGTACTAAGAACCTTCTGCCTATGTCTTCATTACTGTACTCAGAAGGAATCCATTAAACGAATCAATATATGCTTACAGTTGCCAAGCTGCAAAGAAATCCAATATCGCTAAGGTTGTAGTGAAGGGGCCATAGTTTTAGCAATGCTCTCTGACTCATCTTTGATCATTCTGAGTCATTTGTAACCGCCTAAACTCTTCCCAAAGTTAATCCTGTTCTAAGAAAATGTCCAAGTAAATGATACAGTATGGTATTTTTGAGGCTCTGACCTCACTTCAAGAGCCAGAGCGAGAAGGGAAATTTCTCTCTCAAAAAAAAAAAAAAAAAAAAAAAAAGGAAGAAGAAGAAAAGAAAACACAGTTAAAAACAATCCCTTTGGAAAAAAGAGAAGTCCCTATATTTCACCAACCATTTTGAGATTGTTCATTTCCCCATTCCCGTGATTTTTTGTTTGCTATGCTTAGCTCTGGAAGAGCGTGAGTGCCTGAAATAGAAAGGAGAGATCGTATTCAGGTTAAAAAAGAAGAAGATTTCACAATCCCAAAATGTTTAACCAGAAGCTATTTTAATGAATGACAAATCCTTACATTAGGGAGATTTATAGAGTGACAGTAAAAGTTTTGCAGTGCCAGCAAACTCAGTGCACTGTAGGTTAGAAAGTCTCGTGGAATGATAAGAAAGGCTTGACTATTCTTGCAGGATTACTCAAATACCCCTCTGGAGATTGCTTCATTTAGACTCTAAATTTTAGAGCTGTAATCCTTGACACCAGAAAGAGGAAGAAGCAACATGCCAACTGAGTGATTTGGTTTTTATGCGAAAAACAGAAAACATTCAACTTAGTTCCCTAGGTACAAGGAACACGTCCTACTATAGAGAGAGAACCAGCGAAAGGAAGAAGCCACACTTCGAGGAAGGAGATAAGAGGGTGAAAACTGAGAGTTGATAATGTGCCTAGCAATTGATTCTCTTTTAGCAGCTTTATTGAGATATAATTCACATACCATGAAGTACATCTGTTTAAAGTGTACGTTCCATGTTTTTAAATATATTTACAGAGCTGTGCAACCATTGCCATACACTAATTTTAGAACATTTTCACCGTCCTCCAAAGAAGTCTTGCCTTAGCAATCACTCCCCACTTTCCTCATTACTCCCCCACCTCTGAGTCCTAGGCGACCAGTAATCTACTTTCTTCTCTATAGATTTGCCTGTCGTGAACATTTCGTATAAAAGGGATTCCGCACATATGGTCATTTGTGACTGACTTCCTTCACTTAGCTTAATGTTTCTGAAGTTCATCCATGTTATACACATGAACTTCAGTACTTAATGCTTAACATGTATCACTACTTGATTCTTACTTCTTGCTGCTACTCCATTGAGCTGGTATCCTATGTTTGATTTATCTATCCATCAGTTGATTTCGTTTGTTGCCACTTTCAGGCTGTTAGGAATACTGCTACTGTGAACATTCATTTCCAAGTTTCTGTGTGGACATGTGTTTTCAATTCTCTTGCATACATCCCTAGGCCTACTATTGCTGGGTCATATGGTAACTATATTTAACCTTTTGAGGAACTGCCAAATTGTTTTCCAAAGTGGCCTCACCACTATTTATCCTCACCTGTGATGTATGAGGGTTTTAGTTCTCCACATACTTGCTACGATTTGTTATTGTCTTCTTTTCTGTTTTATTGAGGTACAATTCATGTACAGTACCATTCATCTATTCGAAGTGTATGATTCAATGGTTTTTAGCATATTCACAGTTGTCGACCATCAGCACAACCAATTTTAGAACATTTCATCACTCAAAAAGAAACCCTTACCCAGTAGCAATGACTCTCCATTTCCCCCACCCCCACCTCCTCCGTCACCCATCTACTTCCTGTCTCTGTATATTTGTGTTCATTTTCTCTAAAGACAGTCCAGGAAGAAGTTTTATTTTATTGTGGCTTTTGACTTACATTTCTGTGTAGACTAATGGTGTTGAACATCTTTCATTTGCTTATTAACCACTCCTGTATTTCTTTCGAAGAAATGTTTATCAAAACACTCTGCCCTTGTTTAAAATTGGATTGGCTCGTCATTGCTGAGTTGTAAGAATTCTTTATACATCCTGGGTAAGTCTCTTATCACATATGCGATTTGCAAGTATTTTCTCCCATCCTGTGGTTGTCTTTTCACTCAGTGATTTATTTCTTTAGATCCCATCCTTATTCCTGGAAACTCCACATCTTCATTCTCGTTTGAGTCTACATCTACAGATCTGACTCCCCTCTCCTCCCTTCAACTTGACTGAACACTTTTACCTGCAGTCTTTTCCCATTTTTTTTTTCATACAGTCTAAAGATCGATTTCCACTTATCTATACCTCTTTCTCCCTAAAAACAAGTAGTTCTGATAAATTTGCCTGCCCTGAAGCTTGGCTTCCATCAGAAAATGTGATCTTAGATTGCAGCATGAAAGCATGTAGTCTAAGAGCAACAACACTCCTTTTTTGTAATAAGGAATTTATTTAATTTTCTGTTTGGGAAAGGGTCTAGACATTTGGTCCCCTTTTTTTTTCTTCAGGAGCTGTAGGTCTTCTCTCCTCTTCAGACTTTAATTTTGAAGTAAGTCATTATTTGAGTGCTTGTAACATTGTTTTCATCAAGGATATAGAATGATTTTTCCCACTCATGAGTAGAGCTATAACCAGGTATGTATGGTATATATAAATTCATTTAAAAAGGATTCCTAATTAAATATGATATAATTATACTAGCTATTTGTACTTATTTTAAGGTTTAAGATTCATCTGCCCTTTTAGCTCTAAAAGTACATATGAATATTTGTCTGTATCCTGTGACAAGATACATTTGATTACAGGTTGCTTGGATTAAAAAAAAATGCTATATAGCAAAATTAACTAAGGACACCATAATTATGAGATTTAGGAAAGAGGCAAATTAAATATAGATTATATTTTAAAAATATAATTTGGTCTTTTCTGGGCACTTTATTAATCTCAAAAATATTTATTGAAGATTTGTTTAAGGAGAAGGGACATAAAATTTACACAGCAAGGTGCCTACTAGCTTACTACTAAAAATTAATAATTTAAAATACACAGCATTTTAATTTCCTTTGCTCCACAGTCCTCAAAGTTCAATTCAATTGAGTAAATATTCTTACCCCATTTTATAGGCCATGAAATGAAAACATGGGTTGCCGTCTAAAATGTAAGAGGCATATTTAATATTTACACAGAGTAATTAAATATAAATACAGATTTTTGTTTTGTTTTCAGTCTTTTTAGTTACATGTGAATTTCCTCAAAGTGGAAAGGTTTATTGTCATTATGAGACAGGCACATATTTATCTTTAAACACTGGTTTATTCAACAATTATACTATTAATCCAAAGCCTGAATAGAGACACAACAGGGAAAAGGAACTGAGCTATTCCCGATGTTCCTAAAGCTTATGATCTAGGAAATGGGCAAGTAACCACATGGTGTACCAGTGTAATGAGGCCCAGGCTGCTATGAAAATAGAGACAAGGTGAGGCACCTAACCCGGACTTGCAAGGACGTACGTAGCATCATCTAAATTGAGAGTTTATGGATGAAGAAGAGTTACTCAGATGAAATGTTCGAGCAAATGGAACAGTACGTGAAAAAGCTTAGGATTAGAGATATGAGGTCCAGTTAGGGGACTTAATGAGTTTCCTATGACTAGAAGGTAAAGAGGAAACAGAACATGAGTTTTGGGGGCACCTGGATGGCTCAACTGATTAAGTTTCTGCCTTCAGCTCAAGTCGTGATCTCAAGAGTCCTGGAATCAAGCCCCTACATCAGGCTCCCTGCTCAGCATGGAGTCTGCTTCTCCCTCTCCCCTCTTCTTGTGCTCTCTCTCACTATTTTTCAAATAAATAAGTAAATAAAATCTCAAAAACATAAAACAAAAAACATAAGTTTTGAAAGATGAGAACTGAAAAGAACCTGACTACCAAGCCACTAAACTGTGTTAAGAAAAGCAAGGAGGAGACACATAGAATCTTAAGCAGGCGAGGGTAGCAGGATGAAACTTGGAGTTTAGAGATATAATCATCATCATCATTATGATGTTGATAACATGTCAGACACTATGGTAAATGTTTTATATCAAACACATTCTAATACATTTTTCAAGTGCAATTACTATAGCTGACAATAAAGCTACGTACATTATGTTATAATTGTTAGAAAGTGCAAAGGAGAAACATTTTACTTTACTTAACTAGGGCTTTGTTCCATGATTACCAGCTCAAGGGAGACTTTAAGTGATGTGTGGACCCCAGCTTTAGAGAATGTAATATGACAGTGAGAGACTGTTTGTTTATAAACAAACGGGATATTTTTCATTTTGAGAACATAAAATTATTTGGGAAAAGTAGTTCAACTACTGAGTAATTTTGAGTAAGTTTGAACTATGTTTAATTCATTTTCCCCCAGTTCTACTTTGTGTTACCTTAATGACTCTGTGTGTGTGTGTATGTGGGTGTATGTGTGTGTACCTGTAGTAAGGTAAGTTGGGATTTGGTGGGAAGGCCTTGGAAGAATGTTACAAATGCACATCTTGAATTGTGGAAATACACATAAAGTCTTTGAAAAGACAAAAAAACTATCAGCAGAATCGTATCTCTATACTGATAGGTTTCTCAAAGGCGTTGTTGAAATGAAGAGCTTTAGAAATTATCATAAAGTTACTTTGCAAGCCATAGGCTGGACAGCTTCCAGAGTGACATTAAATATATTTAGTAACCATGGGATCCCTGGGTGGCGCAGCGGTTTAGCGCCTGCCTTTGGCCCAGGGCGCGATCCTGGAGACTCGGGATCGAATCCCACGTCGGGCTCCCGGTGCATGGAGCCTGCTTCTCCCTCTGCCTGTGTCTCTGCCTCTCTCTCTCTCACTGCGTGCCTACCATTAAAAAAAAAAAAAAAAAAAAAAATTTAGTAACCAATAGGATACAAGCACCAATTAATCCAAAAGGATTTGAGCCACAGAGCTGGAGGTTCCCTGTTGGTTTCTGGGTGCTGGGATACCTACGAGCGCTAAAGGATGGACCATAGATGCTAGAGCAGCTGGGAGAGCTCAGAAGTCTCATAGGATGTTGGCTGTTTATCAACAAAAATAGAACTATTTTAATATTTTATTACCAACCAGTATGATCATGCCAGTAGGTATTGGTTTAATATTCGCTGTACATATTCTTATTTTTAGCACGAATAAGAAGAGCTATATAAAGATGGCAAGATGGTAGGCATCTATATAAGCTATAGAAAAATGTGCCCAGAGAACACTGCATTTGAAAATAATAAGTAAATTTAACATCCTTCAAATAGACTTCTGTTCCAAAGGAAAATGAGTCAGAACCCCAAAACAGAACATAAACAGAGCCCAAATTCTAAAAAAGTGTAACATTCATCATAATGGAGATAGATTGTGCTCAACATTGAAGGAAACATAGTTTTGGTTCTTCACCAAAAAAGGACATAAAGGGCAGCCCGGGTGGCTCAGCGGTTTAGCGCCGCCTTCCGCCTGGGGCCTGGTCCTGGAGAACCAGGATCGAGTCCCACGTCAGGCTCCCTACATGGAGACTGCTTCTCCCTCTGCCTGTGTCTCTGTTTCTCTCTCTGTCTCTCATGAATAAATAAATACAATCTTAAAAAAAAAAAAAGGACATAAATTTCTCCAAATGGACACTCTCATTTTCAAATATTCATTGAGCTCTTAGAATACACAAGAGTGTCGAGAGCAAAAGTCACATTTTCTTGGGGCGCCTGGTTGGCTCAGTCGGTAGAGCTTGCAATTCTTGATCTCGAGGTCCTGAGTTTGAGTCCCACGTTAGGCATAGAGGTTTCTTTAAAAAAAGAAGTAACATTCTCCTTAACAAGGACATTTTCCTTGTTTAGTGTACAGCAGGTGATAGAGCAGAAATTTGAAAGCGAAAATGTCGCAGGTCTGCCACTTGCTGCTGGATGATCTATGACAAGTTCATGCATTGGTTAGGACACTGGTTTAATTGCTTTCATAGAGATTAAGATAACAGTGACTTATATATTATTTTATTTCTCTCTGACTTAAAAGTCCAAGATGGCAGGCAGTCTAGGCTCGTAGGCAGCTTCATGTGCTCACCTGAGAACTTGGGTTTGGCCATGCCATAAGGTTGTGGTCTTATTTGCATCGTGGAAGCCGACTCAGGGCCGCATCTATGTACCCGCCTGCTGGGAATGGGGCAATATAAGTTAGTGGAAGGCACTTTTTCAAAAGGTATGACCTACAAGTCATGTGCATCTATTCTAGTCACATTCTATTGATTATTATTGAATCACGTGGCTATTACCTAGCTGCTGTATGGGAGGCTGAGAACTGTAGTCTCTAGTTGTTCAGCTATGTACCTAGCTGGAACCATGGAGGTTCTAGTATTAGAAGGCAGAAGGAAAAGATGGATATTGGGGAACAATTAGTAGACCCTGGCCCCTTTAATGACTCTGATCCTTAATTTTGCCTTTGAGAAATGCAGAGAATTATATTAAACAATCAGTGTGGGGGTGCCTGGGTGGCTCAGTTGGTTGGGCATCTGCCTTCGACTCAGGTCATGATCCCAGGGTCCTGGGATTGAGCTCTGCCTTTGGCTCCCTGCTCAAATCTTACTTCTACTTCTCCCTCTCCCTCTCCCTCTACCTGCCACTCTGCCTACCTGTGCATGTGTGCTCTCTGTCAAATAGATAAATTCTTAAAAAACAAACAAACAAAAATCAGTGTGTAGAAAACCCCTAGCCTAGTGCCCAACACGTTAAGTGCTCAACAATAATTGGTTCCTCCCTACCCGTCTTCATGCGACGGTGGTAGAGTTCATGGGATTCATCCCTACGGAAGGCCCAGGTAGGTACAATAACAGTAGCAGTGCTGACGTGCCACAAGAGCAGCCATGTGGTGCCAGTCCAATTCCCGTCCTTCATTATGTGCCATATCCGTGAAGATGTGTTCACGAGTTTTACCAAGGCACGAGGCTTATTGGTTTACTACTTTTATTAGTTCACAAGTTTTACTATTAAATAGTTTCTCCCTTGAGTCCCAGGATCCCCTTGTTATTTTAATGAAATGAGTTTAATGACCTAAAGGAAGCATCTCTAGGAAATGCAAATGATCCCTTTGGGGTCTGAGCTCTGAGAAAGTAATGGTACAAATCTTATATTGCCAGGCATTCAGTTCTTTTCTCTCTCACATTCTGCTTTCCTAAATATATCCCAAGGAACTAGGCTCCACTGGGGACCATCCCCCTTTCTCTTCTATCTGGGCCCTAGGTTCCTGAGACCCTTTTTTTTTATGGTTCTCTCTCCATTCTTTCCAAAAGTTTCAAAATGACAGTCTTAAGATAGCTTTCATCTCTTATTCTCTTATTACCTGCAGGGGAAGCACTGCTCCTTCCTAATCCTATTTCCCTTATTTCTATCATACGTTGTCTCCAAGGTGGTCCCCAATAATCCTCACTTCAATAGTATTAACTTTCCTGCATCATCTATTTTCACACTGAGTCAGAGCTGACCCATGTGACTCATAGATCAGTGGAAATGACATCAGTGGTGTGTGACATCAAGGCTAGGTCATAAAGGCCATGGAAGCTTTTGCTTTGCTCCTTTTTTGATTCCTTGCCCTGGGGAGGTGTGAGCCACCAGGCCTTGAGGATGTGTTGAAGACTTTTGAGAAAAGCCCATGTGTCAACAGCCAGCAACTATTTGCCATTCATATGAATGAGCCAGCTTGGGAACAGGTCCTCCAGCCCGAGGCAAGTCTTCTTGAACTTGTCTCTACCACCATTTGACTCTGACTTTATGAACTAGTAGGCCAAGCTCTTACTGCATTTATGTTCTATCTACACTGTAAGAGATAATAAATGTGTACTGATGATTTAAACTATTATGTTTTGGGCTCATTTATTACATAGAAATAGATAACTAACATAACAATCTTTATGTTTTGGGGGATAGTCATGCATTTTTTTCCTCAAATCTTCCACTCTATTTGTTGTGCATTTTCCTGGGTGAATCATTAGGATTCTTTAGTCACGATGAGCAGAGTGCAAAGTAGTTCTCAACTGACAGATGTTACCGATGCAATTGCAATCAACTGTTAATAATATTAACTTTCTTTAGAAATTATTTTTTAATATATAAATTAGAATGAATTCAAAGTTATCCATAGTGTTTTCTTATTTAGTTTATCCCAATTTGTTTCCATAAGTGGGAGGGAAAGGCCCCCTGGCTGCAAGATAAAAGTACTCGTGGCTCATACTTTGCCTCACCTATGAGAGACAGCTTCAGGGCATCAGTAATAGTTATTGGGATAAGGGTGCCTGGCTGGCTCAGTCGGTAGAGTATATGACTCTTGATCTCAAGGTTGTGAGTTCAAGCCCCATGTTGGATATAGAGATCCTTAAAAAATAAAATGGTTATAGAGATGTACTTGGGTGGCTCAGTCAGTTAAGTGTCCAACTCTTGATTTTGGCTCAAGTCATGATCCCAGGGTTGTGAGATGGAGTCCTGCATTGGGCTCTGAGCTGAGCATGGAGCCTGCTTAAGATTCTCTCCCAGTCCCTCTGCCCCTCACCCACTAAAAAAATAGCTGTAGGGATTAAAAAGCAAAAGCTTACTTCCATGTTTTACTTCCTCATTTTCCCACCACTCCCCACCACCAAATCTCAGTATATACACAGGAGCATAACACTTGTGAAAGTTATATATACGGAGAGAGAGAGACAGAGAGACAGAGACAGAGAGAAAGAGAATCCATTCTCAGAACACATGGATTAAATTTCATATACAAAATAAACTTCCTCCTGTATGGTCTCCATCTTTCCCATCCATAGTGACAATCAAAGCATGGACAGTATATATATATATATAAAATCACTAAACTGACTGTGGCATGCCTAGCTCAGGAATCCTGGTAATATAAGCATTAGTTACGTGGTTGAATCAATCACGTGATGATACATATTGATCATTAATGCAGCCAAACCATGATAGTGGTTGGCTATCATGGTAGCTTGGCCATGACAGTTGCATGCACAGATTCTGATTTTACGACAGTTTCCTATCTTTAGGATCTAAAAATCCTTTTTTTCCCTCTGTCATTTTTCTTCCCAACTTTCTCTTTATTCCCAAAAGATCATGATTTCTTTATGTTTTCTTCTAGATGCATCTTTCTGGATGGGCATTCTAATGGAATGATAATTTTGAGACCCCTGAAGTTCAGTGTTTAAACTTAATTGTGAAAATGTGCATATCTTTGCTGTAAAAATCAGCTCTATTCACTTCACAGTGAAGGAAATCTCTGCCCTGATGACCTTTTCCTCTCCAAATCGTAGACACATATGTAGGCTTAGGTTTCAGTCTCCTACCAGCAATCCGTGTGTCACGGCTTGTGTCTACTTCCCCATAGCTAGCCTTAGTATTCTTTGTCCAGAAGATGGTCTTCATTGTCTCATCCCTGACTTCTGTCCTTTAGGACGAAACTAATCTCTTCTTGTAACACTTTGCTGGACTAGATAGACTCTAACTATGGTATCCCACTGTGTTCTTAGTGGTAAAACAGCATTTACTTTAAGTAGCTTTGAATACATTGCATAACGTCAAAGGATTCAGAGACTCCTCTGGCAAGTCAGAGTGGGGCTGGAACCAGCTGACACCGTATCAGGGGCTGCTCCAGGGGAAGCCTCCCTCGCCCTGCCAGTGCTCACATGAGTGCCACACTTGCACAGATGATGCTGGTGACCCTGGCAGGAGATGCTTCCTCTGTGCACCTGCTCACTTCTGTTAGTCTCTTCTGATTTTAAGTCCTGGGCCTGCGTGTGTTTGATGGCTGGAGCCTTGGTCAACATTTCATGGCAGCTGGCAGAATGAATCTCGTCTTCTCGCTGGGGAGGAAGAAGGGCTCTTACCAGATGAAAAGGATATTTCAAAAGATGCTGGGGCAGGGGCAGACGTGATAAATGCCCTCTGTAGTTAGTCACTCTTAAAAACTTAAGTGCTGTGTTCCATTTAATTTGAATAAAAGTATGAGATTTAACTTATTCAGCAACCATGATTTCATCTTATTATTTATTTTTAAACTGATAATTGACACACAATGTTGCAACTGTGATTTTATTTTTTTATTTTTATTTTTTCCAGTTTAAGATTTTTTTATTTATTCATGAGAGACAGAGAAAGAGAGAGAGAGAGAGAGAGGCAGAGACACAGGCAGAGAGAGAAGCAGGCTCCATGCAGGGAGCCTGATGTGGGACTTGATCCCGGGTCTCCAGGATCAGGCCCTGGACTGAAGGTGGTGGGAAACCGCTGAGCCACCTGGGCCACCCTGCAACTGTGATTTTAAATAGGATCTACTCTTAACAGAATTGTGACATCAACAATGTTGTTCACCTCTCATTTAGCATAGTTTTCTTCAATCCCAGACTCTGTTTCTTCCTACATGTTTTTCTGTTTCATCTGAGAAACTGACTGTAACCTAATCATCGTATCTTTTAAAAAAAAAAATTTTTTTTTAAATTGTGGCTAGGCAGATGAAAGAAGGTACACTCTCGAGGCCTCCAATTCTGTTACATATTTGGCTGTTAATTCTTTGAGCCCAGCCCAGGTATTCTTATTCAGGCATTTGTACTGAAATGTCCTAAGAAAGAACATTTTTGGGGAAGGGTAGGATGTTATATAACTCAGTTACCTCATTTATACTGTAAGCTTTTTAAGGTTGTTTTCATATCACTTCTTGTGGCATAAAGTCACTTAATTTTTTAAAAAATAATCTCTCCCAAATGTGGGGCTTGAATTCACAACCCCAAGATTGTGAAGAGTTGCATGCTATCCTGGCTGAGTCAGCCAGGAGCCCCAAAGTAATTTCATTTTAAGGTTGAAAGGAATAGTAGAGATCATTAAGCCCACATTTTATACATGAAATAATTAAGGGCCAGGAAGATATAAAGATTTGTTCAAAGCCAGTCATTTAGTGTTGAAGTTGTGTAGAATCCAGAGATTGGCAGAGGGAGAAGTAGGCTCCCTGTGGGAAGTGCAATGTGGGACTTGATGACAGGACTCCGGGATCACGACCTGAGCCAAAGGCAGATGCTCAACCACTGAGTCACCCAGGCGTCCCTCTTCTGTCAGTTGTTGATAGGGTGACACCACCTGCTATTTTTTCTGGGACACTTTTGGTTTATCCCTGACAACTGGAATAACTATTAAGAGGAACCCTTTTCACTCTCAAAAGTGTGCTAGAACATAAAGTATAGGTTAATTCACTTACTGAAAAATTATATTGTTCTTCAATGAGTCCATCTGCTCAGCAAATATAGGAGGTTAAAGGGTCAGAACATATTGTATATACAATGATTAATCAGAGTAAAACTGAGGTCGTAATTGTTTTCAAATTCCAAGTCCTGACCATTGGTGGTCTGTGAAATGAATTTGGGGTTATAATCAATATTTAAAAGAAGGAATTGGGGTGGCTGGGTGCCTCAGTTGGTTATGTGTCTGATTTTCACTCAGGTAATGTCTCATGGTCCTGGGATTGAGTCCCTCCCAACTCCTCAGGGTCCTGCTCAGCAGGGAGTCTGCTTGTCTCTCTACCCTTCCCCACACTTGTGCACTCTCTCTCTCTCTCAAATAAATAAATACATAAATAAAATCTTTTAAAAAAAATAAAAGGAGGAAAAGAAGGGAATGCATGTATGTAGTAAAGGTAAGCATTATTTTATGAGACTTGTTTTAGTTACATGTACATACACAGTAGTATATGTGGTCTCAATGTAACATTTTTTTAAAGATTTTATTTATTTATTTATTTGAGAGAGAGAAAGTGAGAGACAGTACGAGCAGAGGGGGGCAGGTGCACAGAGGGAGAGGAAGAAACACTCTCCCTGCTAAGCAGGGAGCCTGATGTGGACTCAATCCCAGGAATCTGGGATCATGACCTGAGCTAAAGGCAGACGCTTAATAGACTGAGCCACCCTGGCACCCATAGTATCTGTTTCTTATTGTAGGTTGTAGCAAAAAAAAAATAAATAAATAAAAAATAAAAATGGGAAAGTCACTGCATAAAGAAATCCAGAACTTTAACAACTTTAAAAATGAAAATGGAAGCTCTTAATAGTTTATATCACTTTGCAGTAAGCTACTAGATGAATTGGCTGTATAAATAACGCAACTAAAATTTACATGTTTTGAGACATGGTAAGGTATAAGTATTAAAGCTTTCACTACAATCATAGAGTCAGAGGAAGCAATAATCACCTTAAAGGGTATGTTCTTTAGTTATTTTCATATTTCAAATATAATTACACAGATAACACAATGTAGATCCACATGCTGCAAATACTATTTGGCACTTACATCTTTATGTAAAGATGTTACAAGATTTCTAAAACACTGAAGGATAACTGATTTGTTAAAATGCTATCAGAGAAAAGTGCTGTAGGAGTATATTTTTTATATGAACAATATTTTGACATATCAAGTAAAAGTATAGAGGACAGCATAGTATCTATGGTATGATCTCATTTTTGTAAAAACTTGTGTCTGTACCCATGTGTATGTTTCAAATGTTATCAACTTTGGCACATTTTGGACCAGGTAATTATTTGCTATGCGGGCTGTCCTATACACTATAGAATATTTAACAAGATCCTTGGTCTCTATTCATGAGATGACAGTAGGAGATTCCACCCATGCAACTGTGATAACTAAAAGATGTCTCTAGACATCACCAGATCACCTGGATTGACAACCACTGATATAAATAAAATTGACCAAGGAGCTGTCTTTTCAGCAGATGATTTTTTAGGAAAACTTTCTCTCTTTTGTATTTTCATAATTAAAAAATCCCATAAAACTGTATTTACATTAAAAAAATGTATCAGCTTCACAGCAGTTGTTTTTATAATTTTGATGATTAATATCCTTTTTTAATAAAGATTTTATTCATTTATTCATGAGAAACAGAGAGGCAGAGACACAGGCAGGAGAAGCAGATTCCCTGCAGAGAGCCCAATGTGGGATTTGATCCCAGGACCCCAGGATCATGACCTGAGCCAAAGGCAGATGCTCAACCACTGAGCCACCCAGGTGCCCCAATGATTGAGATTCTTAAGAAAGATGTTCCCAGAAAATTGAAGAGTCTCAAGTATATAATCACAGGAGCCAAGAGAGTATGATTTTTTCATTCATTCAAAAATATCTATTTATTAACATTTATGTGTAAGTTTATATATGATAGAGTCTTTAGAAATACAGTACATGCTATTTGCTCTGTGCTAACAGAAAATTGGAGTGAGGGGAAAAATAGATACACTAAATATATTTCGTAATGAAATAATTTCCAAAATAAATCAGATTGCCTGGCATTCAAAACCTCCTCAAGTTGATAAACCTTCTCATGAACTACCTTCTAAAATGTTTAGAAGAAATTGTCCTAGGAGCTCTCATTTAAAGGTGCAGATATGCGTACAAAGGTGCTCTCTGCGACATTGCTGGACTAGTGACAAAATTAAAACAATCTGAATGTCATTAAAAATATATTATCGCACATCCAAAGTTTGGAAATTTTTTGGTAGATATTAAAGGAACAAGGAAAAATGTTCAGTATATACCAGTTAAGAACAAAAGCATATTGCAGAGAAATATGCATACCATAGTCCTACTACAAGAAATGTTACAGAGAGGTAGTATGCAAAATATACACTCTATATGCTTATAAAAGTTCTAGACATATATGTAACCAATTGTTAACACTGCTCATCTCTGTAGCTTGAGATAAGGGAGATGGGATGGAAGGAAACTGCACTTTTATGTTTACATATTTGCATTGCCTTAGTCTTTTATAACACATTTTCTTAAAAAAAAAAAAAGCATTTTTGAAGTTGCTTAATGTCTATCCTCCACATTTTCTTTTTCTTAAGTCCTGGTAAAATAGTTCCATAACGGCTGGGCATTTTCGCAATTGACCTCTTAGTCAATAAGGGTGTGTCTCCCAGCCTGGCCTTCTACTTCTGTAGGAGGGAGGGGTGTGAAGGTGCCTCCTCAGTCCCCATTGGTCTTTAGGAGGGGTGAGCCATATTGCTATCATGTTCACTTATTTACAGATATTTAACTATGTAAACATTGAAGATTGTGGATAAAGTGTGGGCATACAACCAGGTGACGACTGAGTAATGTTAGAGCCACCCTTGGCAGCAGATTACAGCACTTACTGCATTGTTATTGTGTGTGTGTGTGTGTGTGTGTGTGTATAATGCCTTGTTTTTGCTACTTTATGTTAAACCCTTTATAGACAGGGGCTGTCTTAATCTGTCTGGGCTTTTATAACAGAATACCATGGAGTAGCAGTGTAGCTTGTGAACAATAGAGATGTATTTCTCATGGGTGAGGTTATAAAAGGGGAGGGCAGGTTTAAAAAGGGGTGGAGTAAAAAAAAAAAAAGATTATTTCTCACAGTTCTGGAGGCTGGAAGGTCAGGATGCCAGCTCGGTCAGATCTGGTGAGAGCCCCCTTCCGGGTCACAGACATCTCATTGTGTCCTCACATAGTGGGAGGGGCCAGGGACCTCTGGACCCTCTTTTGTAAGGCAGTAATCCCATTCATGAGAGCTCCACATTTGTGATTTAAACTGTTCCCCAAGTCCACACCTCCTAAAACCATCATCTTTGCAGGTTGGGATGTTAGGATTTCAACATAGGAATTTCCGGGTGACACAAACATCCAAACATATTAGGAGCCATATCTTATATTTTCAGTTCTCTCTCTCCAACTAGCAGGCCTCATTATTAGTAGACTTGATCATCATATTGGTTAAAGCATCAGAAGCAGGTAACAGAGCATGAAACAAAATATTTCTGGTCTAACCACTCCTTTGTTAATATAATACTAGATCTGATGAACAGAATTCAGGGAACACCTGAGGTGTTTGGGTTCCTCCCCTCCTGCTGGAATGATTCAAAGCTGTGTGTGGGAACGGATTATTCTGTTAGGATTATGTCATCTGAACCTCCCTGTGAATACCAGGCCTGGCCTGCCTTCTGCTCTCTCAATAGTCCATTGAATTCCACAAAAATGCCATTGCATGAGTGGGGGCCTAAGCCATATTGCTAGTCATTAGGGGAACTGTTGGACTATTTATCAAAAGGATCTGTCCATTTTCCACTCCTGAACTTAGGAAACGATTACACATACTTCCCAGCCTTCCCTCCATTCTTTGCCCTATTTCTTTTTTCCATTAAAAAGCAAAAGTCTACTGATTACTTGATCTAGTTATCCTAAATTAATTTAGATTTCCTGAGTCATGAGATCTTTAGATAATGGGATTTTCAGTGATACTAATAAATACAATTTCAGAAGAGCTATAAGGTTAAAATAATTAAGAGGTGCTTTCACTTCTGCCTAGAGATTTCACTTCTCCCCAGTGACATGTCAGCAGTAGTAAATGTGCTGGGGAGAGAAGACTGAGATGTTTGCATGCTATGGTGCCCTTTATTTATTTGTTCACTTTGAATTGTCAGTATAATAAAATGAATATATGTCAACCTACACAATATTTCCCAGGGTGCTTTCCTCTACTGCTTATATCCCATTTTTGCTGGGCAAGATTTAGAAAATATTTATTAAGAGCCTGCTATGGCCCAGGCACTTTTCAGAATCTTTTTTCACAAATGCTACATATTTTAAGTTTGATTGGCATTATATATGATTACGTTCCCATATGGTTGTGCATATTAGTTTCCAGTAATTGGTGAACAGAATGTAAAATTATCTTTTTATATCATGATGATTACACAAAAAGTTTAAGAAGGAAACCAAAATTATAAATTCAAATAACCCAGCTTTTCTTTTTTTTTTTGTATATTTTTTATTGGAGTTTGATTTGCCAACATATAAACACCCAGTGCTCATCCCGTCAAGTGCCCCCTCAGTGCCCATCACCCAGTCACCCTATCCCCCTGCCCACCTCCCCTTCCACTACACCTTGTTCGTTTCCCAGAGTAACCCAGCTTTTCAAATATCCTTTCACCTGACCCTAAATAATTTGATTTCCGTAAGCTTCAACTCTTTGATATCCTCTTAACAACTACTTTTAAGTACCATGAATTTATCAGAAAAATCATTAAAGTATATAAAATGTGTGACTCGTAGAAGGCTTCTTAAAAACAGCTTTATTTGGATGTAATTCACATACCATAAAATTTACCCAAGTCCTCACCTCATACCATCATCTTTGCAGGTTCAATTTTAGTTCAACTCTGTATTTTTTAGAATATTCCCAGAGTTATGCAACCATTACCAACACTCCGAGAAGAAATCCATTCCCATTGGTAGTCCCTCCCAATTCGCCCTTCTCCCTAATCCTTGGCAACAAGTAGTCTATTTTCTATCCCCATGGATTTGCTTATTCTGGATATTATATATAAATGGAATTATGCACCACATGTGGCCTTTCCTGTCTGGCTTCTTTCACTTAGAATGTTTTCAAGGTTCACCCAAGTTGTACGATGTATCAGTATATCCTTACTTTTATGAATGAATATTTCACTGTGGATATACCATATTTTATTTATCTATTCATCAGTTGATGGGCACTGGGTCCTTTGCACCTTTTGGATATTGAATAATGCTACCTGCTGAGGCTGATTCACAAGTTTTTGCGTGGACATAGGCTTTCATTTCTCTCGGTTATATACCTAGCAGTGGAACTGTTAGATCATGCGGTAATTCTATGTGTAATCTTTTGAGGAACTGTTCTTTTACAGAATGTCTGCATTGTTGTAAGATCCCCTAAGGAATGTATAAGGAAGGGTTCTGTTTCCTCTACATTTTCATCAACACTTGTTGTTGTCTGACTTTTTAATTAGAGCCATCCTGGTGGGTGTGAAGTATAACTCACTGTGGGTTTTGATGTGCATTTCTCTAATACTAGTGACTTGGGATTTTTTTTCATGTGCTTATTTGTTGTTTGAATATCTTCTTTGGAGAAACATCTATTCAAATTATTTGACTATTTAAAGAATTGAGTTGTCTTTTAATTACTGAATTCTAAGACTTCTTTATACATTCTTTAAATATTTTATTTTATTTTATTTTATTTTTTCATTCTTTAAATTTTAAACTCCCTTGTCAGATACATGATTTGTAAATATAGTCTCTCATTCTTCAGTTTCTCTTTTCACTTTCTCTATGGTGTCCTCTGGAGCACAAAGTTTTTAGTTTTGAAGTCCAGTTTATTTTTTCTTTTGCCATTTGTGCTTTTGGTGTCACATCTAGCAAACCACTGCCTGATTCATAGGCACTGAGATTTCCTAATTTCATCTAAGGATTTGGTAATTTTAGCTCTTACATTTCATCCATTTTGAATTAAATTTTGTGTATGTTGTGAGGGAAGGATCCAGCTTTATTGTTTTTATGCAGATATCCAGTTGTCCCAGCACCATTTGTTGAAAAGATGATTCTTTCTCCCATTAAATTGTCTTGCATCCTGCAAAGTCAATTGACTGTAAACATATGGATTTATTTCCAGACTCCATTCCATTAATCTATATGCCTATCTTTATGCCCGTACCACATGGTCCTGATGCCTGTAGTGTTGTAGTAAGTTTTTTTCTTTTTTAAGATTTTATTTATTTTAGAGAGAGAGAGAGAGCACACAGGGGGTGGTGAGAGGGAGAGAGGGATTAGAGGGAGAGAGAATCTCATACAGACTCCTCACTGACCATGGAACCTCCTACAGGGATCCATCCCATGACCCTGAGATCATGACCTGAGCTGAAACCAAGAGTCTGATGCTTAACTGGCTGAACCACCCAGGCACCCTTGGTAGCTTTGTAGTAAGTTTTGAAATTTGGAAGCATGAGTCCTCCAACTTTGCTCTTTTTCAAGATTGTGTTGTTGTTGTTTTTTTTTTTTATCTTAGGTTGATACAGAAATGATTATTTAATGAATGAATAAATGGATTAATGTTTGCATTTTTAAAAGTTTTATCTTGGGGGTAGGGAGGAGGTTAGGAATTTTATTATCTTTAAAGGAATGTAGCTAAGAGATGGTGGTTATTTACATGTACACACCTGCAAAAGAGCATGCCAGGATTGGTCCTATTTTATAAAGCTGCTTTTGGTGACTAGGTTTCTGTTAGCTGGGCCGTGTGGCAAATGTTTCTCAATTTTCTGTAATCGGTACCATGTTGAGAGCATAGCTGGTGCTCAATAAATATTCATTGATTAAATGCCTTGTCCTTTTTGCTTTGTTTTAACTTATTGCTTGTCTTATTCCTACCCTTCGGTTGATAGTTGGTAAAATTTTCTGTTTTTCTAGCCATTCAATGACTGTAATTTTGGTTTAGAATCCTATTTTCCTAAACTTCTGCCAATTTTCTTCACAGCACCAAAATATGCTAGACAGATGATTTTCCAGGATGGAATCATTAGGAATTCTTCTCAGATGGAGTATTAAGGAACTGGATTTGCTACCCTAATCTCTTTACTATCATTTGCAAGGAGTTGCCTTTTTTTGATTCCCTCGGGCAGGAAACAACTTCCATTTCCAAGTCTGGCAATCATTCCTGCTTTGAGTTTCCTGAAGTGTCATTTCCTCTGAGTAGACTTTTCAGATTGAGATATAGAGTGGGCATGGATTCCATAGTGAATATGCAGCCTTGCACAGCCCACCACATCCACCACCGCCCCCCCATCCCACAAGATAAAACAGAAAAAAAAAGAGCCTTCATTTATTTAAAACTTTGTATTTTGATATGTTTGTTTACATCCATCTGTTCCTAATTTGGTACATTTTCCCTGTGTTTACCCTAACCTGTTAAAATACATCTTGCTTTAGGATTCATATTGAAGTTCCCTTATCTCCCTCCAGGCTCGTTATGCTACTCTGCTAGTCACATAACGGGTACTTAATAAATATTATTTGAGATTTATTTATTTGTCTTGCCATCTGTTTCAGAACATAGCTACTGAAAGGCTCAAGGTAGAGCTCAGTGTGAAGTGTTTAAGACACAGAGCAATAGATCCCCGCAAAAGCAGCGATGAAATCTAAGTAATCTCCCTTTTCTAGGTAGCCATGGGGGCAACCAGCTTCCAATAGGGTAGTTACCATTAGTTTTTATTTCCTCCGGAGTTGATTTACAGAACAGGTTGGAACGACCTCAGCAAAAGCCTCAATGCTGGGATCCTCCTGCCAGTCACCTACGCCTGACCCCTGCAGAGGAAAATTCAAAGCCCTGGCGAGCGTCAGGAGACCGGGATCCCAATTCCGGGGGGAAAAACCTTGGGAACTCATTCTCCGTTAATTAGTTCATTCTGTAAATATTAGCTCTAGCTCCATAGCCAGGTACAGTGCTAGGGGAGGTCACCACAACAGCCAACAGGACCAAGTATTTTCATTCAAGGAATTTACACTTCAAAGTAAGGTTTGGGGGGGGGAGTGGGTGGAAGCATGCGCCACAGTCCACAGCTATTTCCCATTTCCTTTTTTTTTTTTTAAGATTTTACTTATTTATTTATTCATGAGAGACACAGACAGAGAAGCAGAGACCTAGGCAGAGAGAGAAGTCTGATGCGGGGAGGCGGGGGGGGGGGGGGGGGGGGGGCTTGATCCCAGGGCCCCTGGGATCACGACCTGAGTCCAACGCAGATGCTCAATCACTGACCCACCCAGGCGTCCCTATTTCCCCATTTCTTAAAAAAGGTGAGAGAGCTTCCACGTTCAGTTTGAACGCTTAGGGCCTGTTACTTGCAGGTGATGGAAGCTCAGAACACAGCACACCTGCCCGCTAGTATAACCAACACTCGGTTGATCAAATCGAACACTTTGGCTTCCCTTTACAGAGAGGATACGACTAGCACCGGTGAGCACAACTCTTTCCAATATTCTGCTCGGCCTCGGCAGGCATCACGACTGACCTACGGTGGGCGGTGGGCGGCTGCACCTGATCTTCCAAAGGCTGTTGGAAGGGCTTCCCATCGCCCAAGTCGTGTGTTTGCCCGTTGACAGGGGCGAGGGGTGCAGAAAAGTTGCTTTCGGTTGGGCAAGGCAGCAATCGCGGGTGGACGCGGGGCGTCACGGTGTTTTAACACTGTGACCCAAAGAACTGAAATCAAAAGGACGGCAGCGGTGCCCTGGCCCTGCAGGGGGTTACAAGGCTACGCTCCGTCCCGGAAGCTGCCTTCGAACCGCACGGGGTCTAGGCGGCGCAGCTTCCCCACGCAGCGCCCACCCCGCCACGATCCGCCGCGGCAGCCGCCGCAGGAGCAGGAGCGCGGCGCGGCGCCAGGACCCGCCGCTGAGGAGCAGGGAGCGTCCGGCGGCCCCTCCCGCCCCGCCCCCTGCGCCGCGGGCCCCGCCCCCTGCGCCGCGGGCCCCGCCCCCTGCGCCGCGGGCCCCGCCCCCTGCGCCGCGGGCCCCGCCCCCTGCGCCGCGGGCCCCGCCCGTGACGTCCGCCGAACGGGCCGGGGGGCGGGGCGCGGGCCGGGGGGCGGGGCGAGCCCGCGCGGCTGAATGGGGCGCCGCAACGAGCCGCACATTCCAACGGGCCCACGTGACGCGGCCGCGCGGCCTGAGGTAAACAACCGCGGCCCCGCCTCCCGGCCCCTCCGCGCGCCCTGCACTGCTCCTCGCCGGCGGGACGCGCTCCAGCGGGGCGGGCGGCTTTCCCCGAAAGTCCCCAGCGGCCGCCGCGGCCGGAGCAGCGGCAGCGGGCGCGGCGCCCCGGGTGTGCGGGAAGAGCGCGCCGGCCCGGGTCGAGCGCGCGTCCCCTCCCCGCCCCCACCGCGCGTTGTGGCGCAGCAGGAATTTGGCGGGGACCCGGGCGCTATTTGCGGCTCCTGACGCGCCGGCGGCCGGCGGCCCTTGGGTCATTTCTATTCTAGGGGCGCCGGGTCAGCGCGCCCGGCCGGCCCCCTCCGCCGGGCCCGGAGGGTGTGTCCCCCTCAGCCCGGCTCGCCGCGCCTATAAGGGGCCCGAGCGGCGGGCAGGGACATGCAGCTCTACAGCAGCGTCTGCACCCACTACCCAGCCGGGGCACCGGGTCCCACGGCCGCAGCCTCCGCCGCCCCCGCCGCCGCCGCCGCCGCCGCCCCCTTCAAGGTCTCCCTCCAGCCTCCCGGAGCCGCCAGCGGCGAGCCGGAGCCCGAGACCGGTGAGTGCCAGCCTGCCGCGGCCGCCGAGCCCCGAGAAGCCGCCGCCGCCGCCGCCGCCGCCCCCGCCGCCAAGATGCCCGCCTTCTCCTCCTGCTTCGAGGTGGTGCCCGGGGCCGCCGCCCCCGCCTCGGCCGCCGCCGGCCCGCCCGCCGGGTCGTGCAAGCCGCCGTTGCCGCCACACTACACGTCCACGGCGCAGATCACCGTGCGGGCCCTGGGCGCCGACCGGCTCCTGCTGCACGGGCCCGAGCCCGGCGCCCCGGCGCCCGCCGCCCCGCGCGGCCGCTGCCTCCTGCTGGCCCCGGCGCCCGGCGCCCCGCTCCCGCCGCGCCGCGGCTCCTCGGCCTGGCTGCTGGAGGAGCTGCTGAGGCCCGACTGCCCCGAGCCCGCGGGCCTCGACGCGGCCCGGGAGGGTCCCGACAGAAACTTCCGACTGAGCGAGCACCGCCAGGCCCTGGCCGCCGCCAAGCACCGAGGCCCCGCGCCGCCCCCGGGAAGCCCGGAGCCCGGCCCCGGCCCCGGCCCCGGCCCCGGCCCGTGGGGCGACGAGCACCCGGCGGACAGGAGCCTCCGGGGCTGGGAGAGGGCGGGCGAGCGCAGCGACCCTGCCGGCGCGGACGAGGCGCGGCGGCCCGACCCGGAGGCCCAGGCGGCCCCGGCGGCCCCGGCGCGGAGCTGCGAGGCGGCCCCGGGCGGCGCGGCGGAGGCGGTGGTGGTCTCCAGGTCGGATCCCAGGGACGAGAAGCTGGCCCTGTACCTGGCGGAGGTGGAGAGGCAGGACAAGTACCTGCGGCAGAGGAGTAAGTACCGGTTCCACATCATTCCCGACGGCAACTGCCTCTACCGAGCGGTCAGCAAGACGGTGTACGGAGACCAGAGCCTGCACCGGGAGCTGAGGGAACAGACGGTGCATTACATCGCCGACCACCTCGACCACTTTAGCCCCCTGATTGAGGGCGACGTGGGGGAGTTCATCATCGCTGCTGCTCAGGACGGGGCGTGGGCCGGGTACCCGGAACTGCTGGCCATGGGGCAGATGCTGAATGTGAACATACATCTAACGACTGGAGGGAGGTTGGAGAGCCCCACGGTGTCCACCATGATTCACTACTTGGGCCCAGAGGATTCCCTACGGCCTAGCATTTGGCTCAGTTGGCTCAGTAATGGACATTATGATGCCGTGTTTGATCACTCCTATCCTAACCCCGAGTATGACAATTGGTGCAGACAGACTCAAGTGCAACGGAAACGCGACGAAGAACTTGCCAAGTCCATGGCCATATCCCTATCCAAAATGTATATCGAACAAAATGCATGCTCTTGAAGTGTCTGAAAACCTACACCCTGGGAGAATTGCATACATAGTTTGTGTTGGGAGAATTACGAACTCTAATCAGGGTAATAGCACTTTTAAACTTCCTAGTAGATTTACTGTAGGTGTAATGCCTTAATCATTTTTTTGAATGTTTTTCTCCTCAGAGCTGAAGGTTGCTGGGCACCTAAATAATGTTTCATGATGGCTTGGGGTGATCCTACTGCTTATTTATAATTTGCTGTATAAAGTTGGCGCTACTTATAATTTGCAAGCTAGTTTCTCACGGTGTAAATTTGTTCATTCCTGGTAATCTGTTTTCTATAAAAATGTATTTTTGCACAACGTTTTTAAGAATGGGTGTACCTTCATCTATGACGTGTTCCGTTTTGACAGACAGCTTTCCGGCATCAATCCAGAGAAAGTGCTTTATATGAAGTTTATTACTTTGAACAGAGTTTGTGATTCAGTAGTTACTTTATGTTGTTCGATTTGAATTTTATGATTCTTAGATCATTATTTCAAGTGGATATTAATGCATTTGTGTTACCAGATGATTGACCCATTCCATTTTAATGAAAAACAGATTGGTTGTTTTGGAAATCATTATTTTTCTAGAAATGGTCAGCCTTTAAAAGAGAAATATTTAAGGGAGGGAGGAGTTTTCTGTAAGGGGGAATAGTACCAGGTCTTCTTACTTGAATGGAAGTCTGATATTTGCAGATGGCAGAGTGATGACTATTCTGTACTTTGGTTGGTGTTTAGAGTAGATTGGTGCTCTGAATTGTTCTTATTTATATTTGTCATTTTGTTATAAGAGCATTTTAACTTTGTGACAAGATAAGCCTCCTGCTTTATATAGCTTCTTGGATTCAACTAAGAGATTTTAAAAAACTACTAGCATTAAATGCCTTGAATCAACTTTGGCAGTTGTTTTATAGCAGGAGAATAGTGTCTTAATATTTTATTCCTTTTAAATTCTCTCAAAAGGCAAAATAGGATTGCCCTGTATTATGTACAAATAAAAATGTCTGTAAACAGATCTTGTATGGTTTGCTGGGTCAAACAATGTTCTCAACCTAAAATCTATCTCATTTCCACTTTAACTACTTCTAGTCATATTTATTAAGTGCTGCAGTTTGTACTTTTTTATTTTGTAACATTTTGTGATTTTTTTGTACAATACCGTATTTGTACAATAGAGCGATTCTCAGCCAATGGAATGAATGAATAAAATGCGTACTTTTACTTTTACAATGTCTTTTTGGCTAAGATGCTTTTTCAATTAAAAAGTGACACTTGTAGGAGCCTCTCTTACATACACACTCTTTTTTTTTTTTTTTCTTGTGTAAAGATGTCCCAGAATTATGAGGGAGATTTCTTAAGTTCTCACATGAACAAGGTAGGATAATCATTATAATTTCAAAGGATAAGTCTTAATGAAATATGATCTACAGATGGAGTAACTCAGGACATTGCTTTTACCATTTCTAATTATAATCCCTGTTTAAAACTATAGAGGTACCTGTTGGCTAATAAACAGGGAAGTACAAGAATTGTGTTAACCAGCACAGTGTCTAAGTATCATAGTTTTGTGTTTCACTTACTCTCAGCACAGATTTAAATGTTTCAGAGAGTAATCAAAACAGTGTCCTAATTCTTGTCCAGTCTGGGCATCTTGAGACCATGGGAATCTATTAATTTTAAGATGTGTTACTGTATTTAGTAGACAGGTACACCTGTATGCATATCTGGGTATCTTGTTTATTACAGAACAAAAACAGCTAGTTTGGATATTTTACTTTACAGCTGATAGGTCATATGTTTATATTTCATGGTTAAAGACGCATTGGAGCTTGAGCTCATTGCTTAACCACATTTTTGGAAGAATGCCATTGGTTATCAGGACAACTTCCCTTAAATGCTAACTAATGAATTTCTTTTCAATGTTAACTAATCATGCATCTCTGGTTTTTTGGGTAAGAAGACGTTTGCTTCACTGATCAAGTTGGGAAAGAAGTTTTTTTTTTTTTTTAATTACCTGTCTAAACATACTTCTTTCCCATTTCTCCCCTTAATTTAGACATGTAAAAATTTGGGCATACTTAAAACTTACACAAATGAGTAGACTAATTAGATATGATATCCTAAAAAGCCATCTGTAAGCGCATTACTGTTTTAAAGAAACAAATTTTTCTGGGTTCTGTTTCATTTTCGAATTAGAATCCCAAGTCCTTGATATTTACATCCTCAAGGGTGATGTGTTTAAAAGAATTTAATGGATCCTCAGGTCCTGTTGCATTGGCAGCATGTTTTCTTAGTTGTCTTGCCTGAAATGTTTATGCCTTTCACATTCTCTTTCTATGGCTTGGTTTTCTGAAGAAGTGTAGTGTTGGTCACTCCCTCAGGCTCAAAATTTATTCTCTACTGCCGTACCAGTTTTATGTATTAGCAGTAGCAGACCTGGATCACTGAAAACGCGTAGTCGAAGAGGTGGAAATGTGGTTGACTCAAATAGATTTTATTAAAATCTATTCCTTCAGAAACTCTTTATAGCAGCTAAGAGGTTCCAGACTATGAAGGAAACTCTCGGTGGCTTTGAGCTAAAGTTTCTTTAGAGTTTACCCCCTTCTCCATAAAATACGATGGAGGCGGATAAAGCCCCTAGGTCAATCCAACTGTGGTTTCTGGTATATTAATGTGAAAATCATACTATCAACTTGAAAATTTTACTAAAGTGGTATATGAATAAAAACCGATACAATTCACTATTAGTGTGATTTTTAAAAAATTAAATGGCATAGTACTTCAACATTTTGGCAAAAGCCTAATTCCCTGAACCTTTTGTTCATTTTTCCACTTGTATTTCTGTAAGATAAGAAAATGTACTCATTTTCATTTATTTAATTGGACTAAGCAGTAAACCTGTTGATAAGTGTCACAAGGACATGTACATGTGATTCTTTAATTACGTTTTCCTAAACTTGTAGTCCATATGCTTTATATGCTAAAATTCTCATAGGCACAAAGCCTTTCTTCAGATACCACATTCTATAGAGAGGAGGTATCTGCCTTAGGATTTCTTTAACATCAGAATTGGTTAGCCTCAGCTTGGGTAAATAATCATTATGCTGCGGTGTTTTCTTGATAACTTTTGTATTAAAAAAAAAAAGGATCTTGAGCTAATTCTCACTACTTTATTAAAATTTATTTTATGTATTTTCCCTCTTTCCCTAAAAGGTGAGAAAGTTGAACTCTAAAATTTTACCGTGGTATTCAGTGTGCTCATATGGAGGAAAAGCGTTACTGATTAAAAATAGGTTTTAAGCCTTTGGACATCTGATAATTTAATATGCAGGTAAACATACTGGATCAATATAAGTATGTATTTCAAATGTGTTACATGTTCACACTTAGCAGTTATTTGTCACACGAAATCTTAAGTCCAGACCTTATTACTATTTCTGACATTCCTGGAGTGTCTATAACCATCTCAAAGAGGCATCGAGAAACTAGATGACATTTAATTCAGTTTTATTCCCTAAATGTACTAAATGGAATAGACATGGACTATATACTATGTTCTCTGTGGAGTCCCTTGGTTCCAACCTAGTAACTAGCAGAGTAAACGCTCAGTAAACATTTGTTGAGTGAAAGAATTAATTGAAGGAAACTATGAGCTTTGGGAAATATTTATTTGGTAGATGTGAAATTAAATAAAAATGGAGTCTACAGTAACTGAGAATTACCACTAACAAAGTGATTCTGAGCATTTTAAAGAGAGGTCGTGTCATAAAAAGACAGTGAAGTACTGAAGTCCTTAAGTGGAAAAAATAGATTGTGAAACCCAAAAAGTAGAATTTGATGCTATCTTTGTGTCATCTTCCAAACATCTTGAGCGCTAAATTAAGAAAAATTATTTAAAAACAGAACCTCCATCAACCTGAAATGATTGTGAAAGTGTTCTCTTATCTGAGAGGGACTTGCTCTGACTTGCTTTAGGGGTTACACCTATCCCAAGTCCAGTCTACAGCAATTCCTAGTTCTGCTGTGTTTTCTTTCTATAGCCTGGTCGGGAAGGAAATGCTGGACAGATTTCAAGCATGCTTTAGGATTGTTGTGTTCAGCAGCACGGGCTGCAGGCTTATGCCATTGGTCAATGCGGGCTGGACAAGTAGCACACATCAGATCAAAACAGATCTATGTGGGGTGGGGGTGGGGGGAGAAGCAGTGTATTTCCTCCTACTGTAAATTAGGTCAGTGACAATTATTCTGTGGGTAGAGGTCAGAGAGAGAGAGAGAGAGAGAGTGAGTGAGTTCACTGTCATCAGATAAAATCCTATCTAGCCTGGTTTTCACAAACGAATTTTCTAATGGAACGGTCTATTTATGTGTAAAATTTAAAACAAAACTGCTTTTGATAAAATTCTTTAAGGAGCAATCGGTGGTGCACTTATTTGCCTTTGGTAAGATAACTGAATAGTTTTTAATCTTCCCTTAATGACTGAGGGCTTTCATGATGGCATGGGTATATGGCCCCGAAGCCTTGGCAGATTGCTGAGGTGTGACAGTCCCTTTGTACTTTAAAGGACCTCAGGGTGCTAGGACTTTTATCTTTGTGTTGAATATTTTCCTATCCCCTCCCTCCTGCTCATCATTATTTTCTACGTTGAATTAAAGGACACCAACAAGCATGCTTGTCAAAATTGACTCCAAGATCATAGGAAATGGGTTTCTAATTTGAGAATAGGATGCTCTGCTATGGGTAATGTACTTACACTTTAGTTTTTGGTCAACCAGAGAGCTTTTTTTTTGCTTTCATCTCTGTCTTCTTTTTTGCATTCTGTGGTGGTATCCTGGAAATGCCAAATTTGTCTGATTAAGGGACCTCTGCACATATGCAGTGCCATATGAAAACAAAAGACCCCTGGGGGTTAACCTTCTCAGTCCTCAAAATTGCAGTTGATTTGTCATTGCCTGGTTAATACTTTGCCTCCTCTCTTCCATATGTAATCCTTTTTAGTGGGTACCTGCCGGTTGTCTCTCTTTGATTTTCGTGTTTAGTTTTCTGGTTCACTAAAGATGTGCTAATTATGAAGTAATTCAAATATCAGTTCTTCACTGAAGACTGCAAGTTACAGTACGCAGAGATAGGTCTAGTACAAATACGACTACTGTCTTTTGAACTCCTTTAATGAATGTATATTATGTCTACACTGGGCAAATGTAGACTACGCGGTTGTATTCCGTAGCTTATCAAGGTACAAAAGAGTGGTGTGCAAAGTAGGTGATTGTGAAGGAAATTTATCCCAATGGGTCGCATAACACCTGTGCAGCCAATTTGTAAAATAAACTCAAATAAAGCTTTCAGTTCTAATGACAAACAGGAGACATTCACACCTTTTGTTTCTTACAGTGAAATTTGACCTGTACGGTGATGTAATAGGAATGAAGAAGTAGAAGAACACCACGAGGAAATCCTTAGCTGTCACTCCACTGTCCTTGTCATCTTGCTGAAAATTGCCAGGCCTAGGGGGAGTTCACAGATTTTTACTTAAAATCTGAACAGCGCTCCTATCTCAATAAACAGTAGATGCCTGAAACGGAAACCTCAGTGGCTGCTTATTCTACAGAATTCCAGGGCGGAATTAGAAGGGAGATTTAAGATGGATGTTAAACTTCTCAATATACAGTCGTTTTCTCTGACGGATTTTCCATTACCTTCCCACATTATTGATAGTGGCTGCTGGCAGCAGGCAGTACTGCTCAGAATGGTGGCAATATGCAGAGAGATGGCCAGACTGGTGTAGAATGCACCAGAAATCTACAGGAATAGACGGTGTGATTTTAATAGTTAAGCTAAGCTTGTAACGGAAGTTTTTCTCTCTTTCACTTAACTGTTCCAAAGGGAGCAGTCCAGGCTGGCAGGGCAGCCACGCTCTGTAGAAGACACATGTCCTGGGACACTGCCCCTGTGCGAGTGTAAGCTGGGCCACCACCAGGTCTGCGTCGTCACTCGCAGAGCACACAGCGGAGGGGGCACACTTCGCCTCTGCTCTCGTCTGTCGGCCCGAATTTTGTCAGATGGCCTTATCTAACTGGGGAATATCAACCAGACTGTTCCCAAGAAAAGGGTAAATGGATCTTGGCAGGAAAATAGCAATCTTTTCCAAATCTTTATTTGTCAGGAAATGGTTTAGGGTGAAAATATCTCTGAGAGGAAAATGATAATATGGAAGTATCTGTGCATCAAGGGAATAAAATATCCTGCGCCTGTTTCACATTACGGAGATACAGAAGTGGGATTCACAGTGGCCACCATTTAGCGTTTCTTATCAGCTCCTCAAAAAAGTGTTTGCCACAGGTTACACGCATACATGCACAAAGCCTTCCATGTTTTGAGAAGGCTGCTTTTCTTCTATTTCCTTTCCATTCTTAATTGTTTCTTAGTATACAGAAATATCTCGAAAATCTGGCCTTCAACACAAGCACTGTTTTTCTTCAGAAAGGACAATATAAAACTTCTTCCTCTTACGTTTTTATAGATCTTGCTTCTTTCAGATATTCCTGGTTTTACTTCTCTCCCTTTCTCTGTGTTCCAATTTTTTTTATTTACATTGTCCTGCTTGGTTTTCTTTTAGAAGAGCTGTATGTACTTAAAATAAGGCGGTCTTTTTTTTTTTTTTTTTTTTTATGATAGACATAGAGAGAGAGAGAGAGAGAGAGAGAGGCAGAGACACAGGCAGAGGGAGAAGCAGGCTCCATGCCGGGGCCTGATGTGGGATTCGATCCCGGGTCTCCAGGATCACACCCTGGGCCAAAGGCAGGCGCTAAACCGCTGAGCCACCCAGGGATCCCAAAATAAGCTGGTCTTTAGTAAGTTTTACTAATATACTGATTTTGCTAATTTACTCAGTTTTTAAAAGAAGATGTCTACACCTCACCTCATCCCATAAAAAAGGGGGAAAACCCCATACCACTAGCAGGTACTTGGTGGTCTAGAGACTTCATATAAGGGTATTTAAAGATGAGCCTTGGGATCCCTGGGTGGCGCAGCGGTTTGGCGCCTGCCTTTGGCCCAGGGCGCGATCCTGGAGACCCGGGATCGAATCCCATATCAGGCTCCCGGTGCATGGAGCCTGCTTCTCCCTCTGCCTGTGTCTCTGCCTCTCTCTCTCTCTCTCTGTGACTATCATAAGTAAATAAATAAAAATTAAAAAAAATAAATAAATAAAGATGAGCCTTACCAGGGGGACCTGGGTGGCTCGCTGTTAAGTGTCTGACTTTCGCTCAGGTGGTGACCTCGGGGTCCTGGGATGGACCCCATGTCGGGCTCCCTGCTCAGCAGGGAGTCTGCTGCTTCTTCTGCCCCTTCCCCTGCTCATGTTTATTCTTTCTCTCTCCCTCTCTCAAATGAATAAAATCTTTTTTTAAAAAATATGAGACTTGGGATCCCTGGGTGGCGCAGCGGTTTGGCGCCTGCCTTTGGCCCAGGGCGCGACCCTGGAGACCCGGGATCGAATCCCACATCAGGCTCCCGGTGCGTGGAGCCTGCTTCTCCCTCTGCCTGTGTCTCTGCCTCTCTCTCTCTCTCTGTGACTATCATAAATAAATAAAAATTTTAAAAAAATAAATAAAAAATATGAGACTTGCCTTCTGTATAACTCCTATAACTCTTATTCACCTTCTTAAGATTAATAAGAACCCTCAAAAATGGGTCAGAGTGGCCAACTGTAAGCATAACCCACTCTGAGAGATGGTCACTAAAACTCTTGTTGAGAAGGGGACCCTCCCAGTTGAGTCTAGGCAGCTGCATAACAAGCAGAGCCTTCGTGGGGGTTACTAAAAAGTAATTGATGTAGGGGCACCTGGGTAGCTCACTCAGTTAAGTGTGCAGCTCTTGATTTCAGCTCAGGTCATGATCTCAGGGTTGTGAGATCGAGCCCTGCATGGGGCTCCATGCTGGGTGTGGAGTCTGCTTAAGATTCTCTCTCTCCCTCTGCCCCTCCTCCCTCTCTAAAAAAAAATTGATGTAAAGAAAGCCATAACTGACACAAATATCCATAGCCAAATTATTTATCCTGCCGCAGAAATATATTATCACAAGAGAAGGGTAGTGGTCTGTATGATGCCTAAGGAAAAGAGAGCCCAGGAACAATACATTAGTCAATATGCCTGTATTTATCTAGTTAAGAAGGTGTTCTGGGCAAGCCTCACTAATATGCCAAATAGATAAGAAAAATAAAGGAAAATGTTTCCTGGAAATATGAGGTAAATATTCATTCAACAAATATTGACTGCCTCGAGAGTACGTACTGTGGTAAGTAGTAGGTAAACTCACGGGCTGTGTGTAATAGATCTTTAAAAACTGGAGGCTATCATAATCGTATCTTGCATGAATTATTTTGCTCATGGGAGGTCTTTGGAGTCAAACTAGCTAGGGTTCAATTTGAAGGTGAACCACTTTACTGTAAGCATGACTTTGGGTGGGTTAGTTAACCTCTTTAGCTCTGCGTCATTTGTGTAATGGAAACAGTTATATATTTATTTCAGAAGGTTGAGTAAGGATTACATTAGAAATGATGTGTAATGTACATATCTCAAGCAAAGAGCTAGCACTCATTAAATGTTAGCTACTTCTGGAATTATTACCTTTAGAATCACAGGACAGGTTCATTATGTGCATTGAACCTGGCTTACAGCTTTGCTTTCAGTTTTGATCCTGATTTTCTATTTTAGGCTTACTCTGATTGAAATGATTTTTTAGTATTGATTGCTGACTGGTGATGTGCTTCATTATTATTTATTAACAGGGTTTTGCTTCTTCTTTATTCATGCAAATATGTTCTTTTAATATTTTTGCATTGGCATATTTAGTATCAAAATTCTATTTCAAAACTTGAAAAGTGCTTTTGAAAACAGTGATTATTGTATAGATCCACATATGTGGTATTTGTATTTTCCATTGGTCAATACTTGTTGATGTTGATAGCTTCCATTTGCCTAAAAGTATCAAAACTATGTTTGAAATGTATGCATTTTTTTTGGACTAGAGAATATTAAGTGAAATTTTGATCATCTTGGTACATGTGCTTAAGAACTGTGGGATTCTTTCTTTTGATACAACATTCTGCTTTTACTTGCCTCATCTTTAGTATAATGTCTCACCTAATAAATTTAATCTTATATTGGGGGGCAAGACTGTGAATTGTTTAGATTTGCAAACCTCATTTCATCCTCACCACCTTTTGTACAGGAGGAAAAAAGGTAATCTTTGTTCTAAAAAAGATGAAATCAAAAGAGAGAAGTTGTTTTTCATAGATAGTGACAATGTTGGGACTAGGACCCAGGGCTCTTTACCTTAAACCAGAAAATTTTAAGTGACAGCATATGTGTTTTCCCCAATGGACTGGTAGTGGCTACCAAGAGCCCTCTGTTGAGAAAAAGCCATGCTCAGGCTTGGTAGGGGAGAGTCCACAGTTCATGAGAGCAGAAGGAAGTGGCAACCCACATGATAGGTATTTGCTCTTTGTATGTTAGATCATGTTGTCTACATGACCTTTTTTGTGGGTACTTTGCAGAGTTGAGGACAGCCTCATTTATAATCATTCTCGATGAAAAAATAGCTGTGTTTAATTTTGTAACTCTCAGAAAAAAGAAATATTCATGCTTCAAATTTCACTGTTTAAGCAAACAAATTCTCGGTATTAAGAAAACATAATTTTCAGGACAATGCAAAGCCACATAGATGAGGATCATTAGTTTCACCAGGAGATGGATGTCTATCTATCTATCTATCTATCTATCTATCTATCTATCTATCTATCTATCTTTATTACAATACATATACCTACATATAAAAATACACACATAGAAATATTGTAATAAATATATATATGCATATGTATGTGTATATATATACCTTTATTGTATTTGTGTGTGTGTGTGTGTGTGTGTGTGTGTGTGCATGCAGAATAGAGCTCAGAGAGATGTAGTAGGGCTGGAGTGGGGCATGGGGATTATAGATTTAGAGATCTTCCAGGTAGGGCACCTGAGTGGGCCAGTGGTTGAACATCTGCCTTTGGCTCAGTGTGTGATTCCGGGGTCCTGAGATCGAGTCCCACATCGGGACTACAGGAAGCCTGCTTCTCCCTCTGCATGTGTCTATGCCTCCTCTCTGTGTCTCTCATGAATAAATGTGTAAAATCTTAAAAAACAAACAAACAAAAAAAACAAATTCCCAGGGTGGTTTTGATGCTCAGCTCCCAAGGTTTGGGGACCCTTGAACTACAGGCAGATCTTAGGAGTCTCACTCCATGACTGAGCAAGTGCTCTGTGAAGTTTAGGAAGATGAAGTGAGATGAGAGGAAGAATAAGGAGTGTGATGAAAATTCATAAAATCATGAATGTTATAAACAGGATGAATATGGATGTGCTCACCAAATCTTGAAATACCAAGATGAGGTAAATTGATTCAATTTGATTCTTGCGTGTGTAAATATGTCCATATTTGTCCACAATATGTAAGCAGAGGAAACATGAAATTCAGAGTGTTGTAAAACCTGTTGGGGCAAGAGCCCATTGGCAGGCTCTACTTGCTAGCCTGGCTTTGAGAGCTGCCCTTTCCCACAACTCATGACACTGTAGATGGTCAGGTTCATTCTGGGATGGTCAGGTTTCTTCTTCTTCTTCTTCTTCTTCTTCTTCTTCTTCTTCTTCTTCTTCTTCTTCTTCTTCTTCTTCTCCTTCTTCTTCTTCTTCTTTTTTTTTTTAAGGTTTTATTGATTTATTTATGAGAGACACACAGAGAGCAGCAGAGACACAAGCAGAGGGAGAAACAGGCTCCCTGCAGGGAGTCCGATGCAGGACTCAAGCCCAGGACCCCGGGATCATGCCCTGAGTGGAGGGCAGACCCTCAACCACTGAGCCACCCAGGCTTCCCTCATTCTGATATGAGTCCAGATTCTTTGGATTGCAGATGCCAGAAACTTGATTCAAACTGGCTCCAGAAAAACAAACAAAGGGAGGGGGCCCTATTGACCTATGTTGCTGAGCAGGATCCTGGCATAGCTCACAGAGCTGAAGACATGGCTGCAAGACCAGGTCCTTGGGGCTTGGAATGAGGTCTTCCATGTTCATGTTTGTCTCTTCTCTGGCTTTCATCTCACAAACCTCTGCTTTTATTTAAATGCCAGCCTCATTCTTCCTGGCATGAGGCATATCCAGTGACTGCAAGTGGTCCCCAGATAGCACCTCCAGTGAAAGGAAGCCCATTTCCTTGTCTTCATATCAGTGGGTCCCAGACTGCAGTGGTTTCAGAAACACCTCCAGAGTTTCTGTTTTTGTCTGTCTGGAGGTGAGGACTGAGCATTTGAATTTCCAACATATTTCCAGGTGATGCTGATGCTGCTGGTCCCAGGACCTCAGGGAAGAACTTTTCCTTTCTTCTGGGCTTTGTGCATGCTGTTTGCTGGGCATTGCTTGGTCCCTGTTGTTTCCACAACTATAATAGTTAAATTCAGTGCTTGACCTGCTTTTCTCATTTACTCCTCAGGATGATGCCATGCAGTAGGTAATACGTTGTTACCTATAAGTGAGGAAGAGGAGAGGTGGGTCCCTGGCAACCATTTGGCCTTACGTAAGTTTTTCAAAGTATAGAGGGAATATCAGATTTTTTTAAATGGCATTTTCAACATATTTTCCACCTTTTCCTCTCAAAATACTTCCTGAAAAATGATGGGGGGAAAATCATAAACCCACAAGGACAAAGAACCTGGGAAAGGAGATGATGATGATGATAAAACAAAATGTAGACATTGGAAAGAGGGGCGGTAAATAATTTAGCAGATTGGAGAGCCAAAAGCCTTACCAGACTCAGGGGGGAAAGTCCAGAAGCAGCCCTGCTCTGCAGAATCCCAGAGAGCAAAGGCTGGAGGTACTCATTACCTCTGCTGGTGACAGCCCAGGTGGGGCTAAAACCAGAGGATGTGGAGACACAGTGTGGTCCTGGCCTGCCCTCAGATCTGAGAGTCGTGGCTGTCAAGGCATACGCCTCTCCCCACCTGCCACCTCACCTGCCACACCCAACCTGAGGCAGATTTCTTTCTGGGAGAATAGGCTAGACCAGAGAAGAGACCTTCAGAGACTCTCCGTTGGGATCCTCAGGAAAATGGGCGTGCCAGGTCATTTAGAGGGAAGCCACCACTGGAAGCCACCCTGCACACACATTCTAAGCAAACTTTCTCCTGGAAATGTCAGTGCCACTGACCACCAGGCATTTAATATCGTCTCTAAAATAAAAACAAGATGCCAATACTCGAAAAAGAAATAGCAAGAAGGACAGAGAAAGGAAACAGGATGCAGTGAATAAAAGCAAATCTAAAAGGAGAAAAAAAGTGAATAAATTGCTAATTGATATCTTCTGAGAAATAAGACAAGATCTTGGATCTGGAGAACAGAGAGCTGCTATTTTTAAAAAGAACTCTTGTAAATTAAAAATAGCATAGCTGAAGTTAAATATTCAGTAGAAGTTTGGAAGATAAAGTGGAGGAAATCTCTCAGAGTGGAATAAGGAGACATGGAATGAAAAATAGAGACCAAATAAGAAAATGAAGAGACTAATCTGTGAAGTCCAATATTTGACTAATAGGTATTCCAGAGATAGAATGAAGACAATGGTGGAAAAGAAAGATTACACAAGTGAACTCTTAGAATTCAAGAATAGCAGTTGCTTGACTGTAAGGTCCACAGGATGTCCACAGTTCATCACGGACAGCCATATAGGTGGTGTCTATGGATTAAGATGGGAATAGTCTCCCCAGAGTGGTGCAGTGCACAATATGTACAACTGTGTGTGGCCACCGAATGAGTGCAACCCCCACCGTGTCATTTTGAATAGATATTTCACAAAGTATTAGGGATTTTAAAAATAGCCTTAATGCCTTCAGAGATGAAAAATAAGTCATATCCAGAACCTTCAGAACAAGAATGGTATCAGACTTCTCAATAGAAACATTGTAGGGGCAGCCCAAGTGGCTCAGCAGTTTAGCACCACCTTTCAGTCCAGGGCCTGATCCTGGAGACCCGAGATCGAGTCCCATGTCAGGCTCCCTGCATGGAGCCTGCTTCTCCCTCTGCCTCTCTCTCTTTCTCTCTCTCTCTCTCTGTCTGTCTGTCTCTCATGAATAAATAAATAAAATCTTAAAAAAAGAAACATTGTAACCAGGAGACCATGGAACAATGCTTGTAAATTCTGAGGGAAAATTATTTCCAAGCTACAATTCTATACCCAACCATATCAATATTCTTAATCGTGTAAGAACAGCAGAATCTATATTGTTAGTTTAAACAGATACATTTATTGGCTTTACATTGTTTGTAAATGGGAGAGAATGCAGGCTTACATGCCATGCTGCCAGGATCCACACCTAATGACTACTGTGGGGGCTGCGACTGAGAAAAATATCACCACCATCACACCTGGTCCAGATACCACAGCTGGCAGCAATGATGAGTAAGCTCTGCTATTAAGTCATTCCTCCCCTACAGAGTACATGCCTCATGTCTCTGTTTTCACAATTTGCCAAAAAAGAAAAAAAAAAAGGAAAAAGAAAAGAGAAAAAAAAAAGTAAACAGCCACTCTCTCGTCTCTCGTGTTGCTTACTTTTTTTTTTTTGCTTACTTCTGAACTGACATTACACAGGTATGTGTTATTGTTAGAGTGTAGGTTAATAGCTCCTTCTCCAACCCCAGCAGCCAAAGAGCACATTCTAGGTTTTACCTTGGAAAAGTGAGACTCAAGATGTGAGAAATTTACCAAGGGAAAGGTGACCAAAAGATCTTTAGTAGCACTGAAAATAGACAATATTTACTATAGCAGCCAAACTATGAAGAATGAGGGTAGAATAAACATATTTTACATATTTTCAGACACTGAAGTCTTGAAAAATGTACCACCCCCTTGGCCTTTCTCAGAAACCTCCTGACAGGGATCCCTGGGTGGCGCAGCAGTTTGGCGCCTGCCTTTGGCCCAGGGCGCGATCCTGGAGACCCGGGATCGAATCCCACGTCGGGCTCCCGATGCATGGAGCCTGCTTCTCCCTCTGCCTGTGTCTCTGCCTCTCTCTCTCTGTGTATGAGTATCATAAAAAAAAAAAAAAAAAAAAAAAAAAAAGATTCAGAAACCTCCTGACATGAGTCCTACCTACATGAGGGTGTAAACCAAGGAAAATTAAGACATGGGATCTAGGAGACAGGCATCCGTCTCAGATGAGATAGAAGGAAGCCCCATAATGGCGGTTGAAGGAACCTCCAAGTTGACGTCTGGACAGTAGGTTTGTAGAGAAGCTAGAGCCAGAGGGCTTGGGGCTTTGGGAGGGAAGGCTGCCTTGAGGACTGTGTGAATGTCTTGGGGGACTCACACTGCTGTTGAATAGTTTGAGGATAGGTCTGTGATAAGAACATAGAAAACAAAGCAAATACAAGAAGACAATGATTACTTTTAAGGAGAACAAAAGAGTTGTACCAGAAAAGGAAATAATAACCCAAATATAAAATGTTTATGCTTAGCTGTGAAACATAATTGCATAATCATAAAATGTACACCTTGGATAAAAATGAAATCTATGATTGGGAAGGTACAGGGAAGAGTATATATGTGTGTGTGGGGGGGGGAGAGTTAAAATCTTACCTTCCATAATAGAAAATCAAAATATACTACCTAAAAGTAAAAACCAAGAAGTTTAAAAATATTTGTACTAAATATAACCACATTATATATTTATATGAGCATAAATTACATTTATATTAATAATGCACATAATAATGTAAGCACATTATTTTTAAATACAGAGACATATGCCAGAATACAGATTAAAGGACAGAAATCAACTATCTCTGGGGAGGAGGGAGGTTGTGTCAGGGGACTTTTTTTTTTTTTTCATTTTAAACTGTGTTGAACTATTTGACTTTCAAAAGTGTAAATATATAGAACTTAATCAAAATAATGATTCCAAGAGCAAATTCAACATATTACAGATTCTTACAAGCTCTGCATTCCAGATTTGTTCAGCATTGTTCTTAATGCTGTATCATGACGATAAAGACCTGAGTTCTTATACTAGCATGTAATACTGGAAATGGCATAAATGAGAGATCTGTGTATAAAGGGAGGGGAAGCAATGAATAAAGTTATGTGCAGTCTATACTTAAATGAAGCTGGAGTCAGATCTCATCTACACAGATCAAAACATATGCTCAGGGCATAGAGTTACTGAAATTTCTAGGAGAAATAGCAAAGAAAAGAAACCAACATGTCAAGCAGGCTGTAGATTCCACGCTGGAGTAATTAAGTGCCCACAGTAGGAGTCACTGGTTAGTCATGAGGCACCTCAGAGTGGTGGTTGGAAAATTCATACCCTCTCATGCAAATCTTGTACTCGAGCCAGAAGCTTCCAGTGACCCCTCGGAGATGCAAACCAAGATGACATCTTCCACCTAAGGAACTAATAGACTAGTGGGGGCATAAGATAGGAAAAGAAATTTTAGGGGCACCTGGATGGCTCTGTTGGTTAAACATCTGACTCTTGATTTCAGCACAGGTCATGATCTCTGGTCCTGGGATAGAACCCTTCATCACGCTCCATGCTCAGCAGGGAGTTTGGTTGGGATTCTCACTCTCCGTCTGCCCCTGGCCCTGTTTGCACTCTCTCCCTCTCTCTAAAATAAAAAATAAAGAAATTTTAAGAACACAAATAGAAATTTTTTTTATTGAATAAGCTGACTCTGGGGGTTCAGAAAAGTGGAAGGGCAGCAAGGTTTGAGTTGTCGAAAGAGGTTCACAGAGGAGGCTGGACTCAGAGCGGACTTTGAAGGGAGAAAGAGTTCAACTGGTAAGGGAGAGAGCAGAGAGAGTCTCTGGGACCACACACCCCTAAACACACAGATGTTGCAATGACTGTGGTGCATTCAGAGCAGTAGAAAAGCAGTCCTATGTCACCTTGAGGAGTTCCTGTGGAGCCCTGGAGAAATGGGGGGTTGTGGGGGCAGTGGGGCTACACTACAGAAGATAATGACAGTCTAAAAGAAGAGGTTAAATTTGATGCGTTAAAGATGGTCAGCTTTAAAACAAAGAAGTGATTTTTCTTGATGTATCTTGGCTTAATATAGAAGTTTGGTTTTTTCCTTGTTATAGAATTAAACATGCTAATTATAGAAAATACACTTATCTTAGATACTTTTTGGTAGAGTCTCGTGGGATCATTCTGTTAGATTTGGAAACGTTTGAGGTTTGAAATGAGATCTCAGTTAAGGTCATGACATTACCCCTGGTAGTCTGTGGCCTTAGGGAGAGTTTCTTATTCTACCTGAATTTTGGTTGGTTTCCTCATCTTTTAAATTGGGCAAATGTGGGGACACCTGGGTGGCTCAGTGGTTGAGCGTCTGCCTTCAGCTCAGGTCATGATCCTAGGGTCATGGGATCAAGTCCCACATTGGGCTCCCCTCAAGGAGCCTATTTGTCCCTCTGCCTATGTCTCTGCCTCTCTCTGTGTCTCTCATGAATAAATAAAATCTTTAAAAAAATTGGGCAAATGTGGCAGACATCTTTCAATTTTCTAAGTTCTCACCCCCGTTCTCTGGAAATTGTCCTGTCCCCGCACTTGCAGGGATCAATTCTTGGGAAGCCTTACATTACTATGCTCTGCGTTATACGTCTGACTGAAGCTGCGCTAATCGGTTTCTTTCTTTTGGAAATTTGTCATAGTTGTGGGCCTGGGATGGTAACATCTGAATTTAGGAGGCCCTGGATGTAATCTCTCCCACAGAGTCCTGGGGAAGCAGGAAAGGTAGCTGGTTTGCAGAAAGAGAAAAGAGTGAAGTAAATATGCTGAGACATCTGGGTGATAGAGTGAGAATCCCCAGATTTTCATTTCCAGCATTGACCTCTTTCTAAGGCTCGCTGCCTTCCCACATCCTCCTAATAAATAAACCTTTTTCTCTTATGCTAATTCAAGTTGGTTTTCATTTACTTAAAATGAAGAGTCTTAACTCACACAAGATAAAAGGATCTCTCTGTACAGCTTATGCACTTCCCCATGTTGCTTGGCCTTACCTCCAAATTTTGACATTGGTCCTTGCTTGACAGAAATGCCAGTCATCATCTCATCTCCTTGTACCATTGGCTGCCTCTGCTGCCCTGTGGTGCTGCTTCAGCATGGCACCTGTCACACTTATTATGGGGGGACTGTCATGGTTTCAGTGATGTTAGATTGGGACCCCAGAAGTCACAGCTCCTCCTGCCACTCTGGACTCCAAGGAAACACTGGAACATGGATCATAGGATCTTGTTTCCCCAGCAGCTGCCCAAAGGGCCAGATAACCCAATCTCTACTGTGGAAGAGTCCATCAGTTGGCTTTGCTATGCACCCCAAAGTGTGATGTCTTTAAACAACAAATCCTTTTTTTCTCACAATTCTGAGGGTGGCTGTGCCGTTCTGGGCTACACTAGCTCCTCTGGCTGGATAGTATAGAATGGAACTATAGGCAGCTGGTTGGTCTGCGGGGCCTCACCCACATGTCTGGCAGTTGGCTCAGTGTTAGATGGGACAATTGTACGTGGCTTCCGTCTGTGGCAGCAGGATTAGCCTGGGGTCATGTACACGCTGGCCGAGGTTCCTAGCAGCAAGAGAGGGCATGCCCCAAGGCACAGGCGCTTTTCAAGTCTCTGTTCGGTATCATATTTGCTAACGTCCCCGTTGGCCAAAGAAAGTCATATGGCCAAGACTAGATTCAGGGGGTGGAGAAATAGACCTGTCTTCTTGGTAGCAGTTGCTACAAAGTCACATTACAAAGGGGTATGTATACAGGAATGGTAGGAATTAGTGTGGCCATTTTTGCAAACTCTACCATAGAGTTTTATTTTTTAATTTTCATTTTTAGTTATTTTTAGATTTTATTTATTTATCTATGAGAGACACAAAGAGAGAGGCAAAGACAGACATCGGCAGAAGGAGAAGCAGGCTCCCTACAGAGAGCCTGATGCAGGACTCAATCCCAGGACCCTGGGATCATGACTTGAGCCAAAGGCAGATGCTCAACCACTGAACTACCTAGGAGCCCCTACCACAGAATTTTAATGCCTACTGGGGTGAACTTGGATGATTAGAAGATAGAAAGATCCAGTCACTTTGTCTTCTTTCTCCCCATTGGACTATTTTGAGGTGCACTGTTTCCACATCCTCTACCTGGGGGTATCCTGTGTGACTGCATAACTGTCTTGATAACTTTCCTTCCTTCCCTATTACTCGGTCCACACTCTTGCTGCCCTGGGATGGTAGCCACCAACAAAGCATGCATACAGACTTTGCCTCAGGTTTATTGTATATGTACTCTGAGCTAGGACACTATTACAACTTCTCGAGGGGATTAAAGAGAATATGTCTCTGGGTTATATTCCATTAATTAGTATTACTAACAAAAGTATTTCATAATAATAAAATCTTAATGGACTTTAAAAGTATTAGCATATCTTGCTTTACTGCACTTCCCTTATTGTGCCTTATAAATATTGTGTTTTTTACAACTTGAAGGTTTGTGGCAGCCCTGCATTGAGCAAGTCTGTTGGGGCCATTTTTCTGACAGCATTTGCTCACTTCACGTCTCTTTGTCATGTTTTGGTAATGCTTGCACTATTTCAAATCTTTTCATTATTATTATATTGGTTATGGTGATCTGTGATTAGTGATATTTGATGTTACCATTGTAATTGTTTTGGGGTGCTGTAAACGACACTCATTTAAGACGTTCAACTTAACTGATAAATACTGTGGGTGTTCTGTTTCACCGTCTGGCCATCCCCCCATATCTCCCCCTCCACTTGGGCCTTTCTACTCCCTGAGACAAACAATATTGAAATTAGGCCAGGGAATAACCCTACAATGGCTTCTAAGTGTTCAGGTGAAAAGGAAGGGTCTCATGTCTCTCATTTTAAATCAAAAGCTAGACATTATTAAGCTTGGTGAGGAAGGCATGTCAAAAACTGAGACAGGCCAAAAGCTAGGCCTCTTGAGCCAGTCAACTAGCCAAGTTGTGAATACAAAGAAAAAGCTCTTGGAAGAAATTAAAAATGCTACTTTAGGGCAGCCCAGGTAGCTCAGTGGTTTAGCGCTGCCTTCAGTCCAGGGCATGATCCTGGAGATCCGGGATTGGGTCCTGCATCGGGTTCCCTGCATGGAGCCTGCTTCTCCCTTTGCCTGTGTCTCTGCCTCTCTCTCTCTCTCTGTGTCTCTCATGAATAAATAAACAAAATCTTTTAAAAAATAAAATAAAATAAATAAAATAAAGTAAAATAAAATAAAATAAAATAAAATAAAAATGCTACTTTAGTGAACATATGAATGATAAGAAAGGGAAACAGCCTTATTGGTGATACGAAGAAAGTGTGAGTGGTCTGGACAGATCAAACAGCCACCACACTCCCCTCAGCCAAAGCCTGATCCAAAGCAAGGTCCTAACTCTCTTCAGTTCTATGAAGGCTGAGAGAGGTGGGGACGTTGCAGAAGAGAAGTCTGATGCTAGCAGAGGCTGGTTCATGAGGTTTAAGGAAAGAAGGCATCTCCATAACACAAAAATGCAAGGTGAAGCAGCAAATACTGATGTAGAAGCTGCAGTGAATTATCCAGAAGATCTAGCTAAGATAATTAATGAAAGTGGCTATGCTAAATAACAGATTTTAATATAGATGAAACAGCCTTCTATTGGAAGAAGATGCCACCTAGGACATTCATAGCTCAAGAGGAAAAGTCAGTGACTGGCTTCAAAGCTTTGAAGGACAGGCTGACTCTCTTATCAGGGGCTAATGTAGCTGGCTTTGAGTGGAAACCACTGCTCACTTACCATTCTGAAAATCCTAAGTCCTTTAATAATTATGCTAAATCTACTTTGCCTGTGGTCTATAAATGGAACTACAAAGCCTGGATGACAGCACATCTGTTTACAACATGGTTTACTGAATATTTTAAGCTCAGTGTTGAGAGCTGCTGCTCAAGAAAAAAAAAAGATTCCTTTGGAAATTATACTGTTCATTGGCAATGTACCTGATCATCCAGAAACTCTGATGGAGATATATGGTGAGATTAACGTTTTCATGCCTGCTAACAAAACATTCATTTTGCAGCCCATGGATCAAGGAGTCATTTTGACCTTTAATTCGTATTATATGAGAAATACATTTCATAAGGATATATATGCCTGACATAGATACTGATTTCTCTGATGGATCTGGGCAAAATAAATTGAAAACCTTCTGGAAAGGATTCATCGTGTTACATACCAGTAAGGACATTCATGATTCATGGGAAGAGGTCAAAATACCAACATTAAGAGTTTGGAAGAAGTTGCTTCCCACCCTCGTGGATGACTTTAAGAGGTGTAAGACTCGAGTGGAGAAAGTAACTATAGACAGGTGGAACAGCAAGAGAACTAAAATTAGAAGTGAAACCTGAAGATGTGAGTGGCTGCAATCTCATGATCAAACTTGAGTGGATGAAGAGTTGCTTCTTACGGATGAGCACAGAAAGTGATTTCTTGAGATATGATCTACTCCTGGTGAAGATGCTGTAAAGATTGTTGACATGACAACAAAAGATTTAGAATATTACACACACTTAGTTGATAAAGAAGCAGCAGGATTTGAAAGGACTGACTCCAATTTTGAAAGTTCTACTGTGAGTCAAAGGGGATCAAACAGCACTGCATGCTACAGAGAAATCATTTGTGAAAGGTAGAGTCTGTTGATGCAGCAAACTTCATTGTCGTCTTATTTTCAGAAAATGCCACAGCCACCCCCGCCTTCAGCAACCACCACCCTGATCAGCCATCAACATTAAGGCAAGACCCTCCACCAACAAAAAAGAGTATGACTTGCTCAAAGCTCAGATAATGGTTGGCATTTTTTTTTTTTTAGTAATAAAGCATTTTTAAATTAAGGTACGTGCATTGTTTTTTTAGACATAATACTATAATACACTTAATAGACTACAGTATGATGTAAATATAACTTTTACATGCACTGGAAAGCCATTCTTTTGACTCATTTTATTATATTTGCTTTATTGCAATGGTCTAGAACATATGGCTGAGGTGTATGCCTTGGAAACTATAGAGGCCACATTCTCAAAACACACTGCAGTAAAACTAGACATTAATAAGTTTAAAGAAAACATTCTAACCTGATGGATAAAACAAAACCAAAAACAAAAATAAAAACAAAACCCACAAATGTTCCTAAGTAGCATTTGGTCAATGATACAAACAACAGACTATTTACAAAGTAAGTGAACAGGGAAAACTAATGTTTAAAAATCTCCGTGTACACCCAAAACTGTTTTCTTGGTTAAATTCCTTAGTGATCTTGATAAACAACAACAACAACAAAAAGATAATAAAAAGACCAAAAGTGATTTTTTCTACCTAAGAGATTAGAAAAAAGAACATAAAACCAGACCCAAGGAAAGAGGTTATCAAAATACCAGAGGTGTGCTGGTGTCTGCCCTTCCTGGCTGCTCCAACAATTTTCAGGAATTTAGTGAAATGGTTGTTAAAAGGCCATTATTAAAGAATCACATTAAATAAACTTTAATAAATTGTGTTAAAAACAAAAGTGATAAATGCTCAAGTCATCACTTCTTAAATAATTTAGTTCGTTTCACTAGTATATATGCTCTGGAGTTTATCCATGTCAATTGTATCTGTATAATGGTAATACCATTCATCTATTTGCAACTCTGCATTTGTCAATGTCACACTGGCAGGTGGAAATCGGCCATGGTGGGAGTATTTACACTATGGTATTTGGCCAGGCTACAAATTAGAGCCGTTGTCTCCTCCTCTCCTCCTCCTTCTTTTCTTTTCTTTTCTTTTCTTTTCTTTTCTTTTCTTTTCTTTTCTTTTCTTTTCTTTTCTTTTTCTTTTCTTTTTTCTTTTCTTTTTCTTTTCTTTTCTTTTTTTTTCTTTTCTTTTCTTTTTCTTTCTTTCTTTTTCTTTTCTTTTCTCTTCTTTTCTTCTTTTCTTTTCTTTTCTTTTTTTCTTTTCTTTCTCTTCTTTTCTTCTTTTCTTTTTTCTTTTTTTTTCTTTTTACATATTCACAAGAGACACACACACAGAGAGGCAGAAACATAGGCAGAGGGAGAAGTAGGCTCCTTGCTGGGAGCCTGATACAGAACTTAATCCCAGGACCCCAGGATCATGACCCGAGCCGAAGGCAGATGCTCAACCACTAGGTGCCCCTCCTTCTTTTCTACAGAGCTGTTGTTAATGAGCATACCACTGGCCATCAGTAGATAATCATTTTTAAGGAATATGAATTTTCCAGGTTGAGATTAGAATAAAAATAAAGCATGAAGATGATTTATAAAGTTCAAACATTTCATTGTGGTGGAATGATCCAAATCTCAGGGATACATTTCTTTTGTTGTGATGCTTGCAGTGAAATCCATTCTAATTAATGCAAGATGGACCTTAACATTCAAGAGTGAGCCAGATCTCACAATGTTTCTCTGGATTAGTAATAAGTAAGGACTGGATGGTACAGAAGTTTTCTGGCCAAGTTGCTGGATGCTTCTAGGTTATCTAGAATCTTGGAATGGGGGGAAATGTACTTGGGACATATAGGGATTTTTGTCAAATGAAATATACTTTATACATTTTTTTATAAAACATGAGAAAAACTTAAGTGGTTGGTGAGTATTAAGTGAAAAAAATAATGAATAGCAACAGTGACTAAAACCCCTTTTTCACAGTGGGGGTTATTTTCTTTGGCTCTGAAATAATTCTTAGTAAAAAAGTCTTTGTAGCAATTTGTGTTAAAGACATTTTAAACCATACGCTTGGTTTTAAAAATACATTAATGCTAATTCAAAATACAGAATTAAAAAAAAATTAAAAAAAAAATTAAAAAAAAAAAAACAAAATACAGAATTATGTTTTTTTTAAAGATTTTATTTATTTATTCATGAGAGGCACACAGAGAGAGAGAGAGAGGCAGAGACACAGGCAGAGGGAGAAGCAGGCTCCATGCCGGGAGCCTGATGTTGGACTCGATCCCGGGTCTCCAGGATCACGCCCTGGGCCAAAGGCAGGTGCTAAACCACTGAGGCACCCAGGCTGCCCCAGAATTATGTTAAATATGTTGGTTTGAGGAAAAAGAGTGAGCCAGCACGCAGCTCCTTAGGTACCCATAGTTTATTCCTCCTTTTTTTTTTTCAAATTTACTAAATTGATTTTAGGATGAAAAGTTTCTCTTAATTCACTCTGTATACCTGATTAAGTTTTTTTTTTTTTTTTAAACATTTAAACATAATGCAGAATGTATTTTGGAGGAAGAGAAATTGCAGTATTATGCAAGTTTGCTGACAGTTTTCTCCTTTGTGACCAAGCTGTGCTATGACTCTGTGAGGTAAAGGAAATATGTTGGAGCAATCTACTCCTATAGCAGAGTATCATATTTGAGCAGTCTATGCCTCAATTTTTAAGAATGCTTAATTTGTGCCCAAGGTCCTTATGGCCTATAGAATATATTCCATCTTTTTATTTCTTTTTTTTTAAACATCTTGTTTTGTTTTTAAAGATTTTATTTATTTATTTCAGAGAGAGAGAGAGAGCTTGCACAAACAGGAGCAGGGGGAGGGGCAGAGGGAAAAGCAGACTCCTTCTGGAGCAGGGAGCCCAATGCTGGACTCATTCCAGAACTCCGGGATCATGACCTGAGCCGAAGGCAGACCCTTAACCGATTGAGCCACCCAGGCACCACACCCCGCCCCCATCTTTTTATTTCTTTATTTGGTTTTTAAAAAAAAGAGTTAGCATTAGGCTTTAACCTTTTTCTTAAAATATTTTATTTATTTATGCATGAGAGACACAGAGAGAGAGAGGCAGAGATGTAGGCAAAGGGAGAAGAAGGCTCCTGTAGGGAGCTCCATCGGGACTCAATTCCAGGGCCCAGGATCATCACATTCTGAGCCAAAGGCAGACGCTCAACCACTGAGCCACTCAGGTGTCCCTAACCTTTATTATTATTATTTTTTTTTATCCAAGGCCTTTCCTTATGCTAATGATTGTTTTTTACAAATTCTCTTTAAATAATGGTAAGATTTATTTTCAAGTCAGTTAGAAAATCTTCAACTTGAAAATAAACCACTTCCAAAGATGTCTTTGAACTAAGCCTGACATCTGAACTTTCTTTTTAATTTGTTCTTGGCATTGTTAGCTCTTGTGCATTCCCTGGGCTTATTAGAGCATGTGAAGCTCTTACGACTTTCAGTTAATATAATAAAATCTGTTAATGTAAATTTATCTTGGTGTTCTGCATGTGTTTGCTGATTCTGCACACTTGAGTCATTCAGATCTAAATATAAAAGATCATGTTTTAAAAGTAAGGAACTAAATGATTCTTTCCAATTATGCTAAAATATTTAAGCATTTGGATTTAGTTTTAGTCTAGATGAAATATTTCTGGGAAATATGACTCCACATGTTTTTTTAAATTTGTTTTTGAGAGATAACCTAGTTGATTTGTAACATATGTGAAAGTGGATTTTCAAGCTGAATGGGCTATCTCGAGATTTGGGCTACTCTAGTAAACCAAATGGGATGAAGGACAAACATTGTGGACTGTACCACTTACTGGGTCATGAAAATGTATGCCTGGTCTGCTTAAGTAAGTACTCAGTTTGAGCCCTTAAGCATGATTTGAAAAGTCTACTGTCCCAATAGGACTTTTACCTGCCTGAGCCAGTGTAAATAAATACTTGTTAAGTGATATGTAAGAAAATCGTAATCTAGAAAAATAGTCCATGTTTTTCAGCTAATTTTGTTTTTTGTATTTGAAAAATCTTACCTTTTGGGACACCTGGGTGGCTCAGTGGCTGAGCGTCTGCCTTCGGCTCAGGGCATGATCCTGGGGTCCTGGGATCAAGTCCTGCATCAGTCTCCCCACAGCCTGCTTATGTCTCTGCCTCTCTCTCTGTGTGTGTCTTTCATGAATAAATAAATAAAATCTAAATATTAAAAAAAAAAAGAAATCTCTTAGCTTCCTAAATATAAGTTTAAGTAACAATCTGGGTTACTTTATTCATGGATTTGCCCAAGTAAAATTAAGGGGTTTATCTGCAGTCTGTTTTTGTATCATGATAATTCACCCATTGGAAGCAAGTTTGACAAGTTGAGGATGAAGTGGTGACTTCTAAAGAGGATCCCCAGAATAGAATCAACATATTAATAAACCTGCCCATCACCCATTTCACCCATGTGAAATCCATTGAGTGTTGTTTGTCAACTAGTTACAGATCATGCCTGTGAGACTTCTCAGTCTTTAAATTTCATGAATTCCTGGCTATTGAGCTCATTAGGTTAGTACAGGTGGTTAGTACAAAAGGGTTAGAACAAAAGGATAGTAAGCTTTGCAAAATGATAAACAGTGGTTGTTTACTTAAATTCCAAAAACAGAGTCTTAAAAAAAAAAAAACAACAAACCTTTTGTATGCATTTTAAAGACCCTCTAATTGGGCAGCACTGGTGGCTCAGCAGTTTAGCGCTGCCTTCAGCCCAGGGCGGGGTCCTCGAGCCCCGGGATCAATTCCCGCATCAGGTTCCCTGCATGGAGCCTGCTTCTGCCTGTGCCTCTGCCCCCCACCCCCTCCGTGTCTTTCATGATTAAATAAATAAAATCTTAAAAAAAATAAAGACCCTCTAGTTGATACAATGATCAATTAACAATTAAATCTGTCATCACCAGAACAGCTACTACTACTTGATTGATTTTAACTAATAGATATCAGGCAACTGATGAACCTTTGTACAAATAGGATGCCCCGATTGAATACTGTTTGGCTAACACAGATATTAATGTAAGATTTTGTCTTATTGTCAGTCAATCAAAAAGGGAAAAGTAAGGATCTTTCACAAAATACCTATGAGGGGAGCACCTGGGTGGCTCAGTGGTTGAGCATCTGCCTTTGGCTTGGATCATGATCCTGGGGTCCTGAGATTGAATCCCACATCAGGATCCCCGTGAGGAGCTTACTTCTCTCTCTGCCTCTCTCTCTGTGTCTCTCATGAATAAATAAAATCTTAAAAAAAAAAAAAAAGTACCTATGAGGGTAGGATTGGAGTGGAATTGAAATTTTTTTTCTTTTTCTTTTTGTAAGAGGTTAAGCTTTATTTCTACTCTCAAACTCTTACAACTTTGCATAAAGTCCTGATGGTCCCGGGGCAGCCTCCACTGAGTTGATGTGTCCTACCGAGGCCCTTGAGATACAGTCCATGGGGGGGCCTTTTCACACCATGGCCACCATGGGCCCAGAGCTCAGGTAGCTGATGAAGGGGTGGAAGGGCTTCCTCTACAGGTCATGGTAGTGCTGGGCAAGGATGTTCTCTGGTGCCTGCAACATCTTCATTCCCATCAGTTTGAAGCCCCTCCTCTCAAACCTCTGGATCAGATCTACAAGGAGACACCGCTGCACCCCATCTGGCTTCACTGCAACAAGGGTCTACTCCCAGGTCCAGAAGGGACCTCCTGAGCTGGCATGCAAGAGCAGGCTTGGCCAGGGGCTGGGAGCCTGTGGGCTGCTCAGCAGCCCTGGCAATGAGGCACACCCTGAGAGGCCACCCACACCCCTTCCCTGTGGGCTACTGGCTTTAAGCTTTCTTTGTGTGAACATGCAGAGATAAAATTGGCCAGACATATTTACCTGTAACATTTACCCATTCATTAGTTGCTGTCCAAATGAATACATGACAATCAATTTGCTATATTCTAGCACTATGATTTTTGTGAAGTAGGCATATATCTGAAAATTTAAGAAAAGCGGTATTCATTCATTCAACAGATACTTATGTAATGGAGTATGAGATGAGGTTGGAGATGGGGGCAGGAGCCAGGCCTCGTGGTGTCCTGTAGGCAACAACAAGGACTTTGGCTTTTAATTCTAAGCAAATTGGAAAGAAATTGAAGGGTTTTTAAACAGGAGAGTAAACAAAAAAATATTTGATTTATTGTCTAAAAATATCTCTGTGCTGAGTAAAGAATAAACTGCAGTAAGGCAAGAGGTAAGGGCTTATTTCAATAGTCAAGACCAGAATGGATGGCAACACAAATTGAGGATGGGTCCAGGGCAACGGAAAGAAGTGGGCAGCCTCAGGTTGTACAGTCTAGAAACTGGTAGTGGAGTGAACAGAGAACTTAAACTGCATTTAATACCTAGACCTTCCTTTCCTAGATGCAAGATGACCTTGCCTCTCTTTTTTTATTCTTCAACTTCAAAACTTGAAGTTTTGGGAAAAGATCTACAAATCATGGCATCTCGTGCATTCTGTAGTTAAGTGTCTGAACAGAACTGTATTACTGGGCACGCAAAACAGAACAGGACAAATAGACCACTAAATATTTAAAAATGATGTCCTGACAGAACTTTTCAAAGTTCCAGGCGAGTGGTTTTCAATGGAGAGAGCGAGGTAAAGCTTTCTCCCTGTTGAATGATCCAATTGTTGGTAAGAACACAGTTCCTGTATCACTAGCGTCAGTTGTCTCCTGGGTGGAGATGCAGCACCTTAGGTCACACAGGGTATGGAAAGGCCAACAAGTGACGCTGAGATAGTCTAAGCAGCAGTCCAGCATTAGGGCGATGTCACCAAATGATTTGTGATTCGTATACATTCTGAGAAGTTAATTTGGTTGAGGAGTTTTTTGATTTGAAGCTTTCAGCAAATGGTTTAGGGAGGTTGGTTTGGCTGAGGACAGAAGCCATCACTTCTTTTTATGTCATTCCTACTGAGTGCTTAGCATAACACCAGTCCAAGGAGGCACTCTGCATTTTCTGTGAACACTTTTTTTAAAAAAAATCTGTTTGAGGATATAACTGATGAACAGGCAAAGCACTGAACAAAATAGCTTGAACACTGAGAATCCCAAAATGGTGGAAAGAGCCGGACTTTGAAGTCTGACACAGCTTCAAATCCTGCTTCTTGCTCCTACCACCTGCATGATTTCAGGCAAATTACTAATCTCATCGTCTCTTTTAGTTTTACCTGAAGAAAAAAAAAATAGAGGTGTGGATATCTTTTTTTTTTTTCTTCCAGTTTGCTAGTATTAAATAACAAAAACCTGAATAGAGTTTTTTTTTTTTTTTTAAAGAAAGAAAAGGGAAAACTGTGAACAGTAGAACAGTAATGGGTACTTAATGCATGTTTTGAGATTCAAGAAAGAAATTTTGAATTACAGAGCAGAAATCCCCCCCAGCATCCTCATGTTGAAGGAGTTAGGATAACCCATGATAAGAAAACAATTAGCATATCCATTTGTTGTAATTGTCTCAAGGTTGGAGATGAATGGGGGTGTTAGTTTTCATGCTATTGAATAATCAGAGACCAGAGAAGCCAAAAACGTGCAAATTGTAAAGTACAGGCAAGTGTAAAAGGAATTAGAAAGGGAAAGATGAGTATAGGCTTTTAGTAAACTGGAAACGATTAGCCTCAGAAAGCTGATCAGAACGTGGATAAGCACGTGGGAGAAGGGCGTGACAGGAAACTGGAAATATCTATTACCTTTCTCTTCTGCACTGAAATTCTCTTCCCTGGCCAGCATCCGGCGGCAGGGCGAGCCAAACCAGATGATCTTTCTGTTTTCCTTTTCCTGGTTCAATTTCTGCAGGACTCTGACTCCCGGCCAGAGTTGACTCAAAAGGTCTCTGCTTTCAGAGCCGGTTTACTGCCAGCTCCTGTGTCCACATCTTCAAAATCTTACGCTGCCAAATGCACTGGGACAAAAAAGCAGAGGGACTCCAATTTCTTAGAAGCCACAATCCGCATGGAGCTCCTCTAGGCCCTGAAGCTTGCGGCCTGCTCTGCAAGGCGGAGCCTCCTCTCAAGGCCCGCGCGACCTGGACTCTGCTGAGGGCTGTGCAGACTGACTTGAGACGCGAGTGGGAAAATCCACGCCACCCGGCGTGGGTCGGTGGAGGGCGGCGGGGGGCCGCTGAGGCAGACAGCGGGAGACGAGCGATTGCGGACGCCGCTACCTGGTGCCCCGCACGCGGTGCTCAGCCGGTACCCTGCGTTTGGTGCTTAGCCCGGTACCTCGCACGCGGTGCTTAGCCGGGTACCCTGCATTTGGTGCTTAGCCCGGTACCTCGCATGCGGTGCTTAGCCGGGTACCCTGCATTTGGTGCTTAGCCCGGTACCTCGCATGCGGTGCTTAGACGGGTACCCTGAGTTTGGTGCTTGGCCCGGTACCTCGCACGCGGTGCTTAGTCTGGTACCCTGAATTTGGTGCTTAGCCCTGGAACCCCGTACTTGGTCCTTAGCCAGGTACCCGGCACGCAATGCTTAGCCGGGTACCCTGCTTTTGGTGCTTAGCCCAGTACCCTACATTTGGTGCTTAGCCCGATACCCCGCACGCGGTGCTTAGCTGGGTACCCTGCATTTGGTGCTTAGCCCAGTACCCTACATTTGGTGCTTAGCCTGGTACCCCACACTCGGTGCTTAGTCCAGTACCCTGCGTTTGGTGCTTAGCCCTGGTACCCTGGGTGGCTCAGTCGGTTAAGCATCTGCTTTCAGCTCTAGTCATGATCCCAGGGTCCTGGGGTCCAGCCCCTTATCAGGCTCCTTACTCAGCGGGGAGCCTGCTTCTCTTCTCCCCTCTGCCTGCTGCTCTGCTTGTGCTCTCTCTGTCAAATAAATAAATTAAATCTTTAAACAAACAAAATAAAAAAAGAAACAAAACCCCAAAACAAAAACCTAATCCACTCTGTCTAACATGAATAATATGCTAGATATACTAGACATGCTACTGGTTCTTCAAAATACCACTGTTAGTTTCAACTAAAATATAACATGTTAATCAGGGTAGACAGAAAATAGACCTTATAACCAGCTTTTTTCTCCCTCCCCTCCCATAATAATTCAAGAGAAAGCAAAGGACCAATGAAGATCTACAAGTGTGCTTTGATTTGGGACTCATGAGTGTGTTTTATACACTAAAAGATTTTGTTTCTTGGCCCTTTGGCATTTCAAAATTTGCACATGTCTGTATAATGGTAATTTCAGGAGGAGTTGCCTTTTAAATATGGTTTACACATTGAAGAGCATTTTAAATTTGTTGATCTCATGGCAAACAAGTGCCTAATAATTTTAAAATAAGCATATATTTTTTGCATTGAGGAATTTAGGAAGCGGGACAACACACTGCCACCAAGTTTAATTTCAGTGGTGATGTGTTTTGCATGTTCTAATGGCAACACTTAGTGAAAGTTACTAAGCTCTTCTATGAGCTATTTGTGAATCTCTGGTTGTCCTAGTGGCCAGGATTATTATCTTAGATGGGTCAAGTTCTCACTTTTTTTTTTTTTTTTAAGATTTTATTTATTTATTCATGAGGGACACACAGAGGGAGAGGCAGAAACACAGGCAGAGGGAGAAGCAGGCTCCATGCAGGGAGCCCTATGTGGGACTCGATCCTGGGTCTCCAGGATCAGGCCCTGGGCTGAAGGTGGCGCTAAACCACTGAGCCACCTGGGCTGCCCAAGTTCTCACTTCTTAGGTGCCATTTGACCTTTCCTGCATGCACTCGTGCAGCCATTGGGAGTGATGCCCCGTGCTACTTAAATTCTTTCCTTTCCCTTCTTCACCATCCCCTTCTGCTCGTCACCAATCTACTTTTTTGTCCTCCTCTTCCCATTTTTACCCCATGTCAAAAGTTTATGGTTAAATTCCCTTGATAGATTCTCATAGATTAATTGGTATATGATGCAACTCTGCAGTATTTGGCATGTCACCATATTTTGTTTATTTTCATTTTACTTTCAATAGCACAATTTAAGAAACACAGAGTGTAGGGATCCCTGGGTGGCGCAGCGGTTTGGCCCCTGCCTTTGGCCCAGGGCGCAATCCTGGAGACCCAGGATGGAATCCCACGTCGGGCTCCCGGTGCATGGAGCCTGCTTCTCCCTCTGCCTGTGTCTCTGCCTCATTCTCTCTCTCTCTCTGTGAGTATCACAAATAAATAAAAATTTAAAAAAAATTAAAAAAAAAAAAGAAACACAGAGTGTAGGATTAAGATCAAAGTTGGGATCCCTGGGTGGCGCAGCGGTTTGGCGCCTGCCTTTGGCCCAGGGCGCGATCCTGGAGACCCGGGATCGAATCCCACATCGAGCTCCCTGTGCATGGAGCCTGCTTCTCCCTCTGCCTGTGTCTCTGCGCCTCTCTCTCTCTCTGTGACTATCATAAATAAATAAAAATTAAAAAAAAAATTAAAAAAAAAAAAGATCAATGCGTGTTACATGCATTGATTATGTGCACCCTTTTGTAGAATGGACTGACCTTCAAAGGTATTTGCTTTGGGATCTTGCCCAAAACATACTTTTGATTCTCTAGGGTTAGTGAGGAATGGAACTGTCAGGGCAGCAAAAGTCAATGATTAGTTAAAGGATTTTTCTACCATCCCCTTTGTTTTCTACCCAAAACCTTGTTAAGCAATATCTAGATATCACTCTCATTGGTTTTGAGGCATCGACAAATGAGATATTTCTTCATAAAATCTTGGAACAATCTTGAACTCTTATTTACTTGGGCAAAAGAGGATACAAAGGAATTTGTCTACAACACACAGCTGGGCTCTGTGACCCTGAGTGCATTTCTACACCGAAGGGCCAAGTGTTCTACCCTGACCATCTCCTCTAGAATAGAAAATGTCGTTGAAACAAGGGGTGGTGGAAAGGGAGGTGGGCAGGGGGTGGGGGTGACTGGGTGACGGGCACTGAGGGGGGCACTTGATGGGATGAACACTGGATGTTATGCTATATGTTGGCAAATTGAACCCCAATAAAAAATAATTAAAAAATTTAAAAGAAAAGAAAAAAAGAAGATGTCATTGAGAAGACATTCAGCCATGACTCTCTTTGTGGAGGCGTGTCCATTGGGCAGATTTTTTCTATTAACTAGCCTTAACTGGCAAAGGTGCATACATTTTATGTGAGAGAAAAATTCATTTTTTTTTTTTTTTGAGAAAAATTCTTACAGGAATTTTTGCAGACATATATTCTTTCCTTGCTGCAATATTTGTCTTTTGGGAAATGACTTGCAGAGCCTTGTGGTAAATTGCTTAAGAGTAGTTATAATCTGTTAATTCCATTTTTTTCTCCCTAAGAGAGACGGAGGAAAAAACCATCTGATGAATATCTAGGTCCCTAGGCTCATACAGGAGCATTGGACCAAAGGTCTCCCAGAACAGCAGTGTTACTCTAAAATAAAGAGACTGGCTCTTGACCGGAGTCTATAGCAATTTAGCAACCAGAGTCCAAGGGGCATCTTTGGCTGGGCTACAGGATTCTGGAGAGCCCTCTAAAAAAAAAAAAAAAAAAAAAAAAGGCTACACTGTGTTTTTTGTAGGTACATTTCATCAGGTTTTCAAATGCTTCACTGACTTTCTAAAATAATCTGTAGCATTCCAGAGATAAGGTTTGCATTTCAAGTTATATTTAATTCTTTTCTTTCTTTTCCTCTTCCTCTTCCTCCTCTTCCTCCTCCTCTTCCTCTTCCTCCTCCTCCTCCTCCTTCTTCTTCTTTCTCCTCCTCCTCCTCCTCCTCCTCCTCCTCCTCCTCCTCCTCCTCCTCCTCCTCCTCCTCCTCCTCCTTCTTCTTCTTCTTCTTCTTCTTCTTCTTCTTCTTCTTCTTCTTCTTCTTCTTCTTCTTCTTCTTTTGAGAGGGGGGGGCGGAGAGAGAGTACAGGTGGTGGGGAAGAGCAGAGGGAGACAGAGAATCTCAAGCAGACGCCACACTCAGCATGGTGTTAGACCTCAGGCTCGACTCCATGACCCTGAGATCATGACTCGAGCTGAAATTAAGAGTCGGATGCTTAACCAACTGAGCCACCCAAGCACCCCTAAAATTAATTCTTAATTGGTATGCTATTGCCTAATTCCATCTTTGGGGATGGAATTTTTCAGAGCCCTTAAGTATCTATCACCCAGTGCCAACAATCACCTAGTGACACGTGGCCAGGCCACTTCCTCTCTTATCCTGTACCTCCTGCCCCATCTCTGTTGTAAAGCAAGTTCTAGACATTGTATTAATTTATTGAAGAGGGTGTTTATTTTTTTTTTTATTTTTTATTTTTTTAAATTTTTATTTATTTATGATAGTCACACAGAGAGAGAGAGAGAGGCAGAGATACAGGCAGAGGGAGAAGCAGGCTCCATGCACCAGGAGCTTGACGTGGGATTCGATCCTGGGTCTCCAGGATCGCGCCCTGGGCCAAAGGCAGGCGCCAAACCGCTGCGCCACCCAGGGATCCCGAAGAGGGTGTTTAAAGAAACAAAAATACATTTATCTGGATGAGAATTATGATCCTATGTTACATACATATTAACAGTATCTTGGAATTTTTGGAAAGGACATTCATGTGTGTCATGTAATTCTTATGGTAATCTTTGAAGTGTAAATCTTTATTCCCACGTTGGAATTGAGAAAACCACGGCTTTGACAGAGATTGTCATTCCTACCCAGTCACAAAACAAATGCTACAGAGATAGGACTGTCAGATTCCAAGTCTTGGCCTCTTTCCCACGCACCGCTACCACCTCACAGACTGGTAGTTGTGAATGAACTTCAACAACATCCCTATGTGAGGGGAAGAAAGAGAATTTAAAGTGGTTCATGCATTTTACAACCCAATCTTCCATTAGTTTGGAGATTTCTGGAGCTCTTCATCCTTAGATCAGTAATCGCACTTAGTTCTGTGCTGTGAAATTGGACTGACAGGACCTTGTAGAAAATTATTCTTAGTATGAACAAGACACTAGGTTTGAATTAGGTTAATATGTAACTAGCACATTCTCTGTCCTGGAGAAGTTGATTCACTGCTTTGTGCAACAGAATTGATATTTTGATAGTCCCTAAATGCCATGATTATGCATTTATTTTGTGCTTAAACATACTGTGTGTTAAGGGGATATCGAGATGAGCAAAGCAGATTCTGGCCCCAGGAAACTTTCAATCTAATGGTGGGGAAAATATAGACATAAATATTTGTAAGACTTGTCAAAATATAGATAAATTTAGGAGTTCAGAAGATAATAAAACTATTCACTGTTTATGGATTACTTCTCTGTTAAGAAATAGGGATGTGTGTTGTTGGTTTTAATGCTTCAACACACCTTTAAAGGCAAATATTGGGGCGCCTGGGTGGCTCAGCAGTTGAGCATCTGCCTTTGACTCAGAGCATGATCCTGGGGGTCCAGGATTGAGTCCCACATCAGGCTCCTGCAGGGGGCCTGCTTTTCTCCCTCTGCCTATGTGTCTCTGTTTCTGTCTCTCTCTCTGTCTCTCATGAATAAATAAATAAAATCCTTAAAAAAATAAAATAAAGGCAAATATTATTAACCCCAGCTATAGCTGATGAAGTTGAGGTTTGTATGTCTGGTGACTTGGGCATCCCAGGTGAAGGGAGTAGCCTCAGAGAATTGCTGAATGAGTGAGGGGTCTGGGAAGCAAAGAAACTTCTCAGGTTCAGGAATCAGGAAACAGTGAATGACAAGCATATTCAAGGCCTCTAACCTGTAATGATAAGGAAAAAACATTAAGTGGATATGTATTGTCAAGTGTAGGAAAAGCATGGCCTCAATGAAGTGTCTACCGATCAGTGAAGTTCGTATGGACCTTCTGAGTGATGATATGAGTACTTTGGGGAGGCTGTGGCCTTAGAATGCACAAAATTCTGATGCATGCTTTTCATTTTCACCCGTGGTTCTTTCTTTTTTCCTTTCTAAACTGTGGTCAGCTCTCTGCTATGAGCAATTCTCTAGCAGCTGAACTTTAGTTTAAGACCTTGTAAAACCCCTATATAATTATATTACCTACAAAGAATAATCTGATAGTGAGTTAAGTGAACATTATTTTGATTTCATATTGTTTAACCATCTCTATTCCATGTGGCAGTGGCCTAAGCAACTTGTTCTTATTATCCAGGTGTCTCTTTGATTAATTAAATTTGATTGGTAGGTTTTTTTACATAAGAATTAATCAAAATTAAGGTGATGAAACTATCCTTTAATAGTGGGTCCATGTCATTATATATTTGTCAAAACCCATAGAATGTACAATACCAAGAGTGAAACCCAATGCAAACTATGAACCTTGAGGGATATTGATGTATCAATTGGAGCAAATATATCACCCTGGTATAGGATACTGATAATGGGGGAGGATATGTATGGATGGGGGTAGAAAAATCTCAGTAGTTTCTGCTCAGTTTTTCTGTGAATCTAAAACTGCTCTAAAAAATAAAGTCTTTTAAAAAAAATTAATACAAGTAGAGACCGACCAAAGCCAGGAGCCTTCTATCTAGGTAGTTTCATCTGTGAGTTTAGGAGTTGGTGGTAAAGGTAGGAGTACTATGTAATAGCACACCTGAGGGCAGCAGGGAGCCAGGATTTTTCCAGCTGTACCAAGAGTGGCAAGAGGTTCCTCAGAACGATTAAATTCTCTTGTGATGTGAGAATGTTCAACCGAGAAGAACATGACAGAGGAGAGATCTTAAGAATCAGAAAGAATGTCATACTTGTCATTCTACAAATACAGAATTCATCATTCTTTTCCATCCAGAACTGATGCAGGATGAACCACTCTACTATCCCTCACTCTCCCAAAAGCCTTGTAGTGATGACTTCCCTTAAGAACACATCTTGATTTTGTCATGATAGTTGGCTCTTGGGTCATTTTTAATTTAAAAGTTCAAAACGCAAACAAAAACATGTACATCTAATCTAATGTAATCTAACATAAAAATTATGTCAGATTTTGCCAAGTCTCTCTCTCTCTCAATATTTTGTTAGAAAATCATGGCAGCTGGGCAGCCCGGGTGGCTTAGTGGTTTAGTGCCTGCCTTCAGCCCAGGGCGTGATCCTGGAGACCCAGGATCAAGTCCCGTGTCGGGCTCCCTGCATGGAGCCTGCTTCTCCCTCTGCCTATGTCTCTGCCTCTCTCTCTCTCTCTCTCTCTCTCTCTGTGTGTGTGTGTGTGTCTCTCATGAACAAATAAATAAAATTAAAAAAAAATCATGGCAGCTAAATATCTATTTCTATCTCTCTTTCTAGATAGATGTATAGATAGGTAGGTAGATAGATAGATAGATAGATATCTCCCTTGCATATATATACCCTTTTTCTCTTACATGATTTTGACTAAAGTACTCTCTTTTTTAAAGTACTCTCTACTATCACTTATTTTTTCTTCTCTAAACTCACTTGTTTTGAGTTTGCTTTTTTATTTTCACTGAATACTTTCTTTAGATTCTTAGTATTGAAAACTATAACACACACACAAAGTCTTGAAAAAAAAGCAATAATACTCTATCAAGAGTTGGAGCCCAGTTTCTCTGGTATTCCTAATAGCACTAGTTTCTGGAGGCCTCATAGTTCCTGATCTTATATATCTTTGTTAGCCAAATCATATTTCCATTTGTTTAGAGTCTTGGTTCCTGGGTCAATCATTTTATTTCTTTAAAGAACTATATGAATTACAATTACAGGAAGGGACTAAGTGAGCCAGGAAATAAAGATTTTCGATCAATCCTTCAGTCACCTTCCTGTAGTGGTAGTAAAGCCAGTGAAATCTTCCTTGCATAACTCTTATTGTAAGTGTGGAGTTGCCCAGATCAATCTTACCAAGTAGGAAAGAAAACTGGTATGATTCGTTTAAGGGAGTAAAATAATTAAGTGTCTTGGATTCAGCTATTATACTTTTGTATACAATTGTGTTGTATGTTGAAATTTACTATCTTCATTTTTTAAAAGATTTATTTGTTTGTTTTAGGGACAGGGGAGGGGCAGAGGGAGAGACTCAAGTGGACTCCACAGTGAGCACGGAGCTCCATGTGAGACTCTGCTGTGGGGCTCAGTCCTACAACGCTGAGATCTGGACCTGAGTCCAAACCACAAACTGGCTGCTTAACTGACTACACCACCTACGCGGCCAAAAATATACTATTTTTTTTTTCTAAGATTTTATTTATTTATTCATGGGAGACACACAAGGAGACACAGGCAGAGGGAGAAGCAGCCTCCCTGTGGGGAGCCCAATGCAGGACTCAATCCCAGGACCCTGGGATCATGACCTGAGTAAAAGGAAGACACTTAACCACTCAGCTACCCCCCAGGTATCCCAAAATGTACTATGTCTTAAAAGAAATATGGCTTCAGAATTTTTTTCTTGTATCTCAGTCTGCCAGTCACAGAGAAATTCAGTAAATGCCTATGAAACTAGATATGATCACCTGTGTCCTTGAAGTTTTTTTTTTTTACTTCCACCATAGTATTTTATTAGTTTTTTTTTTTTTCCCACACTCCATAAAATGTCTCTGATGTCTATCTCTTGGCTGTTTTATGTTGCATAGTGGTATGATTTCTAACTGGTGCTCTCTTGTTAATCCATTGGCAAATATTTGTCTTTATTCTGTCAAATGGAACATCCTGAAATTACTCAATACATCAAAATATTAGATATTTCTTGAGCTGTTTAAAAGATTATTATTGATCTCTAAAATCGTTTATAATTTAATCTTTCAATTAGTTTTACTTTTTTTCTAAAGATTTTATTTATTTATTTATTCATGAGAGACAGAGAGAGAGAGGCAGAGAGATAGGCAGAGGGAGAAGCAGGCTCCACACCGGGAGCCTGGTGTGGGACTCCATTGGGGGACTCCAGGATCACACCCTGAGCCACCCAGGTGTCCCTAATTAGTTATACTTTTTAAGTAAGAAACTAAAGCTGCTTTCTTCAAAAGACACTTTTTTTTTTAAGGAAATCAGAGATTGATATGGATGATATATGAGCATTTATCAGTAAATGTTACCTAGCTCCCTCAGTTATTTGCAGAGGTAATATACAACATACTTAACAATGCATATGTTATGAGTATCTTCCAAGAAGAATAAGGCATGGGTCTTAGAACTAGAGAAAATCGCTGGATACTCAAGAGAAGGCTCCTGGGGTAGTTGATATAGTTGTATCAAGAAGACTCAGCTAGTCATCCTTTCTATTGTTGAAGAATTGTGGCAAGAGTCTAGATTCGATCTTGACACAGGCCAGCTGAGAAAGTGATTTATGTTTACTATTATTCTAATAGAGCAGCATGACACTGAAGACAGTCTTCAAAATCAGAAAGACCAAGTTTGGAATCTGCCTTTATGGCTTGTGCGGCCCTGGGGAAATTTCTTATCCTCTGGGTGAAACAGTTTCCTTTTTTATAAATAAGTATGGTGATATCCTCCAAGTAGGGTCACCAGATAGTAATAGCTAATGTGGGAAAAACAATTGCTGGCCTACACACAGGAAGTGTGTGGTCATTGAGAGGGGTTGCCACCATTCCCTTCATTTCTGTAGCCCCACTCTTCCGGGTTGCTCTTTTGTTCTTGAACAACCTTTCCTTGGGCTCTTTGTCTTCTGCTCCTGCCTTGAACATGAGTGCTTGCCAGCTGCCTTCTGTTCTTTTTGCGCTCACCCTTTCCTGTGATCTCATCTGGAACCCTGTACAGATGCTGTCCTGACTTCAGCAACAACTTCCTAGCCTGAACCACTCTTCAGTATTTCTCCTGGGCTCGGAATCCAACTTGTTACTAGTAATTTCCGTTTGACTACCCTCCAGCTACCTCAGACTCTGTATGTCTACAACTGAACTCACCCATCACACACTTTTTCCCATCATACACTCTCTCCTTGCGTCTTCTTTTTATTTATTTATTTATTTATTTATTTATTTATTTATTTATTTATTTATGATAGTCACAGAGAGAGAGAGAGAGAGGCAGAGACACAGGCAGAGGGAGAAGCAGGCTCCATGCACCGGGAGCCCGCTGTGGGACTCGATCCCGGGTCTCCAGGATCGTGCCCTAGGCCAAAGGCAGGCACCAAACCGCTGCGCCACCCAGGGATCCCTCTCCTTGCGTCTTCTGAGTTAAAGTAGCACCATTTGCTTACTCTCTCAAGCCAGAAAACTGAAGGTCATTTTTGAACATTCACTACCATTTTTTTTTCATTCACTACCATTTTTATACCCAAATATGTCATGTATTCTTGTAAAATTTGCCATTTAACTATCTTTTCATCTCCACTGTAGTTTGGGCCCCCATTTTTTTTTCTACTAAGTATCTTTCCCCATTTCCAGTATCAACCCTCTTCAGACTATTCTATGCAAAACCAAGACAATAATTTTTTAATACTACTTTCTTTTAAAATTTTATTACACCCAAAATGGCTTAAAGAAAGATAATAAAATACACACACATATATATATATATACACACACATAAATAAGAATAACTAGGGATCCCTGGGTGGCGCAGTGGTTTGGCTCCTGCCTTTGGCCCAGGGCGCGATCCTGGAGACCCGGGATCGAATCCCACATCGGGCTCCCAGTGCATGGAGCCTGCTTCTCCCTCTGCCTGTGTCTCTGCCTCTCTCTGTGTGACTGTCATAAATAAAAAAAAAAAAAAAAAAAAAAAAGAATAACTACCTGTAATCCACTAGGTAGATGAAACCACTACCAAAACTTGGTACACATTCTCTCAGACTATTTTAAACTTTTAAACAGCAGACTGTGCTGTAAGGTCAAACTTTAGAAGTTTTTGAATCCTTGATATGGTGAGATTGAAAATAAATAGCGAATGGGGGCACCTGGGTGACTCAGAGGATTAAGTATCCAGCTCTTGATTTCAGCTCAGGTCGTGATCTCAGGGTCCTTGGATGGAGCCTTGCTTTGGGCTCTGCATTCAAAAGGGAGTTTGCTTAAGACTCTCTCTCCCTCTCCTTGGGCCCTTCCCCCCTGCTTTTCACTTTTCCTCTCTCAAGTAAATAAATAAATCTTAAGAAAAAAAATTAGCTAAGATCTGCAGTCTGACCTGCACTGGGCAATTGACCATACACTGTGCTGTCATAATAGAGTTCGACTATTGGCTGATGATTGATTCTTGGTCAATTTCATTTTAAAGGCCATATGGCCAAATCACATACCTTTGTTGAGGTTATAGCTTTTCCTGAAAGAAACAGCTGTCATCCTAGGAGTGATGGATCCTGGAGCATGAAACGTGGACAGTCAGCTGACGTGAGATAAAAGGCTTTTTTTCTCCTTAATACCAGAATTTCCTTTAGTCTACACTTGGAGGATTTCAAGGCCTTTCCGGTGAAGCAACAGCAGTGGCGACATGGGGGAAGCTGGGAGCACCAACCCTGCTAGAGACCAAAGAGATGCCCTGGGCATGCGCAGTAGAAATTCTGCAGGTGGTTCTTCCCTCCTCGTGTTCCCAAAACTACATACAGCGAGACTCAAAGTTACAGCCTGCTTCCTGCTGAACCCTGGGGAAACAAGAGTAAAGGTCCATTTGATACTTGAGGCAAAATTAAATGACTGAATGCATGTAACTAGAAAGGCTAGATAGAGCTAAGATAACCAGTAAGTAAATGTTTGTTGAAACACATTCACTGCTCAGTGACCTGAAGTCAGCAGTAATAGAATAGAAGACAAGTACATTGTAGTAGATATCTGGCACCTTTTCAGCACTGATCGGCCTTTTTTTTTTTTTTTTAAGATTTTTATTTATTTATTCATGAGAGACACACAGAGAGAGGCAGAGAGACACAGGCAGAGGGTCTTAATTTACTTTCGCTATGTGTTTTATAATCCTGTGTATGGAAATAATTGGCCTTTAAAAGGTAAAATCTTCTCTAGGTGTTTGATTTTTCGCTAGATGACAATCCTTTGAGAAAACAAGCCTTCATAAATAAGAGGTGGGCCACGTTTCTTTGTTTGATTTCATTGTTCTGAAGCCTTTCATTGTTGACCTTCATTCACAAGTTTTGTCAACTGAGGGCAGTTTCTGTGGTTAGCAGCGCCCCTCCCCCCACGGTATTTCAGTATTGCCTTGGGTGGTGACTTTGCTTTGGCACTTGGTTTATGAGCCATTATCTTGTGAAGGAACTTGCAACTCTTCAATTTAAATCTATCTTGTTAATGCTTCCCTGTTTTACTAGTGGAAAATAGATATGAGATTTCTTGAGTCTCAAAAGGCACTTTTATGTACCAATTATTTTAGGCTAGTTTCTTTGAAGGCAGCAATTAACATAGTATATTTAAATAGCTAAGTTTATTAAAAATAGCTAAGTTTTTCTTCTGCATATCCTGGCCTCTGAAATGTCACTATCATGTGTATCGCATGTTATTTAGATCATGGGGACAAGGTGTTTCAAAGTAAAGTCAAAACAAATTCAGCCTTTCCAGTCCTAAAGTTAGTTTTATTTTATTGCTGTATAACAGATTCAAGTGGGAATCTACTTCTGTAAGTTACCTTTAGTTTCTTAAGAATACTCTTCTCAGAAAGTTAAGCTAAGTATCTTTTCAGTCTTTTTTCTAAATATTTTTATTTATGGATAGGAAATGGAAATATTTTTAGTTTTTATAGCACCAAGATTATGTCTGAACTTCTTAAAATGGAATAAAATAGATCAAGATAATATCTGTTGTATAAAGTATTACACAATTATAAAAGGTTTATACTAATTGAATTAAATATACACTAATATTTAAATATTCATGTACTCTGATATTTAAATATTCATGTACTCTAATATTTAAATATTTGTTTTCTTCTAAGGCCCAAGATAGTGGGTTGCTTATTCCACCAGATCTTCAATTTTAGTTTGTACCCTGATTACCTGGAAAATCCTGGGTCCTGTCCTGAAGAGCTGATTCTGTAGATCTGAGAAAGGCTAAGAATTCACTTTTCTAACAAGTTTTTAGGTGATGCTGATGGTTGGAAAACCACTAGTTTAAGCATTCAGAGGGATGTTTTTTCATAGCTGAGTATTGGAATGTTTCTGTGGCTAATAGGCACAGACAGGGACTTCTCATAGGTGTTCCAAATCTAAGATCTTTGATCTTACATCTCCATTTAGTTTGATGATCTTTGGAATTCTGGCCCCGGGGATGGAAAAAGAGCTGATGCCATTAGCCCCAAATCAGCTATGGGAGAGTAGGTAAAAGTAGAAGAATGTGTTAGTTTAGGTTCGGACAAATTGAGTTGGGTGTCCAGGTAGAAGTGTGCTAAAGGCAAATAGAAGTTATGGACCAGCACTCCAGAGCAAAAAAAGGGCTGTAGAGAGAAGGAAACTAGTAACTTTCTGATGACATAGGGGTCGATGCCTTTGCTGCTTTGTTTCATTTAATTTCCACAAGTCTCCTAAGCGTAGGCAAAAAGTATTCTCATTTTTATCCACGAGGAAGGAAACCAAGATTCAGAAATTAAGTAACTTATAATTAGTTGTCTAGGACCAAAATTTGAACCCCGTTTGGTTTGTTTCTAAACTCTCTATTATATCTGTGGATGAGAGAGTTTGAAAGGGGACGGTAGACTTTAGTGTTCTATACTGGGGGGGATCAGATAGCAAGAGGCTGAGAAAGTCATTGAGATTTGCTGTCTGAAAAGAAAGTCTTTGGTATTTTGGTTGAGAGTGTAAGTCCCTCGACTGCAGAGGGCAAGGAAGAAGAGGCAATGATGGAAGATTCGCTTTTTGAAGATTGACTTTAAAAGGAAAAAGAAAAGAGAATGATGTTTTGAGGATTAGGGTCTTCTCTAACATAGACACCTGTTATAGACTGAATGTTTGTATCTCAGCCAAGTTCATACGTTGGGGTCCTAACCCCTATGTAGTGATATTTGGAGGTGGGACATTTGGAAGGTAATCAGGTTTTGATTATGTTATGAATATGGGACCTCCATCATGGAATTGGTGCCCTTGTAAGAAGAGGAAGAGAGAGATGTCTATTTCTCCATGTATATGCACCCACAAAAGGCCACGTGAGCACACAATAAGAAGGTGACCATCTGGGACGCCTGGGGGGTTCAATGGTTAAGCGTCTGCCTTGGGCTCAGGGCATGATTTGGAGTCCCAGGATCAAGTTTCACATGGGGCTTCCTGCATGGAGCCTGCTTCTCCCTCTGCCTGTGTCTCTGCCTGTGTCTCTCTGTCTCTCATGAATAAATAAATAAAATCTTAAAAAAAAAAAAAAAAAAAAAAGGTGGCCGTCTGCAAGCTAGGCAGAAGACCCTCACCAGATCTGGACCATACTGACACCTTGTCCTTAGACTTAGACACAGCTTCCAGAACTGCATGGAAGTAAATGTCTGCTGTTTAAGCCACCCGGACTATAGCATTTTAATATAGCAGCCTGAGCTAAGACACCACCCATGCAAATTGGTGGCTTGTTTATTCAGACATGGTCCATTGAAAGATGGCTCTAAGGGTTTTGAATATGTGAAATTGGTGTCTCTTGATGTTTGTTCCCATCCCTACTTCTGTTGGAACACTTACAAACAAGCAGGGTATTCCAGTCTTGTCAGCATTCTCCTGCCAAATATGCTTAATTATGTAACTGGGTGAGGTGTGCATTGCCTCTTACATAAGAACCGGTTTTTCTGTCATTTATCAAGCTGGGTTGGGCTACTTCTCTTTCACTTGTGTGCATGTGATACATGAGGTGGTGAAGGTGGTGTTAAAAGCATTACTTGAAGGGCTTTCAGTTTTAGTTTGAGCTTCAGAGCTGATGAACTAAAGTTCTTAACACTTAACACTAAAGAAATCAACTCTATTATATTTAGGGCTTTGAAGTGTTTAGAGACCTATCCAAAATAAATGAAATATCAAGTTATTGATTCATATGGGTCAGTGCCTTCATATAAAGGATAGTGTAAAATGTTATTTCCTTTCAGGCCTGAACTCATTTTATCTTTTCATTTTGAAGTTACAATGGAGATGACTTATAAATGCCTACAGATTTTTTTTTTTTTCTGCAGCATGGCTAGAAATGTTCGTAGTTGATTTATTACTAATCTCTTGAATCTGTAACAGGTAGAGCCAAGAGAATGAGGAGCATATTGAACATGAAGCTAGTGGGGCTGAACTTCTTCTTCAGCCAGGAAGAATATAAAATGACTAATCTATCACCAAGATGCTAATTAGTATCTAAGAGAAAGTGAGATTGCTGACATCACATAATTTCTATGAATTGAAATATGTTTTGGAAATGATTGATGGGCTTTTCTTTTGTCTGAAGCATATTCTAGCTGAGGTTTTAAATGGCAAGGAATTCTCCCTGAGGGTAAATATGAAGACTATGTGAAGCTAGGCTCTTCATATTTTTTAGCAATATGAGGTCTCAAGAGTGGACAGACACTCAAATTTCCCCAAAGTCAGCCCTGTGTGTAAGGGAAATGTAATAGCTATCCACACCAAATTAGAGAACCATCAGCAGCTTCTAAGACAGATATGGATAGAGTATATATAGTCTTTTACAGGCCAATGGTGGCACTATCCTTCTTCTAAGTCACCTGAAAAAAAATTACAAATATTAAAACGATGTTTTGGGTTACACACTGAACAGGTATGTTTTGGGTTACACACTGAATTATTCCCTGGATCATCTGAATGTATTATATGTATGTGTCTGGGGGTATATATAAGACCATAACCTTTTTGTGTCTCATCTGTAAAATGGGGATAATAGTAGTACCCACTTTTATAGAGTTGTTATGAAGATTAACTATTAATATGTCTAAAGTCCATAGAATTATACCTACCATAGAGTAAGCCCCCAATTAGAGTAATACATTTATTACTTAGAAGGGAACATGGAATAAGTCCTCTTCCCACAGCTATTGGCAAAGAGAGAGAAGAAAAAAGGGGGGATGTGAAAGGTAGAGATACCTCAGTCAGGCAAGCTCAGCAGTGAAGGGGCAGATTGGAGAGCATTGGTACAGATGAGGCTGCTCATGATGTGGGGGGGCACATCACGATTGAGATCTATCTTGTTTCCTTGGCAGGGCACATCTTGTGGGGACAGTGACTGCCAGTGGGTGGCCAGGGTAGGTAGGCAAGGACAACCCTCTTAATTCCCTTTCCGCGAACTAGGTTTTTGCTTTTGGATTATTGTCATATCTGAGCACAAGCGCCAGCTTGAGCAGCCTTTGAGGGAAGCTACCTTCTCCCATTCAAGACTCAGGGCTCACTTAGAAGTAAAAGAGACTCTACTTCGTTCCCATGCACTCAACTCTTGCCTTCCTTCGGGAAATGGCATGTTGTTTGCCTCTTTAAGCATGTATGGACAGATACTTTTCTTAAAGGACCTCTCTAATCAAAGAATCACAAAGCCTCCTCCAGATATATATTTAGAAGTGTTGCCATGGTCACTGTTTCCTGTTTGGGCATCTGTCATCTGGCTACTGCAGCCTGCAGGTGAGACTCTTCCAACAGCTCATCACACATGTCTACGCCAGCTCAGTGGGGGGAGGACCAGGACCCCAGAAGAATCCCTTGTTGCTATCAACAGTCTTGCTAATTGCTTTACAATTTTACTGTAATTGGGCAAGCCACTTGATCTCCATGGACCTCCATCCCCTCCTTCTGTAAAATGAGGGTGCTTGAGCCTCTGAACTCCTGCAAAGTGTGATGTCCCATTTGCTACATGCGACCCCAGTCACAAAGATGTTAACTCACTCTAGGGCGGCTAACATATTTCTTACATACCGATTACAAAAGTGATTCAACAGAAATCCCTTCCATTCGATAACAATCTCAAGGAGATTGGATCTAGTGACCCGGAAGCCACTATTACTGTTAACTTCCCCTTGGGCTCCTTGCTGTCTAGTCTGACCAATCCCCACCCTCACTTTACTTGAAGCAGGCCTTGCTGTTATTTACTTCTTGGAGGCTCCCAAAGCTCAAACCAGTTCATCAGAAAGATTCCTGGGCTCAGAAGACTTCCTGGAAGTGAGAGGTTTTAATTCCAGCCCGGGCAGGATCAGATTGATCCAGATAAGCCTGGTCTGAGATTCTTCTGGGATTCTTCTGTCATTGTCAATTGCTGATGTAGAAACTGTTTTGTAATACTTTGAATAGGGTCATTTTCCAGACATGATCATGATAGCATTTTTTTCCGTGGTTAGCAACCATGGAGAGATGGCATGCAAAGAAAATTACCAATATTTACTATGAGGTTGCTGTGAAATTGCAAAATTGGATTTTTTATATATTTTAGGGATGACAAAATGATCAGCAAGAAAGGATAATGCTGACTCCATCAGTGACTGATGGAGGGAAACTCTGGGGTGAGCATAAGTGAGCCCATGGATACTACGTCTGAAGATGAGATTTGCTCTCTGTATATTTCTAGCAGCCAGCAGTTTAAGTGTGTGGAGAGTCTACACATGCAGAACATGAACTTGGAGTGTTCCGATCAGAGGTTTTATATATTATTTCATAAACTTCTGGTGGGTAGTTATAGTCTAATGCATATTGTCTTTGCCAAAGTACTTGAGTTCATTACACTCAAAATAAAGGCTTAGCTGCTTCAGATGCTTTTTGTGATGAAGAGAGGAGAGACCTATATACATAAATAAATTGCATAGCGTGTCCGATAAATATTGTAAGTGAAAATGTGATCCTCTTGTCTGTGAGAGAATCTCATAGGTACTCTCAAGCAAATTGCTTCTTTAAAATGTTCTATTTTCATTTTATCATTCTGATTTGGGGACCTAGAAGATTTAAATCATATCAGAATGCACAAAACAGGAAATTTTCTTAGTACAGTTAATATCTTCTCCCTGGTTTATTAGGCTTGAATGCTGTTAGAGAGCTTTAATGGGGATGCTAAAATCTAAAATATTTTATGAAACAGGTAAAATGATTTCAAGTAAGGGTTCACTTACTAATAAGCCAAGCTGTTACAGATATGCCTTTTACATTTTTCCTGAGAGCTTCACAAGGCCCAGGGGTACACACCAGCTCAGTCAGCCTGGCTCAGAAATTGTTTTGAGGCTCACATCTTAAGGAGTGAGGGTTTTTAAAAATTATTTATCTTTTTAGTTACTTTTTAAAAATTATGAACTATTGTAGACCAAAAAAGTATAGATGATTGCCTAATTAATACTCAATGTCCTGGTGACTTGGTGTAAGAATATCACAAACACAATTGAGATCCTCATGAAATGCTATCAAGAGTTTTCATACCTGTACTATATATATATATATATATATATATATATATATATATATATTTTTTTTTTTTTTTACTATATATATAGCCTTAAAATTAAGTTATTTTTGGTATTTGTACCATACTACATATGTCCTTCTTCAATAACTTTTGTTTATCCACATATTTTGATATTTAACCATGTTGGCAGATGTAAGTAAATTCTATTGTGTTCACTTTCACTGATGTTCGGTATTTTACAAGGTGAATAGACCAAAACTTTTTTTCACTTGTCCTCCTGTTGTTCAGTTGTTTTAATTTTTTCTCAGCTTCAAAAGATAACATGTTAAACATTTTTTTTAAACATTTCTCCATATCTCTTATGGAAGAACTCTTTAGGGATAAATATGTAGGAGAACTGCTGGGGCATGAGATATGCACACCTTTATCAAGACTAGCTGTGACCAAATTGTTTTAGAAAGTGGTTGTGTCCGTTTATGGTTTTTTCAGAATGGTATCCCTATTGCTCTGCATTTTTGCTGACACCAGTATTTTTTATTTTGACCAATCTGGTGGGTATGAAAGAGTATTCATTCCTTATTGTTTAATGGGTATTTCCCTGGTTGCTACTAAAGTTGAGCAGCTTTTGTAGGTTTACTGGCCATTCACATTCCTGTTCTGAGAATTACATTATTATATTGTTTTGCTCATTTTTAAACATTTTTAAAAAAGATTTTATTTATTTATTCATGAGAGACACAGAGAAAGAGAGAGAATGGCAGAAACATAGGCAGAGAGAGAAGCAGGCTCCATGAAGGGAGCCCAGTGTGGGACTCGATCCTTGAGTTCCCTGAGCCAAAGGCAGACCAACGCCAAGCCACACAGGCATCCCTTGTTTTAAAAAATTGTTTATCTTTTCAGTGACTTATAGTTCTTTATAATATTTGGTCACTGAATTTTTTTCTCCCAGTCTGTTTTTTTTTATTTTCTTTTAATTAGCAAGTCATTTTAAAAGTTTGCTCTCAATAAAGCTTTTCATACCATGGGATCATAAAGCTATTTTCCCCAATTTTGTTTCATAAATGTTTTAAAGTATTCTCCTCTCCCTATTTAGCTTTTGATTTATCTACAGTTGAATTTTGGAAATCTTGTGGGATAGGGATCTAATTTTATTTTACCTTTTCATGTATGTAAGCAATTACTCTAGTAGAACTTTTTTTTTTTTTTTTTTGGAGAGAGAGAAAGATATGCATGAGAGGGAGGGGGCAGAGGGAGAACGAGATAGAGAATCCCAAGCAGGCTCCTTGCCTAACATGGAACCCAAGGTTAGGCTCGATCTCATGACCCTGAGATCATGACCTGAGTGGAAATCAAGAGTTGGATGCTTAACTGACTGAGCCACCCAGACACCTCTCTAGGAGAACTTATTGGATGGAATTTTCAATGCTAGGAATATGTGAAGTTTTATTAATCATATTTGGATTTGTTTTGCTTCTTGAAACTAAGGGATCAGATTATTATCAATTCTGGGAAAACATAAGACATTATCTCTTTGGTTATTTTCATTCCTGCATTCTCTTTATTTTCTTTTTCTGGAACTCATTTTAGAACTATGTTCAAACTTCTATCTTCCACATTTCTTGACCTCTTTTTCCTGTGTTTCACATCCTTGATTCCCTGTCTTGTCTTCTGTGCAATTTCCTCCAAGTTAAAAGTTCTCTCTTAACTAATTTTTTCTTCAGACATGTCTAATATGCTGCTAATATTTTCCATTTGTGTAACTTGTAAGTTTAGTCTTTTTCAAAGCTATCTTCTCTTTTAAAGTGATGTTGTTCTCTCACGTGTTCAATTTCCCTTTGTCTTTATTTTGGCATACTTGTTTTATGTCTTGGATACTTTTGTTATCTGAAGTTCTTCCACCAAGTTATTTAGATTTTAGGTTTATCTTCAGTATGGTTTCTTTGATTCCTTGTAAATTTTGGATTGTGAAGTCATCTAAAGTAGGACTTATTGGTGGGAATCTTGTACAACTGCCAGAGCAATTTTTAATCTCCTCCTGCTAAGGATATTTCTAGCTCAGTAGGACTTTTTTTGTTTATTTGGTACCTTTCTGGTTCAGACATTGCTAGACAATGGAATAGGTGCACGATTACACATTTTGGAGAAAGATAATTATTGTTTCCTCCCAGAGCCTAGGCCAAGATAAATGCTCTTCTTTTCTAGAGTGGCTTTTTTTTTTCCTTCTTTTTTTCAGTCTAGCTTTTCTAGAGGGGTAAAAACCTTCTGGAACCTGTCTTGATTCAGGTTCTCAGTCCTACCTTCCTTTCCTCAGAAAGGCTCCAGGCATTGTCTGTTACTCAGGTGGTGATTAGGAACTTCAAGTTCTGGTTACAAAGACAGACAAAACCCTGTTAGAACTCTTTAGTATCATCAGCTTCTCCTTACCTTTCTAGCTTAGGTGTTTCAGTCATTTTTGATCACTGTAGATTTCTCTTGCATAATTAATTAACTTTGGTTTTATAGTAGAAGCATTTCAAATCCCAAACTGCCACAAAGGGAAGTTTGTTTGCTTATCTCTTAAAGCTTAAGTTATTTAATAGTCTTGGGTGAAGATGAAAATTATTTATTTTTTTAAAGATTTTATTTATTTATTCATTAGAGACACAGAGAGAGAAGCAGAGACATAGGCAGAGGGAGAAGCAGGCTCCCTTGCGCAGAGCCCGACATGGGACTTGATCCTGGGACCCGGGGATCATGATCTGAGCCAAAGGCAGATGCTCAACCACTGAGCCTCCTGGGTGCCCCAGGATAAAAATGACTTGACCAGTAATAGAGCCAAACAATCATAGAGTGCAATACAAATGAGTTTACTTTAAAAATTGGTATTGCACTTTTGCCTCCATTCGAGTGAATCTTCAGAAAAATAACTTGCTCTTGACCAAAAATGTCTTTATTCTTTCAACAGGTTTGTACTGAGTGTCTGTGATGGTGCACTTCAGATTTCAGTGTATTGACTACTGACCTATTTCTCTCTCAGCCAATGAATAAACAAACCCATGTGTGAATTGAAAAATGACAGCTAATGTATTGCAGATCCTCTATATCTCCTTAAAACAAAAGAGGTTAAGTGGTGCTGGAATTTTGACAATGTGGTCATAAACTGTTGCCAATTAAAAGCAATTAGCCCCCATTGTTTTGTATTAACTGGACATGCAACTTAATGGAGCTCAAAGGGCTTGCAGTCTGAACCTGATTTGATCTCCTTTTACAAGTAATTATGACTCAAGGGAAGACTCAACAGATATGTCTACAATTATATGTATGTGTATGTCCATTTTGTTCCCTTAGAAACAGTATCCTGTTATTTGTACCAATTTTCTAGAAAATTAACTTTTCCAGTTGGGCAAGCTCGGTTTACTTGGCAAGAGAATGCATAAAAGCACCCATTTACATCTATTGATTTGGCAGAGACATAAAGAGTATGGTGAGTAATGCCCTTCATTCAGACAGACTTCTCCTGAAAGGTTGCTGCAAAGGATTTTGAAACAAAGTGTTCTTCTGAGAAAAAAAAATAACCAAAACTTAAAAAAAGTAATTTTATTAATAAAATATTTTTTTTTATTATTTTATCTTATGGCTATACCAGAAAGTTTCTCTGCCCTTAAATGGCTAAGGGAACTTTAGGTATAAGGATCAAATAACAATAACTATTTCTTGTGGCAAAAGAGATCTTAGGATCTTAGGAAGTCTTTTCCAAGGTCATTGTGACCTTAAGCCAAGCCAGAGCACAAGCAATCTCCACATTGCTCTTTCCATGGCCTTAAGCTCTTGTGAAGTGGCTCAGAAACCACAAATGACATCCCTTGAGTATAAAGATAGAAGGACAAATATCTATTAATGCATTGTCATGGCTTCTTTGACATTTCTCTTACCAATGCCTGAGAGGTCCATGGGATGTCAACAGCCAAAGTTGATAGAAAATCTGTGGGGCCACTTTGCTTTTCTCATAGTTGAGTTGACTAGCAGGAATGCAAAGCTGTCAGGTTCCCTAGGATGGAATTTGTGATTTCTTTGACCCCATAAATCATCAATGAATGAATGATGTATTTAAAAACACTTAATGAGGGGCACCTGGGTGGTTTAGTCAGTTAAGTGTCTGCCTTTGGGTCAGTCATGATCTCAGGGTCCTAGGATAGAGCCTCCTGTCGGGCCTGCTTCTCCCTCTTCTTCTGTGCTCTCTCTCTCTCTCTCTTGTTCTTTCTCAACTAGATAAATAAATTCTTAAAAGTAAATAAATAAAAACACTTAATGAGAGTCTACCAGATGCTTGGGTTGAAGCAACAGAAGCAATTGAAAAGTAGTTCCTACCCTACCACTGGGTAGTGTTGGAGGTTAGTACAATTGATGAGTGTAATGTGGATGGAGTAGGGGTACAGATCCAGTTGTGGGAACATGGGGGAGAGGGTCAGGAAGGGATCCTGGATGAATGACCTCTGACTTGAGTAAAAAGGGAATTGCAGTGTGCAACTAAGGCTATGATGGGAATCATATTGCAATAAATAAGCATATCAAGCCAATACATTGCATACCTTAAACTTATACAACGTTATATGTCAATTTCATCTCAATTTTTAAAAAGTAGGGAATTAATTGCACGTGTGTTAGTCAAGTGAAGTGTTCTCAATATCAGAGATAAGCAAAACTTAGGAACACAGCAGGCATGGCTATTTTTTGTAATAAATTGTTCTATTTAATTATCCTAGTTTTTGTTTAATTTTTAAAAATATTTTATTTTTTAAGTAATCTCTATACCCAACATGGGACTTGTACCCATAACCCTGAGACCAAGAGTCACACACTCCACCAACTGATCCAGATAGGTGCCCCTGTTTAATTTTTATTCTCTTGGTAACATAGCCTCTGCCTACTATGTATAATGACAAACACTCAGAGAATCCCAGGACAAAGCTTTCTCCATCTCTGTGCCAATGAACTGATAATTTCCTACGAAGAAATTTAGGAAATTCTTTGTTATTATCTAAAGGAAATAATTTAATTCAACACAAATTCGTTGAGTGCTAACTTTTGGACAGCTACTATAATGAATGCTGGGTTTATGATGGTGAAAAAAAGGCTTATTTCTGCCTCCAGTTGCTCACAATGCAGCCAGACTCTTAAATAGGTAACCATAATGCAATGACAGAGTGGATTTGGCTAATTTATGAAAAGATTATATCCTTGTGATCTTAATTACCACCGATTCCCTGACCAGCCTGCAAATCAGGCCCTGATTTTCCATCCCAGATCTTTCCAGAACCGCCTGTCATGCATTTCTGACCTCCAGATCTCAGTCATAATTAATAGTTTATCCACTTAACAGGACATGTTTGTGGAACTGCCCAGCCTCATGCAACCCCAATTCTTTAATTTATAGAATTAGGTGTTGTCTCCAAACTCCCTCTGTTCCTGAACTCCCACCTCTGCTCATTGTTTTTTTTTTTTTTTTTCTGCTCAGTGTTTGCTCCCATCCCAGGATTAACCTTGGTCCCTATTTATCCTCTGTCTTTGAACTTGCCTTCTTCCCCTGCCACACCCTGCTCGTTCAAAATATCCTTTACTTACTCAAGTCCTGCCATTTTTGAACTCCTGTGGGTTTCAGCAAGATGTATACAAAAAAAAAAAAAAAGGAAAATCACTTAAGAGTTGTATCCTGGGTGGTTTAAACCCATTGGTGGAACTTGCAAAAATAAAGCCAGGATCGTGAAAGAACTGAAGGTGGCAGTAGAGGAACAAACATGCTCTCTAGTCTGGTACTGGGGGGGGGAAAAAACAAAACAAAACAACCTAAAAAAAACCCCAAACCCCGAATATAGGAATTCCAGCTAGCTTCTGTTCCTCTTCTTTTTTATTCCTAATTCATCTGTTTCTGTCTCCTTTCTGACTTTCTTTTCTAAGTCTTCCCAATTGCTTTAGAAGACTGTGCAGGGAGAGATATCATTTCTAGTTTTTTCATTTTTTCCCTACTCATCAAGAAATATTAAATCTGCCATCCTTTGCCTTTTCATCTGCTCCAAGTCTTACTAAATAAATGGCCTCTTGGGACTGCTAAAAGGAAAAATGACAGGCCCCAAATGGCATCACTTTGATTTAGGCCCAAGTCAGTAAACCGGGGCTTAATGCTTCATCGAATTGTACCCCAGAAATAGAAGCCTTAACCGGTCAGCAGGAATTTCCTGGTACTCACCAAAGAGGTTTCTGTCTCTGGGCCTTCTCCATCCCTCAGATGAAGAGGAGATAATCTGTAAAAATAAAGCCCTCTGCCCTTCTCCCTAAGAGAAGGTGATCTTGCCTGAAACAATCTTTTTTTTTTTTTTTTTCTCTAGTAACTATCCTGCCCTACACTCCTTCCTATAAAAACCTTCCATTTTGTATAACTCCTTGGGGCACCCCTCTATTTGCCAAATGGGAAGCTGCTCAAATCACGAATTGCTTAATACAGCCAATGAGATTTTCACATTTACTCTGTTGAATTTTGTTTTTTAACAGAACGAATACAACCAAGTCCATTCTCTTTCATCTTGAATACAAACTTATAAAAAGAACCCTGGTTGGGCAAAATTAACATGTGATTTTAGGCAATTGCCTGTAGAATTTTTAGCCATTGGGTAAATCATTCAGGGAACTTCCTTGGGAGGACCTATCCAGCTGTCCCTGAGGGTCAGATCTGGTCTGCTACTTGTTTTTTTTTTTCCCCAAAGATTTTATTTATTTATTCATGATAGACAGAGAGAGAGAGAGAGAGAGGCAGAGACAGAAACAGGCTCCATGCTGGGAGCCCGATTCGGGACTTGATCCCGGGACTCCAGGATTACTCCCTGGGCCAAAGGCAGGCGCCAAACCGCTGAGCCAGCCAGGGAGCCAGCCCTGCTACTTGTTTTTATAAAGAAAGTTTCTTTCTTTTTTTTTTAATATTTTATTTATTTATTCATAGACACAGAGAGAGAGAGAGGCAGAGGGAGAAGCAGGCTCCACACAGGGACCCCGATGTGGGACTCCAGGCTGCAGGCGGCGCCAAACCGCTGTGCCACCGGGGCTGCCTGTAAAGAAAGTTTCACTGGGATGTCGTCATGCCTGTAACCTCTGAGAGCTTTTGCCTGACACCAGCAGAGTTCAGCAGTCCTGACCAGACCATCGGGCCTGCAAAGCCTAAAATACTTACTTTCTTTCTGGTTTTTTACCGAGTTTGCGGCCCCTGCTCTAGGTGTCTGTATTAATTCACTGGGGCTAAATTATGCTGCAAGTGGCAGATGACCAAAAACCTTAGTGGCTTATCATGAAGGGCCCCTTTTCACTAAGAAGATTTAGGAAAAAGGCAAAAGAGAAAAGGCAGGATCATGATCATTCCTAAAACTGATGTCCTCGGGCCGGGTCCAAGGACTCAGAAGGTGTCCCTCAGGACCCAGCCCAGAGGGCTTCACACAGGATGGAAAATCAAATGTGAGCCGGCAAGAGGTGAAAGCAGAGTTTATTGAAGGTCAAGAAATGGCAGATATGGACAGGCCATTCGGGAGACCCCGAAAGGAAAGGGAGCTTGAGTCTCCTCTTTGCTTGGGGTCTAGGCTTTTTTGTTTTTGTTTTTCGAGGTTTTCTTTATTAGACAGGGATAGAGAGCACAAATAGGCAGAGTGGCAGGCAGGGGGAGAGGGAGAAGCAGGCTCCCTGCTAAGCAGAGAGCCTCATGCGTGGCCTGGGATCATGATTTGAGCCAAAGACAGCAGCTTAACCCACTGAGCCACCCAGGCACTCCAGGGGTCTGGGGTTTTTTATTGGTAATTGTGGCCTGGTGCACCTGTGCTCTCATGCATCCAGGAACTGGTCAGAACAAGGACAGTGTTCAGGAGTCCTTCATGTCACTAATTCCATGAAGACAGGGTTCTTGGCATCAAGGTATTTGCAGTCAGTGGTCTTGGAGAACATTTATGAAGACCCACCGGGTCACTTCTTAGATGTTATCTGTCGTGCTGGAAGATTCCAAAGAAATCATTAACCCTTTGATGTTTACAAGGAGGACATACATTAAGGCCTGAGTTAGGTGGGGGTGCAGGTCCTAGCAAGAATAGAAGTAGAAAACAAAGCAAAGGAAAAATCCCCAACTTTTTCTTTCATGAGGTCCCTTTGGGTGCCCTGTCTCAATCTTTGATGGCACCTGTCACTCTCATTCATGTTTCATTGGCCAAGCAAGTCACAAGGCCAAATCTGGGTCAGGAAGTAATTCCTCTGGCATAGATTTGTGGGAGAGAAAGACCTGGTTAGGAATTCAGAGAATACTTTGAGAATAATACAGTCTATCACAGTGGCTATTCAACTTTTCTCAAGGGTTCAATCTAAAAATGGAAACTTATACAAGGTCTCAGGGCAGAAAGGCTAATCATTTTTGTCTTCTCTTAAAGCATATCAAAGAGTATGCTACAGTAAAGCACAGCCTCAGATTTCTTTGTGTTCTGGAGTTGAAAAGGGAACTTCAGAGCTTGTAGATTCTTGGCAAGACCCCCCCTCACCCCCTCCCGGTCCTTCTTCTCTGGGACATTCCCAGCCTCCTCTCACTCTTTGCTTTGAGAATCTTGGGCTTCATGCCACCATTTTCCTGGCGTCGCAGATGGAGTTCCCTGAGGAGATTTGAGCACAGGCATTTCACCAGGGGATGATCTTTCAGTGTGGGTGGGTGGGGTTGCAGGTGCAGCTGAGGACTGCACAGACCCTGCTGTGTCAGGGGGAGCTCTGAAGTGTCCCTCTCTTTCAGAATGGACAGACATTCAGACTCCTCATTGACCAGTTACTTGTGTGTGTGTGTGTTATGTGTGTGTGTTGTGTATATGTGTGATGGGGAGTGAGCCCAGAAAGGAATGTGACCGTGGGTAAGAAAGCTCATCCCTGGGTCCCTGGAGAAGACACTGAGCTGAGAACTGTCAGCAGCTGGGACTCTCCCAGAAAGCAGGGTAGGAGCCTGGGACCAGTATTGCAGCTTTTTCCACTCTTGTTTCCTTCAAGCATCCTTAGGAGGGCATGACTCAGGTGCCTGGGTGGCTCAGTGGGTTAAGCATCTGCCTTTGGTTCAGGTCATGATCTCAGGGTCCTGGGATCGAGACCCTCATCAGGCTCCATGCTCAGTGAGGAGTCTGCTTCTCCCTCTCCCTCTGCCTACAACTCCTCCCTGCTTGTACACATGTTCTCTCTTGAATAAAAAATTTTCAAAAAAAAAAAAAAAAAAGGAGGGCATGACTCAGGTTGTCCAGGTCTTGCTCAGCTCCTGGATTCTCATCTCCACTCAGCTCTGAACACACCCTTTTTATCCTCGTTGTAACCAAACTTACAGGAGTTCACTCCTTGGGGAGTTAGAGGCAAAGACCGGCTTTGTGTGGAGTTGTCACGCGAAGGAAACTTTATTTATAGCAAAGGAGACCTTGGGAAGTAGCTTCCAAAACCGTGACTCCCAGATAGAGGTGAGTGGGTTTGTTTCTTTTGGGGTAGGATGAATATTCAGAAAGGGGAGTTTTGTCATCACGTGGAAAGGCAGGCATAAGGTTGCACAGGTGTACCTAGAAAACGTGCCCCTACGTATATCGCTGTCATGTCAGTGAAGCTCACGCTCCTCCTTGGGTGGAGATCTAACGTTATAATGAGGTAGAGGTAACTGTCGGACACCCTGTGGTCCCTCTGCACAGGTGTGAGTCACTGGTTGAGCTCAAACTGGTCTAAGCCTCCAGAGCTCTTCCTGTTGTTTGCCCCTTGAAAGATAAGGTTCACATTCCTGTGAAGAAGGGGGTGGAAGTGATCAGCAAAGGTCTTGCTGGTGACAGTTTTAACCTCATTAACCCTATGGGGCATGGTTTCACAATCACTTGCCCCTCCCCCAAGCCCTGACACTCCTGTGTTCTTTGGCATTCACTCTCTTCCCTTCTCCACATGTGCAAACTCTTCTCCCTAACTATTCCTTAAAATCTTCCTGCTGGGAGTGAAACCTAGTTCTTCCCTGAGGCCACTGCTTCCCCAGCAGACCATCTAAAGGATGCTTTTTTCTTGCCTACACCCTGTATCCCCTCGGGCCCAAAAAGTTGGTGGGTATCTTCCTTTTCCCCACACTGCCACTTCCAGACTTTTCTCCTCCCCTCCACACTGACCCTCTGAGTTCGGATTCTCCTATCAAGAGACCCTCCATCCCCTGCTGCTCCTTGTTGCCGACCATGGGTCATTTCTGCCCATTCCTTGAGGACTTTAGCTCCTGGCACACTAACTCCTTTAACACAAGTTCACAACTTTAACACAACATCATTCTTAGTGATATAAATGTCCATGCTTTTAACTCATTAATCTCCCAGTTTGTTACCTCTTCTCCTAGAATGGCTTTGGGTCTCACTCTTCCTCATGGCATTCCCTTTCTCCATTGTCTTGATTTTGTTGTTACCAGTGATCATATTCCATCTAAAGTTCCCATTTTAAGCATCCCCACTCCCTAGCCATCATCTTGTATCTATCCAACTCATTTCCTCTGGGATTCTAACTCCAATAATTTTTTGACTTCATTGGGACCTCAAATAGCACTTTCGCTCTGTCTCCTCTCTGTCCAGCTGAGAATCCATGCATGTACACATCATCCATTGCATTGTTAAAAAGTTCAATTCTTCACCCATTGCAGCTGGATAGGACTTGAAAAAAACATGCTTGTTAAACTCATGGACTGCTTTAGTCCATTCCAGCTGCTAAAACAAAATACCATGGACTGGGTGGTGTATAAGCAACAGAAATTTATTTCTTATGGTTCTAGAGGCTGGAAGGTCTGAGATCAAGGCACGAGCAGGGTCCCGCTCTGGTAAAAGCTCTCTTCCTGGCTTATAGCTTGTGCCTTCTGGCTGTATCCTCAGCTGGTGGAGAGCAGGAGCTCCGCAGGGGCTTTTTTTTTTCTTTTTCTAAGAGCGCTAAGCCCATTCACCAGGGCTCCCCGTTCATTAGCTAAACACCTCCCCAAAGTCCTACCTCCTAATATTATCACATCAGGCAGTGGAATTTCAACCTATTAATTTGGGGGATGTTCATTCTCTAGCATGAACCTTAAGTGAGGTCTTAGGGTTGTAGGTTATGACTACCATGGTTATGTAGTCTGTTTACTTCCCACCTGTTCTAGACTTTCTCCTTTCCACACTTTCTCCTTTCCCTCCAAACTTCCAACATCTTATCCCTCTCCTTCTCAGCTGACTTACTGTTTTACTGAAGAAGTAGGAGCAAAAAAAAAAAAAAAAGACTCCTTCCACATGTTCCCACTTCCCCCTGGGCCCATAGAGTCTGTTTTCCCTCTTGATTCTATGGAAGAACTGTCTTGGTTTCTATCCAAAGTCAAATGCCACCCCCCTCTTATATAATATATCCTTTCCTTTTCTACCTACCCAAGGACACTGTTCCAGTGTTTGCCTCCTCTGATACATAATAAAATGATTCTTCTTTAATATATTCATATTATCAGCAAGCAAATATGCTGTCCTTTCTTCCGTCTTCAAATGCCTCTCTTGACCCCATATCCCCTTCTAGATGCTGCCGTATATCTCTGCACCTCTCAGGAGCAAAACTCAAAAGAGTTGTCTACACTCATTATCTTCTTTTCCTGTCCTTCTTCCAGCTGCAATTTGTCTTTCATACCAATTCCACCAACCTACTAAAAAGCTTTTCACATTGTAGGTCTAATGGCCATTCTCTGTCCTCATCTGACTTGACCTCTTAGCAGCATTTCACACAGTTGATCGCTTTCTCCTTGAAAGAGATTCTTTTGGCTCCCAAGACACTGTTGGCTCCTGGTTTTCTTTCTACCTTGCTGGCTAGTGCTTCTCAGTCTCTCTTGCTTGCCCTTTTCCATCCTCTGGGTTGTGAAATATTATAGTACTTCAGTGATTCTCAGCAAACATTTTTTTCTTCTCTAACTATACTTCCTCCTGAGGGAGTTTATTCAGTTCTGTGACTTTATTTATTTATTTATTTATTTATGACTTTTCTTTATTTATTCATGAAAGACAGAGAGAGAGAGACAGAGAGAGAGAGAGAGAGAGAAGCAGGGGGAGAAGCAGGCTCCATGCAGGGAGCCCGATGTGGGTGGGATTGGATCCCAGGACTCCAGGATCACGCCTGGGCTGAAGGTGGCGCTAAACTGCTGAGCCACCCAGGGATCCCCAGTTCCATGACTTCACATGTAACTTTCAAATTTATTTCCACACCCTGGGCCTCTGCTTTAATTTCCAGACTCATAATCCGGCTGCCCACTTGACATTTCCACTTGGATGTCTCACAGCCAGCTCAAACTTGATATGTGCAACATTAGATTCTTGATAATAGCTGTCATGTGGTTGTTTTGAGAATCAAGTGAAACAGTGCATATATTGTATTTGGATTATCTGTCATGGTAAGCGCTCAACTAATATTACTTATTATTATAACTGCATTGAGTATTTGTTAAATAAATGACTATTACAGTAAATCACTAGGTTAGTATTATGCTGTCTTATGTAGTCAGCAATAAGAAGTATATGGCCATGATAAAGAGAATGAGTAATATGGTTTATTTAATTTAGTGTCTACTATGTACCAGGCACAGTTATAGGCACTGGGAGTATAACAGTGAAAAACAGACAAAATACTTTTTCTTTTGAAGTTTACATTCTAGAGGGTAGAAGGGGAAGGGACAAATAAAATGCATACTATGTTAGATGGTAATAAATGCAATGGAGAAAAATATAGTAGGGGAGAGAGATTAAGACTGCTAGGGGTTTGGTAAGGGAGGCTCTTTTGGGTAGAATCATGTATTAGTAAATTATTGCTATGTAACAAACTTCTCCTAAACTTAAATTATCTCACACAGTTTCTGTGGGTGAGGAATTTCAGAGCATCTTAGCCCGATGGTTCTGGTTCAGGGCCTCTTATCAGTGTGCAGTCAAGATATTAGCTGAGGCCACTGCCATTTGAAAGGATGGGTAGGTCTGGAGTCGGCAGGAGGCCTTATTCCTCCCCTCATGGACCTTTCCATAGGGCTTCTTCATTTCTTATAGCATGGAAGGTTGCTTCCCTCAGAGGATATGATCCAAAACAGATCAAAGCATAAGCCCCATATGTTTTATGACCTAGTGTCCAAATCACACATGGTTATTTCTACAGTATTCTGTTTGTTACCCAGGTCAGTCAGGTCCAGCATAGGAGGGGACCACACAGGGTGTCAGTCCTAGGAGGTGAGCTATGGACAGCTATCTTGGAGATTGGCTACCACATGACTGTACAGTCTTTGACACTCCTTCTGTTGACAAATGGGATCTGTATTGTCTTCTCCCTTGTCCTAGAAAGTGAGGGTTGCTCTGAGACTGCTTAGGTCAATAGAATATAACAGAAGTGACACTATGTTAGTTTCTGAGCCCAAGCTTTAAAGGACTGGGAGCTTCCACTTAATGCTTCTTGAAATGGAACACCTACTCCACCATGTAGAATTCTGACTACCCTGAGACCACCGTGCTGTGGGGAAGCCCAAGTTAGCCATGGAAGAGATGTGAGACATCTGAATGAAGAAGCCTTCATTCCAGCTTCAGCCTCCATTTGACTGCAACTACATGACGGTTCCAAGTGAGAACCTCCCAGCTGAGACTTTCCACCCCCAGGATCATAAGAGATAATAGTAATTTGTGTAAATCACCAGTTAGGGGACAGTTCCCACAGCAGATGATGGGAAGTCAGGGATAGCTACTCTGGAAAGAATATTCCACCAGGGATCTGGCTATTTGAGGAAAGGGCTGTCCAGGCAACAGAAAAAAAAAAAATAATTGAGAGGCCCTGGAATAGGAACATGCTTGGTGAATTTGAAGGACAGCAAGGCAGCTTATGATTGAATCAAAGTAAGAGAGCCAGAGAAATGTAGGTGATGAAGTCATTTACTTTGAGAGATAGAGAGAGGTTGCCGAAAGGGTTTATTTAACCAGAGGCATAATGTAATCCATTCAAATGTTTTGTTTTACTTTATTTTATTTTTTATTTTGTCTTATTTTATTTTTTAAAGTAAGCTTCACACTGTGGGTATAGCCCAACGCAGGACTTGAACTCATGATCCTGAGATCAAGACCTAGTTGATATGAAGAGTCAGATGCCTAACTGACTAAGCCACCTAAGTGCCCTTAAACTTATATTTTAAATACCTCAATCTTATTGCTTTGTGGGAAAAAAATTCTAGGAAGGCAAGAGTGGGAGAAGAAGAGCATCTAAGAGACTGCTCTTATATATAGTCCAGGGGGTAAGCTAGAGGTGATGAGGATTGATCAAATTCTGGAAATGGACTGAAAGTAAAGTCAACAAGATCTACTTATAGATTGGATGAGCTGCAATCACAGAAAAAAATACATCAGGAAGGAGTCCTAGGCTTTGGCCCAACAACTAAATGAACCAAGTTGATATTTACCAAAATGAGAGAAAATGAGGAGAATTCTTTTCTTATTTTGGGGGCAGGCTAACATTCTGTTTTGGAAGCTGATGTTAACTTCCAAGTATAAATGTAACTTCAATAGATATGTCTGGGCATCAGGGTAGGACTAGATGTATAAGTTAATGGGTTGTGAGCATTTAGATGGCATCTGATGCCAGCAGACTGAGATCATCACAGAAGTTCTAGAAGAGGTCCAAGAAGCAAGCCCTAGGGCATTGTAGCATTCATAAGTTGGCAAGAAGAGGATCCGTCAGAGAGACTGAGACCGAGTGACCAAGGATGAAGGAGAGCAAGAATGTGTTGTCCAGAAAACAAGAGAAGAAATATTTCAAGAAGGAAGCATGATCATATGTGTCAAATCCTGCTGATAAGGAAGAGAACAAATAAAAGTTGATTATTGGATTTGATCATGTAGAGGTCATAGGTGACTTTGATGAAAGCAGAGAAGTGGTATAGTACCTCAAGGGAAATATGTGGATGATAGCGATATTTTAAGTTGGAAGCATGTGTAAATGCTGATAGAGATAATTAAGTAGAGAGAGAAAAGTCAATGATAATAGGAGAAAGGGATATTTGCAGAGTTGAAATTGTTGAGTAGGAAAGAGGCAGGGGGATCTAATGAATAAGGACCAAGTTTATTGTTATAAAAGGGAAGACAAGGAATATGGTTACAGGTGCAAAAAGTTAGGGGATTTATGGACAGGGATTTTATTTTTTTCACTGAAGTAAGAAGCAATCAGTTGATCTTACAGGGGGTAAGGGGTTTGGGAGATTTGAGAAGAGAGAAGTTATGGAATATTTGTTTAGGAGAATAGACTTGATAAAAGCACACAAGAATTGTCAGCATAATTGAGCAGCATAAGGGTCAGCCTGTTGCTTATGGCTGTGATTTTACAGATCGAACAGTCAGCATGATTGTGTCCTCTTTTTTTTTTTTTTTTTTTTTTTTTTTTTAGCATGATTGTGTCTTGCACGGGTGCAGGTGAGGAGTGGGGAGAGAGAGTCAGATATGGTCAAGGTTGGAATTGTTCAGGCAGTTACTAGTAAAGGAGTGATGAAAATGACATTAAGGGTGTCTGCAAAGGAGGGCTTATGATGTTGATCATGGAATTTGAGCTGAGCATGGAGAGAAATGAAGATGTGAGAGGGAGAATGAACGAAGACAATGAAGTGCCAGTAGGATCAAACATGGTTGGAGTTGGGGTGTAAGAGAGAGTGAGCCGGTGGGAGGAGAGTGGGAGGTCTGAAAGTGGGATTTTGGATGGGATGCACTTGTTGGTTATGATGGGGACTAGAGTGTGAGCATGGAGCGAGGTGCAGCTGAGCGAGATGGAACTGGAATCTTGCTGGTGAAGAGTAAAAGATTGGTAGGCTGATGAGTTGAATGTGTCTTCCATATGGGTATCAAAATCCTCAACAATGATGGCAGTATTGTTGATAGTGTGTCAGCTCTAAAACCTCGAGTGAATGAGAGGCAGTAATTGAGAGTTTGTGGACAATGATGATAAGTAAAGGTTGCAAGCACCTTCTAAAGCTGATTTTATGAGATTGGCTATTTCATTCAATCAGTACTGATCTCAGTTTAGTCGACTAAAAATGAAGAAGTCAGTCCACATCATCCTCAAATTCACCCTGTTCTAGGACTTGGCAAAAAAATTATCTATTCATTAATTTTTTAAAGCATTTTGTTTATTGGGGAGCCTGGCTGGCTCAGTTGGATAAGTGTCTGACTCTTTCTTGATTTTGGCTCAGGTCATGAGCTCAGGGTGATGAAGGTGTGACAGTCTGCTTAAGATTCTCTCTCTCTCTCTGCCTACCCCCCACTCACACATGCACACATGTGCTCTCTCTCTCTCTCTCTCTCAAAAAAAAAGAAAAGTTTTATTTATTTAAGTAATCTCTACACTCCATATGGGGCTTGAACTCACAACCCTGAGATCAAGAGTCCCATGCTCTTTCAACCAAGCCAGTCAGGTTCCTCTTGACAAAAAATTTAAAAGAAATATATATATATATTTATATAAATAAATATATATAAAACATTAATTATATTAATATTATATTAATTATATAATTATAATTATATATATATAAATATATATATAATATTTATAACCATCTTTGAAAACTCTTCTGTTAACTAGAGAACAGTTGAGCTCTTATTTCCAGTTTTCTGACTCTGTAAGGAAATCTATTTATTTCAGGCTGTAATGTATGTTTGCGGCTCATTATAAGGGCATTTTCTTATAGCTAGCAAGATCAACGCGGGTCTTGTTGGGTTAAAAGAGGTGAAAGTTCAGAGCAGGAGGGAGAGGCAAAACTCAATTCTACAAGTGTTTATTAAGTACAAACAAGGGAAATTTGGAATTAATGTAGTTGGAGATTTTACCATTAAAGAGAAAATCACATGACTGTTATTTTATGAAATGAGCCAACTGGGAGTCTTTGGCACCAGAACTCTAATTGAATGAACGTCCCCACACATCAGAGAGGATTCCATCACTCCTCTGCACCCGCTTCCCCCTGACCCTGCCATCATCCTTCTGCTAAAGCACTTTCTCAATGCAATGTAGTCATTTGATTTCTTCTCTACCACCCTGTCTTGCAATTGGAGGTCAGGGAGGGAAAGATTGTTTCTTATTCATCTTGAAAGCACAGTGCCTGATAAATATCTCATCAATTCAGGATTGAATGATAGACTAAATGTATGAATGGGAAGCAGGAGCCACACATTTATTTGCTTCAGTGTTTATTAGAAAATGACCATCTTACAGGTTGTTGTTATTCCACAATTTAGGAATTTGTAGGTATTTAAAGTATCCAGTGGAATGGGAATGTGAGAAAATTCTAGGTTCCTGCTAAATGTCATCCCTTCTCTACTCCAGGATTCTGTTGAATCTCATGCATATGTATGGCAAGATCTTCTTTCTTCCCTCGTTCAGACATATTCTGATTTAAACTTATTACATCAGGCAAGTATTTCTAATAATCTAGGTCTTTTAGATACTCTGGGATCAAAAATCCCTCAAAAGACCTAAAGGAAGAATTTTGAGAAACTGGGCCCTTTCTCGGCTTTGCTTTATAGGGGCTTTGGATGTGACCTCCCACATTGGACTATGGTGCATCAGGGTGAAGTGTGAATGGGAGGAGCCTCACCATTTCCTTATTTCTAACTGATTTTATTATTATTTTTTTAATTGTATTTCTAACTGGACATTAAGTCATTTGCCTTGGCTCTAGAAATAATCAGTGAAGCTCTGACATGAACTCTGAGGTGGTGCTGGGTTTTTCAAGAACCCTCTCTTCTGACAAACCAGGCCGATTCTCGATGCCTGGGCCATCCCAGTGGCTACTGCTACATGGAGCAGTTGGGACTCACCGGATGGGACAGGGGGAGTGGGGTGGTGGTGGTGGGGTAGTAGTGATGGTGAAATCATTCACTATCTCACCTTTGTCTCCAATCAGCCGAAGGAAAGTAGGCAAGTTGCTTCCCTCTATGAACCTCTCTTCTCACCTGTAAAATAAAGGGTTGACCCAAGAGAACCCAGATGGTCTTTTGCAACTCTCATTTTCGAAATGCTGTGAACTTTTTCTTTTCCCAGACACAGTTGTTCTTCTAGTGCTAAGTGAGCCCTGCCTAGCCACTCCCTTCTTGAGATAATGTTTCCGTTGAGATTTTCTCCAATCTCCACCTCAGTCCTGTGGTTTATATCTCTCATATCATTGTTTTCTTGTTCATATCTAATTTGGGTTGGTTTACAAACATTCGGGAGTCATTGACATTGACTTGGCATTCACTTACTGAGTTATTTATTAATCTGAGCCACACACTGGGGACAAGGACAGGAAAAGCTCTGTCCCCTAGGCTCACACAGCTCAGCAGAATGTCAGTTAGTTCCATTGCTGCAGATACCATTTTAAAGTGCTCACAAGCATTGCTGTCTCTCTTACTCCGCAAATTTTATTTGTGGATTTCCAAAAGGATATAAGGAAGTTACCAGTACTAGCAGTGAATACAAATGGTAATGAGCATTTTTCTCTAGTTTTTTTGAGCAAAAATAATATGGACCTTCCATCTGGTATTAATTAATTTGGACTATTCCGGTTTGCAGAACTGTTATCTTATTGTGCCTCTATTTTTTAACTATGGGGAAAACATTAAGTAAAAAGTAGGATGTTTAAAATTTTGAGGACTTGAGGTTGAATGGAAAGCAGTGCCTGCGAGCTCTGCGGAGCCGCCGAGCCACCCTGAAAGGAGAGGGAGGTCAACCCTTGGCGTGAAAGGCGCAGGAGCGCCCCCTCATGGTAATAGTCACGAATTACTTTGCTGACACCCGTTTACCCATTAAGGGTGTTTGAAAAGCAAAATTTTAGCTTCACTTCTGCTCCAAGAGAAGAAACGCTATTTAAGACAAAGGAAGTCTGTCCATTCCTACTCCAGGAAGGAGCTGAGCCAGAGTAGGGGCCGGGAAATGGAAACTTCCTAGGTTTCCATAGTGAACTTCGTTTTGTGACCTCATAGCCACAGACTTCCTGTAAGCATAAAACTACTTCCAAGAAAAAAATTTCAATGAGTTTTGAAGGGTCCTCACCTCTGCTCCTCTCCATTATCTTAAACATTAGAGAATTGAGAACATTACATTTTATACCCTTTATATTTGGTTACTTTTGTTGTCTTTGTTGTTTGGTAGTTTTTATTGTTTATTAATTGTTGTTGAAGTTTATCATTAATCAATGAGTCCCCAGAAAAAAATTATATCAGTTTCATATAGGATTTGTAAAAAATTAAAAAACATGCTTGCTGTTACAGAATATTTATTAGAAGAAAAAATGCATTTTAGGAAGCACATGTAATTTATCTCATCTTTTAGCACCACTTCTGAGCTCTTATTTCCTCTGCTGAATTGCTAGCTCTTTGAAGTAGAACATCATTTTGCTCAATTTTGTGCTCTTTCTCATTCTAAGTGCCTATCACAAAGGAAGAATATAATGTGTGGTTTGATGGTCATGGATTTTAGAAAAACCCTGTGATATAAGCAGTGGAGCAAATCCTTGACCCACCTGTTACTTGATAAGAGAGGGCAAGTGACTTGCCCAGGGTCATACAGCTTCAAGTGGAAGGGCCGGGATTCCAACTCAAGTAGTTTGGGTCCAGGGGTCGCCGTGTATAGTTAGGTATATAAGTTTGTGTATGTCCCTTCTTCTACCCTCCCTCTGATATGGTCTTCCTTTCCCTTAAGAGTCTTGCTTTTTACACTGGCATCCCTACCCCTTGCATGCAGCTCATTTACTGTCCAGAGGCAGGGTGGGAGGGGAAGCTGATGTCATTTCTGGCTACTGAGATGGGACATGTAGCTTGGGCCTAATGTAACAATGGGATCCCCTTCTCTGGCCAGACTTATTGCACCAGTGATGGTCAGTAAGCCTGCAGACCATGCTTGCTGAGGAATTTCTGGGAGAAAAGTATCCTCTTTCTCTTTCTTTCTGGAAAAACTTTGGATTACCATTTTCTTTCTCTATCCTTAGATATGAATAGGAGCAGGCCGTTGTGGATAGCCAGAGTAGGGCTGCTGGAAGGGAAGTTGACATGGCCAAGGGCAGACAGATGCAGGAGCAAACCTGATCTTGGATGACATTAGTGAGTAACTGAGTCAAATCACCCCTGAAACCAACCCTATCTCTAGCATTCAATCATGTAAGCCATTAAGTCTCTTTTATTGTTTCAGCCACTTTGAGGGTTATTTATTTATTTATGTATTTATTTATTTTTAATCATTCAGGGGAAACTATTCATGGCCATAATTTGAGAGAATAAGATTCTGTCTCTTTCTGAAAAAGCTAACTGGTTAGAACTTTGACCAAGTACAGTTGTTAAATTTGGAAAGAAGTGATTAGAGCTCAGTGTTTAAGAGCTACATGATAACTAGTTCATGTTATATTTACAACTCTATATCCAAATAAAACCTAAATGTCAGGTGTCTGACTACGAATATAAAAATATCAAGACCTGCTGTTACTGCAGCTGAACCTAAATGATGGCTCCCTCAGGGAGAATCAATACTTTTAAGGCAAACTCATATTCCTACATGTACTTCCAAATGACAAATAATAAATGTCCAAGGAAAACATTTAAAAAATACCTCTACAAAGGTTAAAAATTAGGAAAAAATGTGACTTGCTTCTTTCAAGAGTTAGAAAAAACATCTCCCAGAGGATGTTGCTTTTCCCCTACCGTAGAGCTAACTAAATAACTTTTAGAAAGGAAGTTTTGATTGTTGGTGATTATACTGACAAATAATTCAAGGATAAAGATAAATAATCTAAAATTGAACCCACTATCTTGAAAGAGCATTTCTTTAAGATTTCAGTGGTCCTAAATTTTAAACTGGAAGAGAAGAGCTTCTGTTGGTATCAAGAAAGCCTAGATAACCAAGTATCTTCAGAATAAATAACAATTCTTGGTTAGAAAATCTGTAAGTCCCTACAATTCTAAGGTTCCTGTTCTGTTTTTCCTTCTTTGACAGAATCTATTGGCTAAATACTTTCCTTTCCTGCTTGGAGACAACTTCTTTCTTCACCTCCTGGCACTCTATCTTGAACAAACAAAATTATAAAATACTTATTAAAGTTGGAGAAAAAAATAACCTTTTTCTGTTCTTGTTTTGTCTGTATCAGAAAGAGTAGAGGGTCCCAAGCCATCTGATATAATGGATGCACTATCCTTTATTTCAATAACTAATTATTAAGGAAGAATGGTTTGATTTTCAAGGTCCTTGGACTACAGAGAACTCAAGCTCTGGCTGCAAATTGTTTGCCTCAAAGAGACATAAATAACCGCAACTGCCACAAAATAAAGCAGGTAATCTTTAGACATGCCTGAATAAATTAAAATGAAATATAACCCAAGACTCCAGCCCTTCAGGTCCCATTGAATACTGTGTTCTCGGTCAGCTGGTAAGATTTTAATTTATTTTACTATTACATTTCTTATGACAAAATGTAACTTAACTCATTCATGTTGTCCATTAATCCACTCTCTCCTTCATAAAAGTGGCATATATGATGATGACCTATATTAAGGTAATTGTCTACCATGTGTAGTATTGTAGTGATAATCTATAAATAGTATAAAAGTTTGTAGAAAATTAAAATATGAAGCATATGACCACAGAAAGATATAAATCTTTAAATATTTGTTTTTTTCTGCACATACATTGTTTTAGCGACTTGAGCCACCTAGTGGTAATATCTGTGAAATATGATTTCTCTTTTTTTTTTTTTTCAAGATTTTATTTATTTGAGGGAGAGAGAGAGAGCAACAGAAGGCACAAGCGGGGGAGCAGCAGAGGGAGATGGAGAAGCAGGCTCCCGGCTGAGCAGGGTGCCTGACTCAGGGCTGGATCCCAAAACCCGGGGATCATGACCAGAGCTGAAGGCGGACACTCAACCGACTGAGCCACCCAGGCACCTGATAAAATATGATTTGCTATACTGAAAACTAACATAAAAGCTTTTAACTGCTTCCACCTTAATAAGATTGAAGTAAATAAAACGAATTATAACCATTATGTACATTCAGATTTCCAAATTAGTATTTATTTATTACTAGACAAATAAGGGCAGCCCAGGTGGCTCAACAGTTTAGCACCGCCTTCGGCCTGGGGCGTGATCCTGGAGACCTGGGATCGAGTCCAACACCTGGCTTCCTGCATGGAGCCTGCTTCTCCCTCTGCCTGTGTCTCTGCCCTCCCCCCCTTAATAAATTAATAAAATCTTAAAAAAAAGACAAATAAATTTGTAATTGATTAATTAGCAAAGTAAAGTGTTAGGTTTTTATAATTACTTTACAATATTCAATCTCCCAATATGGCATATTTGTTAATAAGCTTGTTATTAATTTATAAATTAAATAAGCAACTAAGTTATAAAAACATAACCCTTTGCTTGTTTTGTTTCTTCTAGTAAAGGCCACATAGCCAAGAAAATAAAAATTTTATGAAATAATTGATGAAGGGGAAATTTTCAACATGTATAACCAAGAAATAGTTAACAAACGTTTAATGAACTAAAATGACTAATACATTTAATGACTAATACATTTGAGAATCTGTTGTGTTTACTTATTTATTTAAAAGATTTTAGGGACACTGGGTGGCTCAGTGGTTGAGCGTCTGCCTTTGGCTCAGGGCATGATCCTGGGGTCCTGGGATCAAGTCTCACATAGGGCTCCCCTCAGGCAGCCTGCTTCTCCCTCTGCCTGTGTCTCTGCCTCTCTCTCTGTGTCTCTCATGAATAAATAAATAAAATCTTTTTTTTTTTATTTTAAAGACAGAGAGAGAGCACAAGCAAGGGGAGCAGCAGAGGGAGAGGGAGAAGCAGACTCCCCGCTGAGCAGGGAACCGGATATGGGGCTCAATCCCAGGATCTCAGGATCATGACCCGAGCCTAAGGCAGATGCTTAGCCAGTTTAGCTCCCCAAACGCTTCTATAACTTGTAGTATTTAAATGTAACTTTTGATAAATGGGCTTGAGTATAACCGTGTTTTCCAAATCTGTCTTCTGTCATATCATCAGTCTCATGTCTTCTTATATTCAAAAAACAAGAGTTAATTACCAATCTGCTTTCATGGTCCATTAGAAATGCTCCACACCCAGATTACACAGTGACTAATTTTAGATTTCTTTAACTGGGAATTGTAGCTCAAATTCAGTTTCCATGTTGGCTCTGTTCTCATGTAATAACTTCCAGCAGAGCCAAATCACAAAATACTTACTAACTTCAAGTGTTAGAATCCACGTTCATCTTTGCCTTGTTAACTTTTAAGGATCTTTTTATTTATTGTTCCAAGAATGTCAGGTTCTTTGATTTCCTGCTTTCTTAAATTGCCATATGTCTCTAAAGAGGTTGTGTGTGTGTGTGTGTGCTTAAAAAATCAGAATTAGCACAAAGGAATGATAGATTTGTCCTCTTTGAATTCATCAAACTTCCGACTTAGTGGATTGCAAAGCCAGAATATGAAACCAGCAAGGCAACTATTCTCTCTTTTGGATGATCCAGCTTTATATAAACTCTGACCTCCCTCCATCTCATTCAATTGGCATTAAGTGAGCAGAAGACAGGTAGTTTTCATGAGTGTTCCTAGAAGCAAAGGTGTCTGCAGAACTGTGGAGAAGTGTCAGCCTGAGAGCCCATCAGACCTCTAAGGAGTGACTTATCAGAATAAAAATGAAATAGGCTCTAAGAGAGGAGAAGTTTCCATGATATATAAGGCACCCAGGCAGATCAGGTAGGGGAATGAGGTACCAGAGGGAGGATTCTGCTATAAGCATATGGGGAATGTCTATTCTTTTGCTCTTCCTTCTGGGAATGCCATCTTTCTGGACAGAATGTGCAGCCATGGGTCAGACATGTTCCATAGGCTAGGCCAACTACAGACTTTCCTGAGGCATTTTGAACATGGGACCAATAAGAACGAGTCTGACATGTTCTTGGGGGGTGAAACCTGGGGGATTTGTGGTACTTCTTGCTGCTCTGTGGAGAAAATCAGCCCAAGAAGCCAAGATACAGAGACACAGGTTAGGGGGAGTGTCTGAACCAAACTTCTTGGAATACGCTTTTTTTGCCTCAATTACTTTGACTTGGGTTTCTGTCACTTGCAACCTGGAGAATATGCTGAAAGGTAAGGGAGAAAAGTAGGTTCTAGTGCCCTGAGAATCAGATAGATAATGATCAGAAGAACCTGCCTAGACCTGGTGTTGATCAAAACAGTACCAAGATACCTAATACTAGTTTTGGATTGGAACTGATGCTAGCTAGGTCAGCATTGCCGCCTGTTAAGTCCACAGCCCCATTGAGTAAAATGGCCCAAAATGCCCTTTCCTAAAACCAAAGGTCCTGTGCAGCCATGTTTGGTTATCAGGTGACTTATACATCCTCATCCTCATCGAAACCCTCACTCTTACCTCCTTAGACAAATTCAAATGTGAAAGTGTAGTGTTTATGAAATAACACAAATCCCCAAGTGAACTTTAGAAGACTAAGAAACCCATCCAGAGAATATGGAGGGGTAGGACTTTCCTCTGTTCTGGGCGCATCTTTAATGTAGAGTGGTAGACATCAGCCAAAGCCAGCGTCTGCTCATGTTCAATCTGGTCTTGATTCCCCACCCACTCCTCATTCTTCATAGTCTCTCTGAGTCAATTTCCTTACTCTCACGATTAGCCCCCACCATTGTGCTTGCTGATGGCTCCTGAATTTGTATTTTTACTAGTGAATTCTTTCTTAAATGGAAGATCTGCATACCTCATTGTATTTTGGACATTTCTTCTCAGTTCCCTGGGAATGTCCAAGCCAATGCATCTAACAGGTAAACTCTTCCTAAATTTTTCATATTCCCTGTGGAAGAGAGTGGTATCACTATCTACCTGGGTGCTTAAGCCAGAAACATATGAATCATTGGTGACTCCTGCTTTTTACCCCTATAACTTATCAGTCAGTATGGTTTTTCAACACCATCTCTTTATTATTACTCAAATGCCTCTCCTTCTCTCCACCCCCACCACTATGTCCTCAGTCAAGATCCTTATTATTTCTTGTGTGGCTTATTGTAACAGCTTCTTTTTTTTTTTTTTTTTTAAAGATTTTATTTATTTATTCATGAGTGACACAAAGAGAGAGAGAGAGAGAGAGAGAGAGGCAGAGACACAGGCAGAGGGAGAAGCAGGCTCCATGCAGGGAGCCCGATGTGGGACTTGATCCAGGGTCTCCAGGATCACACCCTAGGCCAAAGGCAGGCGCCAAACCGCTGAGCCACCCAGGGATCCCTGTAACAGCTTCTTAACTGTTATTGCAGCCTTGATTATTCACCATTTGATACTATTCTTTTTTCTGGAGTTAACTTTCTCAGTTGAAGGTCTCGTAGTGTATTTAAAAAATCTTTCATGACCCCCGTAGACAAAGGACCGTAAGTTCATCTGCATGGCTTTTCCTCTTCCTCCAACATGATCTTTAGCCAGTTGTTTCCTATTATTCCCAGCCATGTGAGTTGCACCCCAAATGGGCCGCACTCCTGCTTGCCTCAGTGAGCAGGCTGCTCCTTCTGTGACTACTGATTGCACCCCATCCTAGGTCAGCCCAGCCACTCCCTTCTGGGGAAAGGTTTTCTTCAGCTCCTTACTCTGTAGATGGCTCCACCATACATTTATCACAGTGTCATGCTATCATCTGCTTACTTCCATGTCTTCCCAAATGTGCTGTAAAACTCCTTGAAGCTAAAAGCAGCACCTGGCTATTGAATGCATAAACAAATAGAGTCTTTTAACCAACCGATGAGTTCAAAGATGAATAAAACCATGAAGCATTTACTAATTATTCTGTTTGGAGTTTACCCTCCGGGCGGCATCAATTCTGAAGCAATAAATAAGAAAAATGAAGATGGCAGTGCTCTATTAGTATTGATGAAAGGCTGCAAAGGAGGATCCTCCTGCCATTATCTGCCCACTTCCAGCAGAACAGATTGGTGGGTGAGAAAGATGCAATATGGTAACTTGAACTGACATAAGCTGGGGTGGGAGGAAGGCAGTCATTTCATTCTGATGGAGTAAAACCTGCATAGAGACTCTGCTCCATTGTTCATCTTTAAGCAGCTCTAATGAACATTGGCAGGTGTCTGAATGAACAACTTTGAAAGCTTCTGAATGTCCCCCCAAAAAGATTGGAAAGCTTTTCTAGAAGCAAGCCAGAAGAGGTGCTATGTGGGATCCTTTGAGGACTCCAACAGAAAAGTAGATTTCATCTGGATTTTTGTGCTCCCAACTCAAAGGAGTTGGCCAGGTAGTTATTTTCAATCTGTTTTCTGTTGTTTTATCTATTTAGGCTTTTTCTGTCTTGATAACGTTTAGCAAAATAGCATTTGCCTTTCTTTGTGGGTCAACATAACTATTTGTAGGATTTTTCTCCTGGGACCCCAAGCCAGCTCAACTACCTGAGGGAGATACCACAGTCTTTACCCTCCACAAAGGGGAGCTAGAGACACACTTGAGGGACGTGAATCAAGGGATCTATCATACAGGTCAAACAACGAATTTCAGAAACATTTATTTGGCATCAACTCAAAAGTTGCTTCAGAATTTCTATTAAAAAGGGGATTAGGGGCACAACTTGTTAGTAAAGGTGAATGGGAAGGGGTTGAAGGAGATGTGGAGATTATGGAATGGCAGGGTAAAGCTAAATCCCTCTGGAGCCCCCTGTTTGTGTTACTATGGTAACTATTTTCTTAGTAAATTATGCTGGACATTGCGGGAAATTAAAAAAAAAAAAAAACTTGATTACAATGAACCTTGCCCTGAAGGAAATTAGAGTTCAGCCAGGAGAGACAGAAAAACTAACAGGTTTAAGAGGCTATTAATCAGGGACACCTGGCTCATTCAGCCAGTAGAATGTGCCACTCTTCTTCATCTCCGGGTTGTGAATTCAAGCCCCACTTTGGGTGTGGAGCCTATTGAAAAAAAATAATAATTAAAAAAAGAGGCTATTAACCCAGAATAATTTTCTAGAGGCCAGTTTGTGGAGCTAATTGACTGGAAATTCTGGGCTTAATGGCACCATTTAAATCCCTCCTGGTCCCAGATGCAATTTGGTACCACTTGGTGGTCATGGTGTCTGTCCTCTGGTTAAATATCAATAGGGAGGATTCTGGGTCATGGGTGTGGCTGGACTTTCCAGAGATCTCTGAGTCACTCAGTACCCCTTTCTTCAGCCCAGTGTGGAGAATTTGGGCTGAGAGATTACTGGGGATACAGGACACTCCTCTCACAGCCTTATCTCCTAAAACAGGGTTGCTACAATCTCTAAACCCGGTCTTACCTCCTCATCTCATCTATTTTCCTTTCAGAAAGTGAGAATTTCACCTGCCCTGTTTGAAAAGTGGGATTGGGTACAGGTGAAGACACTTGCCATTTTTCAATTGCATTATATCTGAATTCTCATTATCCTGGGACATGATTCTCAAGGGGATTTTCTATAATAATGTTCTCTCTGAGTTGAAGGAAATCAGAGTCCTGCCCTGAGGAGAAAGAATTTATATATAATTAGTGCATATATGTGTAGATATGGGGTGGTTATTATTCAATGATAACGAAGGATTGTTGAATCTTTACTATATGTCAGGCATTGTTCTAAGCAATTTGTTCATGTTGTCTCATTTATTCCTCACAGTGGCCCAGCGAAGTCTGACCTGTTACCATCTCCATTTTAGAGATGTGGAAATTTGGGTATAGATAAACCAATTTGCCCAAGAGCATATAGCCACTCAGTGGAGGTATAAACTCAGCCAGTCTTACTCTGGATACCATGTTTTTAACCACAAAGTTATTTTGAAGGGAAACAGTACAGGTTGTCTTGTTTTATTTTGCTTTAAAACTAGCTCAAACTCACAGCTTAGCTCAAATTCACAGCTGGACAATAATAATTAAAATCTGAGCAGCGAGCTTTGTTATAAATGGGAAGAGTACCATTGGGGGTAGGAGAGCCCTGCAAACTCTTGGAATCTTAATTTTCCATTTCCAAAGAAATTCTTATTTGATTTTTAAGTCCAGCCTCTTATCTCTTCACAGAAACATTTGGCAACCATCCTTGGTTTTTTTCTCTCCCTAAAAATTGCAGCTTTTCTCTCTTAATTTCTTCTTCTTTCCATTTAGGTATGCCCATGTTTACTGCATCTTGGGGGGAAAAAAACCACTGAGTGAACCATCCCCTTGGCTGCTTCCTCTAGCTTTTTAGAAAGACCTGTTTCTTCCTTTCACTCTCCCTCTACTTCCTTAATGTTTGACTCCTGAAGCTCCTGGTAATCTCTTTTTACTTATTTAAGGTTTATTTATTTATTTATTTGAGAGAGAGAGAGAGCGCGCGAGCGGGAGCAAGTGGGGTAGGGGCAGAAGGAAAGGGTGAATCTCAAACAGACTCTGTGTCGAGCAGGGAGCCTGATGGGGTGGGGAGGGGGCTTCATCTCAGGACCCTGAGATCAGGACTTGAGCTGAAACCAACAGCCCAATGCCCAACCGACTTAGCCACCCAGGCGCCAGATCCAGGTAATCTCTTTTTGAAGTTCAAAGGCCTTTGCCATTTACATTGCTCCTGTCTTTTTCAGCTTCTGTATTACCGCAAGACCCAGCTCTTCTGCTTCTTTTTTTCTTTTCCTTTTTTTTCTTCTCTCATCTTTTCTCCTACCCACCTCCCTGTGGGTTTGCCCAATGGGTATTTCTTAGAATGTTGCTACCCTTTGTATGGTTCTTCCTTTTGGAAAGGTCAAGGTCATCCTTTTTCAAAGTTTCACCTTTTCCTTTTATATTGGCTACTTTATATCTGTCTCTACCTTAGTTATTTCCTCTTACCCAAGTGTATTTATTTCCAAGGGCTTCCTGAAAATTTCCATGTAAGGATTCCACTGCTACCATTAGGCTCAAAGTGAACAGGACTTAGTTCATAATATTTCCCATGTGAGTTCTCATGAGAACAATGTAATAGAAAACACTTATGCAGCATGTTCACTATACACTAGCCTGGCACCGCTCCAGTTATCATCCTGACTTCACAGATGAAGGAACTTAGGCCTAGAGATTTAAAGCAATATTCCCTCAATTGACATCACATGGCTACAAAGTGGAGGAGCCAAGATTCACTCCAGCCAACACTTGGTATTTCTATGCCATGTTTTCTGATTTCTCACAGTCAAAATTGTATTCATCAATGTTCTTTTCTTCCAGCCCAATTCTTAGCTTTTTGCTTTTCTTTCAAGATGTTTTTGGTGTCTATGTAAGTCAGGATCTGCAAAGGCACACATAGCCTATTCAAAAAGAAACAAACAAAACCCAGTGGTATGGTTAAGGAAACCAGCAAGGATGGGGAGCTCCCAGGTGTTAACACACTGGGATGCTGTCACCACCTCTAGTCTTGAAAGAGCAAGAGGGTTAAACAATGCTGTGGGAGTCCAGAGAAATCTAAATCTATGCAAGTGGGACCACCTGCCAGTAAAGCATGGGGCTGTGATAGGAATGGAGAGAATAAATACCCCAACTCTCTCTCTTAATGGCCTCTGATTTTTCACTTGTGCTTAATTAAGTACCTCATGCCTGGATCATTGTTGCTACCTTCTCAATGATCTAACCTCATTTTCCTCCACTTTATCCTGCTGCCTTATCACCAGATGAGACTCTCTAAGATGCCACATTCACTATGTGATTTTTCTTCTCAGAACTTTCAAAGGCTTGTCATTGCTTCTTATTCTATTATCAACAGTCCTCCAAATCCTGAGTCTAATCCCTCTTTCAAATGTTCTGTTCTGCATTTTGCTAACACTTTGCTCCAAATGGCTTCCTTATTCCTCTCCTCCTTTCTATAAACATACCACTCTTGTACCTGCAGCAAATGCTATGGTTCATATCATTCTTTAGGCCTGAAATGCATTTTTTGGTCTTGTATCCAAATGCTATACATCCTTCAAGACTCACCTCTTCTGTAAAAATTTATCTGTCTGCTCCTGTGTACATGGATTCCTCTATCTTCCCAAGTTTCTGCTGAACTGTGGATAACACCTTACCAAGTAAGTCTTTTCTAGATGTTTCATAAACATGTGCTTTGTCTCCCCAAACTGATGGATAAAGATCCCAAAATCAAGAGTACAGTTTTGTTTTGTTTTTTTAAATTTATGATAGTCACAGAGAGAGAGAGAGAGAGAGAGAGAGAGAGAGGCAGAGACATAGGCAGAGGGAGAAGCAGGCTCCATGCACCGGGAGCCCGACGTCGGATTCGATCCTGGGTCTCCAGGATCGCGCCCTGGGCCAAAGGCAGGCACTAAACCACTGCGCCACCCAGGGATCCCAAGAGTACAGTTAATGGTTTATTGGTGTGACTCTCATTTTCTAAACTATACTAGTTTGGAGGGGTACAATTAAAGCAATGTGGGGGATGGTAAACATGCCAACAGACAGCAATCTATTCTCTAAGCCCCTTACTGGTGGAACCCTAGCTTTTAAGTCCCTCCCCATCCTGGCGGGGTCCTGGGTACCCTCCTTTGCTTCTAGAAGCACTTCAGAGTAAATGCCCAAGGGCATCTCTGCTGTTCTCTTTCTTTGCTTCTGTAGGACTGCAGCCTGTAGAAAATTGATCTGTGCTCTGTAGGCATCTTTCAACTTTCCTTTTTGTGACTTTTCATTTTCATATGGTTGGCATTCTTCTTATTCTTTTGGCATAAACCATTCTGTTTGCCAAAAGTTGCCTGTGGGGATGGGATTATTTGGTTCATAAGCCAAGAGAATTCCAATCTACTGACCTCTAGCTCGTATTTCTGGCTAAAACTGATCCGTGTCAACTCTTCCACAATATAGGGCAATGCCTGGAAGATAATCTCATTTCTAATGTTTGCTCAGCAATCTCAGTGCTGGAGCTGCCTGTGAGCTCTTTCCGGCCAAGAGCTCTCCTTAGAACAGTGCGGCATGCTTGAACATAGCTGAGTTCCCTTAATGACCATTAACAATTTGTTCTCACAGGACCCTGTCCATCTGTCCATCTGTCATCTACTGTGATGTCTATATATTGATTTTTTTTTCTCTTTGCTTTTCCAATGTCATACTGTAAGACTCAAGAATTTCTTTTGTTGCTACTAGGAGGCTTAAAACTTGACCTTTTGTTTTATTTTTATTTTTAAAATGTTTCAAAGATTATTTATTTATTCATGAGAGACACATAGAAAGAGAGGCAGAGACATAGGCACAGGGAGAAGCAGGCTCCCTGCAGGGAGCCTGGTGTGGGACTCCATCCTGGGACTCCAGGATCACACCCTGAGCCGAAGGCAGGTGCTCAACCACTGAGCCGCCCCGGTGTCCCAAAACTTGACCTTTTAATAGTTAAGTAAAGGCAGGATGAGTTAGTGAATATAAATGGACTTATTCATTGGTCATTGGGATGGATTCTCTGACCTTATATTAGAAGATTTTCTCATAAAATATTTTTTTCTATCCCATCTTTTTCAATGAATGTTCCCTAAGGTGATAGGTTCTCTGATAGCTTAATCAAAACTAGAATAGTTTTTTCTTTAAAAATGAACCCTAAGAAAGGCCATATTATTTCAAAGGAAGGAAGAATTTGCATAGTGAAATGTATTCATAATGGATATACATTGGGTTCATCTGAATGACATAGGTACAGTTAAAAAAATTATTTGCGTGCCCATTAATTTTGGAGCAAAGAAACACAATGCTCAACCTTCTCTAATCTACTGTGGTTTGTAATTAGGTGATGAAAAGCAGTCTCTTCCAGATTCAGCAGCTGCTAGCTATCTAGATGTTTCTTTCCATCAAGTAAAAGCTATATTGCTTTTTTGGAGATGATCACAGAAATGAAAAACATCACCAGACTAGCTAAATCAAGACATAGGGAATGGAGGAGAAAAAAAAAAAAAAAAAGAGAACCATTTAGAAAAGCAATTGAGTCCATACAAGAGCATTCCTTTTGAAGATTTTGACATCCTGAAGGAACTTATCTGTCTACCTCAACTCTGATAAAATTGCATGATGTGCAAGAGGAAGCTAGAGCTAGAGGAGGACAGAGGAGGGGGTCTGGGCTGTTCCCTTTTGCAAACACAAAAACCTTCTTTTGTTAGAATGGAGACGAAAAAAAAAAAAAAAACCAGAAGCTGAACTTGGTGGGTTTGAGGGCTTGCAAATGCAGCCAGCTGAAACTTTGTAAACATTTAGCATAAAACTCATTTTTAATCTCATAAACTTAATTTTTTCCCCTAGCATATGGGATGCATAAAAAGGAAATAAAACTTTAGTAAATTGAGCCTTACTTGTGCTTTATAAAAAAGAAATTGAATTGCTCTAATGGCAGCTGCAGCTGGCATTCAGCTTCGAACAACCAGTGTAAATCTAGTTTTTAGTGCTTGATTTAGTAAACACTCAGCTGCAAACAGGCTTCTAAAACAACTCTGAATGCAGGGTTTTCCGTAAAGGCAGTTATGTAACCTCTGTGTGTTATGCCTTTAAAATATGTGAAGAATAGCAGAAACCCTGATTGAGATATCTGACAATTATCCTTTACTCTATATTTAAATCTGCATAGAGTTTGCTACTCATTATACACAGCACTAGCACAAATGGATTCTAATAGGCCATAAATTTCAATGTATGTGTAATTCTCATTAATAATGTAAAAAAAGTAGAGTGCTAATAACCAGCTCGGACGCCAGAGTTGAGTTGGCTTCCTCATTTGGTTATCTTATCTCCAAGCGATAATCACAGCCTGTGTTCCATTTTGCCCTTCGCTGAGCCTTGTCATGCTCCCACACGTTGAGGAGCCGCAAGAAACCCCGTTTCGTATTCTGTTTAGCAAAGGCTGCACGTGCCCGGCTTGCAATTTTTGCTAAAAATAGAGAGAAAATCTTGTCCCTGACAAACAAGATGAAACGTCCAACTGGTTTTAAATCGACGCACAAATAGCTGTTAGGATTCTAATGCCAGTTTATCCTAAATATTTCTTAGTGACCTGGGTTTAGTGGAGATTTTTGTGTTTCGCTTGTTGTTTTTCCAATCACTCCCTATATTCACTGGTAGACAAAATGAGGGTTGGCACCTTATGGCATTTCTACTAAAGGAATCTTTTATAATAATTCTGGCTCGGATGGCCAAGGTTAACCCTGGGAACAATTTGGAATTAGGATAAATTGGTGTCTCTTTCTTCCTTCCTAAATGTCTTACAGTATCTCAGGTTTATTTTTAGCTGGCTGCCAACCAACCCTGTCTAAGGATCTTTCTATTTCTCAGGAGGCATTTCCAATTTTAAAAGAGACCCTCGAATGTAGAGACGTCCTTGGGCCCCAGATTCGTGTTGTTTGCAAGCCAATATCTGGGGTTAATCTTCTGGGCAGAGGGCAGGTTGTTCTAAGGCTGGCTCTGGGCTTTAGAGAAGGAAATTCACATACACCCTCTTTCTTTTTCCCACCATCTGGTCGTTTGGCTGCCAGCAACTGGAGCTATTAAACAAATGGAGACTTTATGAAATTTGAAAACAAGACTGCCACACAGCATGGTAGGTGGAGAGAGTCACAAACTGCTGGTTCTACTCCTGGCTCTGCTGTTACCAGCTGAGTGACCTTATGGAAGTCACTCAAACTCTCTGAGCTTCTGCCTTTTCCTACCTTTCAGGACTGTGGCAGGGCTAAAGAAAAATATGAGAAAATAGTTTGGAAAGCTCCAGAGTACTACACAATTCCGAAGGACTTGGATTATTCAAGGCAGCGATGGTTACATATCAGTGAGGAGTATCTTACTCCTCAGGAGAGAGTAATCGTCACCTGTACCATCGTGTTTCAGAGAAAGTATGTGAGCGCATAGCAGATCCTGTTATGACTGTGGGTGAAATTCGGGATCCTGGAGAAGATTTGATCCCTTGACTATTCAAACAACTAAAAAGGATAAATGTACTACAGAAGTCAAGTGAAAATATTAAGGGGAAAACAGATGGACTATTCTGGATGTAATCTGTTTCCACCTCTCCCCAGCCAGGACAGGCATTCAAATAATATCACATCTCTTTCTAATATTCAGGATTAGTCCAACATTTTTGTGGTTTTAAAAAAAATTTTTAATTTTTGAATTTAAAATCAATAATTCACAGGCATGTAGTTTAAAAAGTTGGATAGTAATTACAAAATTCACTTTCCTGACTTGCTCTTTTTCCCTTCCCTAGTCCCCTGCCCCCAAGGCAATAGCTTTTAATTCTTTTAAAGCTCTCCTGACCTTTACAACTTTCCCAAGTTCTATAAATGACCCATATATCGCTATTTCTTTATTTGTCAGTTTTAGACATTATCTATTGAATTCCTGTCATGAAAGACAGAGCTTGCTCTCTCTCATTTTGCTTCTCCTTTCTCAACTTCCCAGCATACTTCTATTACAATTTTGGTTAAATTAATATTAAGATTATTCTAATATTCCTTATAACTGAGCATGGTCACATGCCATGGTTATTTTTCCTTCCTTCCTTTATTATTTTCATAAAGTTAATAATGCTTGTCTTTCCTTTGCTGAGTTTTCTTTGTATCTATTTTTAATTATTTCTGTTTCTTCTAACAGGCTTTTAGTGAAACTCTCCACAAAGGTCTAACACAACACACGCAATAGCTAACCTATCAGTTCCTATCTGTGGTTTTTGAGACATTGCCACTTTGCGCCTCCAGTCTGGCTGGACTGTGGTCATCTCTGGATTACATTTGTTCCCATTTCAAACTGGGTGGACTTTCTGAACTCCCATCTTGCTCTTTTCCCCCCCTTTCTTATTTTTTATTAAAGGACATCCTCTAGTAGTTTCATCTGGTAGGTGTTATAGGATAAGAGGAAGTCAGGATAACAGCCTTTGCCATGCCAATCTCTTGAATCACACTATTTCATTCATTCTTTATACTTGTGTCCAGTATTCATGAGAAATCTCTCTACCATTGTCTTGAATATTGTTCTTTTTATCTCTCCTGTTTTGAAGGGACTTTTTCTTGTATCTTATATCTTCTTCCTCCATGTCCTCTCTCACTCTGGTGAGGGTATCAATTGCTGCCTGAGATAGTATGTCTGAAATGCAAAGTTTTTGAGATATTACACTTCTAAAACTATTCTTTACCTCACCTATAATTTATGGCTGAGTATTGAATTCTAAGTTAGAAGTTATTTTCCTTCAGAATTTTGAAGGCACTGCTCCATTGTCTTCTGGATTCCAATGTTGGTGTTGGCAAGTACAAAGCCCATGCAGTTCTTGGTCCACAGTGTTCTGAACTGATGTGCCTTAGGGCCAGTCTATTTCTTCCCCCATGCTGGCTATGAAGTGGGCCTCTCAGTCTGGAAACTGATGTCCTTAGTTCTAGGAAATTTTGCTTCTAACTTCCTCTTCTCTGTGTTCTCCATTCTTTCTGGTAATGTGATAATTCTAATGTTGGGGATCTCTTTTCTTTTTCTTTCTTTTTTTTTTTTTTAAAGATTTTATTTATTAGAGACAGATTGAGAGAGAGAGAGAGAGACAGGGAGAAGCAGGCTCCACGCAGGGAGCCTGACATGCAACTGGATCCCGGGTGTCCAGGATCACACCCTGGGCTGAAGGCGGCGCTAAACCGCTGCACCACTGGGGCTGCCTGGAAGATTGTTTTCTAATTGTCTTATGTCTCTAGCTTTCCTGTTTATCTTTTCCCCTGTTGTCTCTGTTTTCTAAGTCATTCAGATTTTTAAAAATTTGTACCATGTTTTTAATTTTGAAGAACACTTTTTGTTTTCTGAATGCTCCTTTTTACAGGATTCTGTTCTCACTTCAGGAATGTGGTATCTTTTCTTGTTCTTCTGAGGATACTAGTTGCAATTTTGTTTCTAAGCCATTCCTCCTCTCTTAGATTGTTTCAGCTTTCTCCAAGTTGCTCTTTTGTTTGCTTTGATCTTTATCTTCCACATTTGAGGGCTTTCCTATATGTCTTCCCTTGTTTGTCTGCTCATGATCAAGATGAGAGAACTAACTCTGAATAGAAACTCTACAAGTGTGCTTGGGGCTTGTGAACTTTGAGCGTGACCATGGGGTCATCTTCACTTGGGTCATTTGTAGGGGAGCTCTCAGTGTTAATATTTTGAAATCTTTCTCCTTTCCTCTTTTGTCATTTTGCTAGTCTTAGTGAATTTTTTCTCCTGAAATTTCTAGCTCTATGTAGCATCATGCACTGCAGTATCTTATTATAATGCCGTGCCTTTGAATAACTTTTGTTGTTAACTAAGACATTGTGAATCTTGTTCCTTTTGTCTTTTACTGACCTTGTGAGCTACTTAACCATAAAATGTGGTTTATTGCATAGTGTCTCTTGGTATTATAGTCTTTCTGAAAAGAAGATTTTTCAATTGCAAATAAGACAATGATGTCTTTAAAACAAAAGAAGTATTTCCCAGTCTCCTTACTTGAAACACATGATTTTCATCAGCTCTTTTTCTCTCCTTAGCAGCAACCATTTGGAAAATGACAGACTCAACTCACACCACCAACATGCACTCTTCCCACTGTCTGCCTTCCTTCCAAGCCAACAGACACACTCCTACCTGCAAAGGAAATCTAATCAATGATCATCCTCCAATTGTCAGACCCTACCAGTGGCACATTCATCAGCATATGCATTACAGATGTCATAGGGTGTACCCAAATTGAGACAGGTGCCTTGTCTCTCTAGCTATTAAGAAGATCTCTGATATTAGACCTTGAGCTTCTTTGTCTCCCCCAACCTTTCCCCATCTTTAAAAAGCCCATAATGACACTAATTTTCAGGATGGTCATGAGTGTTAAAACAAATGATCAGGCTGGAGGCTTTTTTTGGTCACTATTTTAGACCAATCTCAGCACCTGGGGCTTTTCAAGGAGGGTTTTGAGGGTCTTAAAGCATGCTTACTATGCAAGTGGCACCCAGTGCCCTAATACACAGACTTCAGGCTTAAAACACAATACTTCAAGGTATTTCCTTCTGAGGTTGATTTTGTTCCTTATGAAAATTTTTTTTTTTTAAAGATTTTATTTATTTATTCATGATAGTTACACAGAGAGAGACAGAGAGGCAGAGACACAGGCAGAGGGAGAAGCAGGCTCCATGCAGGGAGCCCGACGTGGGACTCGATCCCGGGTCTCCAGGATCGCGCCCCAGGCCAAAGGCAGGCGCCAAACCACTGCGCCACCCAGGGATCCCTCCTTATGAAAATTTTGTTGCAAAAAAGAAAGTCAGGTTATGATGAATAATTGCATTTGATTTTTAGTATTGTTGTAAGGGACAAATGGAAACAAAGTGCTGTGTTCATTCTCTTCCTTCTTTTCAACTACAGGGTCTGTCAGATGGACTCTAATGAATGGTTTTACACTAGACTGCAAATTCCTTGTCTGCAAAATGAGGTTAATGACACTTCACAATGTTGATGAGACTGTTCAGTGAAACTATGATCTTAAAGTATCTGATACATAGTTGGTGCTCAATTAATATTAGTTCCCTTCTCTTCTGTTTAAACATTTTTTTGATTTTATTATATTTATTTTAAAATATACTTGCTATATTTAAATGTGTATTTGTTACAAAATAATATCAAATAATTCTTTTTCATAATCTTCTATATTTCCTTGTGTGCTTTTATACCTTGGCCTGAGTCAGTCTTTCAAGGAGGTACAAGTTACAGGCTTCCATGGGTAACCACCACTGTGATTCAGAATGGTTGCTCACTGACCCCGATGAGAGCACTGCGTGGGGCCAGGCAGTTCTGTTATGAATGCATGCATGTTGCGATTAAGTTTTCTTTCCAAGATAACATCGATCTACTTAGTAGTTTAGTCAAAATGGAACCTCATAGTCCTTGCAGCAGCATTCACTCCATCTTTCTGTGTATTTGTAATATCTATTATTCTACCTCTCTATACATTTGTTTCCAACTTCATATATTTACCACCCTGTTCTTGTTGGGAGAAGGTGGAGGAGAGAATTTTGATTCATTATGAACTTTTGAGAAACAATTTGTATTAAATGTCTAATTATTTGAACTTTTAAATGAGATGCTTTATTAAAATCCAGCTATATTATATCCGTAGGACCTATGCTAGCCATGGAAACTTCAGCCAACTTGCTATGCATTTATCTAACAGTACCGGGATGGATGGGCAATATAGTTATAAGGATCATATGGAGTTGCAATTTGAATTTTTAAGTGGGTCCCCACTTAAATGTCTGCTAAAGACCTCTGCCACACTTTTTTTTTTTTTTTTTTTAAGAAAAAGAATCATAGGATATTTGAGACAGAGTTTCTAGTACAGCTTTTTCTTAAGGAAGTTCATTGATTATCAAAGGGTAGAAAAAAGGAGGTTGCCAAAAGGTCGGAAAAAAAATGCCACTGCCTGTGTGTGGTCCTGTATGGATTGCATTTCCAAGCAGAGTGTTAGAATCTCCCCAGGCCTTGATGGAAACAGGGTCTGCCAGGAGCAAGAGAAGGTGGTGGGTGACCTTTAGGAAACTCCTTTGTAGAAAGCTCTCATCCTGGGATCCCTGGGTGGCTCAGTGGTTTAGCGCCTGCCTTTGGCCAGGGCATGATCCTGGAGACCCAGGATTGAGTCACACATCAGGCTCCCTGCATGGAGCCTGCTTCTCCCTCTGCCTGTGTCTCTGCTTCTCTCTCTCTCTGTGTCTCTCATGAATAAATAAAATCTTAAAAAAAAGAAAGCTCTCTGTTGGCAATTTGAACACCAATAAAAAATAAATTTATTATTAAAAAAGAAAAAAGCTCTCATCCTTAGGAAGATGAAGGTCTTTGTAACTATGCCTTGTGCAAAGTTTTTGGTAACTCCTAGTATTCAGCAACTGTTACACTTAGAAATACACTAACCACCAGTCCATAAATACTGGTTAAATACCAGTAAGAAAATGTGTGGAACAGAGAAGTAGAGTATCTAGTAGTAAAAAGCAAGTCTCAGGGTTAAAAGGACAGATTTCAGTACCATCACTTTACTAGTTGGGGGGGGGGGCGGTCCTGTATAAATTTTTTTATCCTCATTTTTTAACCTAAAAAAATGAAGATAATAATAGTTTTCAATTTATTGGGTAATGACTATCAAATGAAATAATGATTTCACATTACTTTACATAGTGTCAATATATATTAAGTTTTTTTAAAATTTTATTTATTTATTCATGAGAGACACACAGGGAGAGAGAGAGAGGCAGAGACACAGGCAGAGGGAGAAGCAGGCTCCATGCAGGGAGCCCGACGTGGGATTCGATCCCGGGTCTCCAGGGTCACACCCTGGGCTGAAGGCGGTGCTAAACCACTGAGACACCTGGGCTGCCCATATATTAAGTTTTAAATAAAAATCCAAACAAGTGTTTTTTTTTTGTAGTTTCAATTATTACATAAACATTTCATTAGACATTCATTCAGATACCTAGGTATGTGAATTCATGAAGATATAGAAACCATTTTTTACATAAATGGGATCAAATCATACATGCTATTCCATTATCTGATTTACTCACTTACATATATGTTATAAGATTTTCCAAGTCAAAAATAAAAACCTCTATCATCTTTTAAAATGGGTATAATGCATTTTGTTTAATGTATTTATCATAGTTTATATAACCATTTTCTTACATGTAACCTCAATTTGTGTCCATATTTTTTAATTAAAAATTTTGGAAAGGAAATCCTTAAGGGTGCTTTTTTTTTTTTTTTTAAAATACATGTTCACTTTTCTCTATAAGGTAAGTTCCAAAAAGCAAGATAACAGGATCCTTAAAACACTCTGATTTTAATTGAATTGATCCACTTTGAAAAAGTTGGTCATCTTTACTTGAGGCCGATCCAAATTGTGGCTTTGGTTATTTTCTCAAAATGTTCCTCCCTAACATATCACACATTCGTGTTTCATTTATTTTTTATTATATAAGTAATACATAATTTTGGGGTAAAAATCTATATAAATACAGCAAAACTATTTACAATGCCAATCCCCTTATAAACAAACCACTGCTATTAGTTTCTACACCAGTAAATGAAGATACTATATATAGACATACCATGGTCTAACCATGTTTCAAATTATGGACATATAAAACATTTCCAAATTTTTCACTTTTGCAAGTAAGATGCCAGTTAATATCTTTATACATGCTTGTTATGTGTGACTATGTCTCTAAAACAGATGAGGGTGGAGTTATAGGGCCAAATGTACACATGAATAAAGCTTTAATAAAAAGCTGCAAAATAACCTTACAATGAGTTTTACAAATCCTTATGTATGAAAATAGTCATCTCCCCACTCCTTTGTCAATAGGATGGCATCAGTTTAAAATAATTTTTGCCAATTTGATGGGTGAATAAAAATGCCATTTTAAACATATTTTAAACTAATAAATCAAATGATTTTCAAAGTTCAGTGTTCTTTCCACAGCTATTACTAATTTTCTATTGGGTTTCTTATTGACTGTTGCTTGTTTTATATGTATTTTTATATACCTATGAAGATGAGTGTGTCCACAGAGCAGTTCCTGCTCTTTTATATATGTTGCAAATATTTTTTCTAGTTTATAGTCTGATTTTTAGCTTTGTTTATATGATCTTTTCTTGTATGGTGTGTGTGTGTATGAATGTGTTGTCTAGTACAAGATAATAAACACATTTTTCCTTGAATTTTAAGTTTATATATTTTTAATAGCTTAGATATTAATCACATATCATGCAATTCTCTTGTTTAAAGTATACCATTCAGGGGTGCCTGGCTAGCTCAGTAGGAAAAGCATGTGACTCTTAATCTCAGGGTGGTGAATTCAAGCCCCATGTTGACTGTAGAGATACTTAAATAAAAACTTAAAAAAAAAAAAAAAACTTAAAAAAAGAAGTATACCATTCAGTAATTCCTGGCATACTCATAGAATTGTGCATCCATTACCACAACCAGTTCTAGAGCATTTTCATCAATCCAAAAAGAAACCCCATTTCCATCCCCTCATCACTCCTTTGTCTTCTCACCCAAGGCAAACGCTAATTTGTTTTTTGTTCCTGTATTGTTACCTATTCTGGACATGTATAAGTAGAGTCATGTTATATGCGGTCTTTTGTGACTGGCTTCTTTCATTTAACATAATGTTCTCACGTTCTAGCATAATGTTCTCAAAAACTTGAGAACATTAACATAATGTGTTATGTTGTAGCTTTATGTTTTTAGAGTTAGATCTTAAATCCATCTGGAATTTATTGATTTGTATAAGTTGAGTAAAAAATCATATATATTACTGATCTTTTAAAAAAGCATAGCCAGTTGTAACAATATTTAAGATTCAGTCCATCCTTTTGACACTAATCCAAAGTGTCTCCCCACCCACATGTATGGACTGGTGTCCGAACTCTTTATTCTTGTGCCTTTAATACATGACTTTAAGGGCTGTAGCTTTACAATATAGTTTTGCTATCTAGTAGGGCAAGTCTTCCCTCATTTTCCTTTTCCCAAAATTTTCTTGGTTTTATTTTTCCACATTTTCCCTTCCCTTGAAATTTTGGAATAAGCTTGTTGTGTTTCATCAAAATCCTACTTAAATTGTGATCAAAACATCATTTATATAGTATGAGTAGATCAATTTCTGAAGAAATTTCATCTTTATAATATTGGGGCTTCCTATATTTTAATGGAATTTATAGCTATATTTTTTATTCGTTAGACGGAATAGAGATATTCCACCTGGAATTAACTTTTTAATTTGTTATTGATATCTAGGAAGGTCACTGTGGTAGGAGCTGCAGAGGGAAGAGGAGAGTTTGATAAAAAGATAATGAGATCTGCTTTGATGCATTTTTCCTGAAAATGTTGATGAGAAATGAAGATGAAGATGCACACACCAAATGTTGCACCACTTATTTTGGTGACTTTTATTTATTTATTTATTTTTTTATTTTTTTAAATTTTTTTTTTATTTTTATTTATTTATGGTAGTCACAGAGAGAGAGAGAGAGAGAGAGAGAGAGAGGCAGAGACACAGGCAGAGGGAGAAGCAGGCTCCATGCACCGGGAGCCCGATGTGGGATTCGATCCCGGGTCTCCAGGATTGCGCCCTGGGCCAAAGGCAGGCGCCAAACCGCTGCGCCACCCAGGGATCCCCTATTTTGGTGACTTTTAAAGAATGGCAATGGGAAGACAGATGACCCATGAGACCTTTTGAAGGAGAATTTGGCGTTTGGACCAAGAATGTTTGAAACGATTAGATTTGAAAAGAGCAGAGCTTCTACCCTATAGTTGCAAATTTCTTTTTTTAATAAAGAGGAAACAAGGCACAATCAACTGTTTAATTTGACTTAGTTCATGTTGAGAGGCTATTGGAATAAATAATTCTTGAGCTCATGGCTGGCCATACTCTCTATAGCCTGCCCTTCTCTAAGATCTGGTTGCAGATTATTCCATTATCCTAGGTTTCAGCATGGCTCTAGGTGACTTGAATTTTCTAGGCAACCCATCTGGTTAAAGTGAGAATAAAAGTGGCCAGTTTCTCTTCTCTGTACACACAAACTCTTGTAAGATACCTGATTTCCCAGTTTTTCCTCCAATATCTCAGGAAACCCTCAGAGGCATCTCGGTGGATTTCTAAGCATTGTCTTCTTAGGTTTCTTACGGAACCTAACATCTCTCCCTCTCTGCCATGGTGACTTGATGCACTGTTCTCTCATGCCTGCCGTTAATGGGTAATATTAGCCATGTCCCATTTTTGTGTCCAGCACAGGGTCATGCTGCCTTTGAGTTGAGCCACACTGACTTTTGACATCTTGTGTCAAATATACTGAAGCAAATTCACCAAAGCTCTGCTGCATTCTCTACCAAAATGGGGAGACTCTTTCCTTTCTCTAAACACCATGTAACATTCTTTCCTAGCCAGAGAAGAGCTGTCTCAGGCTCTCAATAAATACCTTTCTGTACTGGATTGGGTAGCTGGATGTGCTAAATGACTGAATTGTGCCCAACATCTCCTTCTTCTCCAGTTGTCTAATTTTGTGTGGGGCCTAGACCTTGAACCAAGCTTGTGTATCAGCATCTTCAGTCTTGGTTTCATGCATACATAGACCTCTGGTGTCCCACCTCCAGGGCCTTCCAATAAGACCAGACCACCTGAGTCCTAGGATGGCTATAGTTTAGGTTCAAGCTGGAACCCCTTCTGCTCATCTAAGGAAATGATTCAGAATCATGCATTAAGTTTGAATCATCCTAGTAGGCTTGTGTCCATCTGCTCATACTTGTAAAGAAAGAGACAAATTATGGTTTTGGACATATGGCTTTTGCTACTAAACCTTATTGTCTTCTCTTAATGGTGAAAGTGATACACTGTTTAAAACTAAGGAATTATATAGCATGTGACTAAATGTACAATAAAATACTATAAAGGTTATATTGATAATTTGATGCTCAAACTAATGGAATAAGCATGAAGGCAGGAATGGATGGAGCATGAAGAAAATTGTGGCCATAAACCAAAAAAAGCCAAGTTTATTCCTTGATTCATCCTTTTGGGGGGGGGGGGTTAAGAGTGGCAGGAAGTTGTTGGAGAGGGTGCCTGGGTGGTCATTCCTCTTCTCAACCAGCAATGAGCCTTTTGGTAACTACTTTCCCAGTATTTGTCTCTGTCTTTACTTCAAAAGGATGAAGAGGTGTGGTGCCCTCAGCTACCCAAGCCTGCAGGACCTGCTGTGGACGACACTCATTATGACTTCTCTGGTTTGGATTTATCTGAGAACATAAGATGTAATTTTAGAGAGTACCACCTTGATGATTTTAAAGAGTTGTAAGAGTTGTGCAATAGTAGGAAGAGATAGAAAAGTGAGTGTCAGACATAGACCTGAGAAGCATGCTGCTCTGATTCAACTTGCTTTTAGGCAGGACTTCCAGTTGGTTGTCCATTCCAATCTAATGTATATCTCAAAGACTCCTGTGGTTACATATCCCCGTGTCTCACAGGCATTATTATTTAGGAAGAGTTTTCTGGGTAGCCCCGGTGGCGCAGTGGTTTAGCACCGCCTGCAGCCCAGGGCGTGATCCTGGAGACCCTGGATCAAGTCCCACATTAGGCTCTCTGCATGGAGCCTACTTCTCCCTCTGCCTGTGTCTCTGCCTCTCATTCTTTCTCTGTCTCTATGAATAAATAAATAAAATCTAAAAAAAAAAAAAGGAAGAGTTTTCTGACTTTTGAAGCCTAAGTCATATATTCTTGTTCCATCTACAGTGAAGATGACAAACAGTTATTGAGTCCTCCCTGCTCCAAATTGTTTGTGGAATGGAATGTAAAGTATAGAAGCACTAACGTGAGACAGACCTAAGTTTAAGCCCTGGCTTCACCATTTACTAGCTGTGTGACCTTGGACAAGTCATTTAACCTTTCCGAATCCTGCTTTTTGTAGCTCTACAGTGGAGATCTAAGGCCCATCTCAATGAGTAGTTAAATGAATTAAATGAAATGATAGATGTGAACATGGCTGGCATGCATTATGTGTTCAACAAATGTCCTTGACCTCTATGCTATTTTCAGATATGCCCTATGTCCAAGAAATTATTTTGCATTGATTCTGCTGCTTGTGTAGCAGGTGACATCAGCAAGGAAAGAGTTCATTACAATTAAGGAAGTCTTTGGAAATCAAGTTACAGCCCTGAAGATTGGACTGATATCCAGAAGATGGAATTATTTTGCAACCTAAGATTAGTTCAGTGAAAAAGATTAATGAGTCACATTATAGAATCAGCTCAAGCTAATGACAAATGAAAATGTTCTGGTTTTTAGCTGGAGTTGATTTAATAATATTTGTGCAATAACAGCATTAAATTCAAAGTCTGTTCTAGTGAATTGGCCTTTACCCAGAGCTTTCCTCTCAGAGGTGAGGTCATTCTCCTCATCTGATTGATTGCTTTGGGGGCAGCCCCCTTGATGGTGCAGTTCCAGGGCTGACAAGAAACCCTCCAATTCTCAGACACCTTGATCTTTCTCCTCTTTCTTGTTGATGTAACTATGAGGTGATTGAAGCTTTTATTTACCTATTTCCATGAATTAAGTCATCTGCAAGAATCATGGATGAAACAAGAATCAGGAATTAATACCTTAATTGGTATTAATTTTTCTGATTAACCCTGGCAGAAAGTACAGTCCCAGGGTAAGTTGTTTTGGGGGAAAAAGGTCAGAGCGGAGACCCAAGACCCTTG